>NC_135315.1:3066530-3396619 GCF_048772815.1 Callospermophilus lateralis | reverse complement strand
TCCCTGTGCCCATCTTGTCTGTCCTAGCACCCTGTTCACCACAGACCTCCCTGCGCTCCTCCTCACACAAGGCCAGAGCTCCTGAGTGGACTCAGGAGCACTCCCATCTGTAGGAGCCGGAGGCACGAACCGGGAACCGCTGATCCAAGCACCAAAGGTCGGGCTCCTGGGCAACAGGGTGGCGTTCTGAGTACTGGAAGGCTCCTACCCCTAGGGTCCTTATCCCATAAACAGATCCAGGGGCTGGGAGTGCAGCTCAGTGGTAGAGCTTGCATTCAAGGGGTCCTGGGTTTGATTCCCAGCACCAAAAATAGGTGAATAAATGAGTGAGCTGGACCGCCAAGCCTGGACAGACACACAACACTCCTCACAAGAGGCCCACCCGGGCCCAGCCGTCACCCGTCCCCATGAAGACAGAATTAACCAGTGTTGACATCTTTGGCTTCTTTGGTTTTTCTTAAGTGCAAGTGCCTTTGTTTTTGTAAAAATAATATTTGCTCATTATAAAGAGCTTAAAGTATTGCAGAAAAGAACAAACATTCCAAATCCACTCACTATAAATTATCACTTCTGACAGGAGTTGATGCTATTTTGTGTGTGTACAGAGAAAGAAAAAGAAATAAAACAGGCTTCATGAAAGTGGGCTATTTCACAAGGTTTTTTCATAAAAAAAATTCTAATTGTACAGAATTTAGTAGAAAAAAAAACCTGCAGCAAAAACTGAAGTGTTAAACTTCAAAGTAAAGTGTTCTTTGCTACAAGAGATAACTCCTAAAATAACCTTATACAAGTTTAAAAGAAAGTATGAAGAACCTTCAGAGGTGGTGGGCATTCTTACAGATACGGATTTTTAACACCCTGTGCTCCGGAAGGCGGGGCACCTGCCTGCAGTGTGGCCCTGCCCCTCAGCAGGACCCGGAGCACCACCTGGAGCTCACAGCCTCCATGCAGGCCGCAAAGACCTTGCGGGTAGACCGGCACCTGCAGCAGAGTGCTGACCTGGGCATTCTTCTTTCTCCTATCTTATTTCTTTTGAAGTTTCTTCCACCATTTTGTTTAAAATCCCTTTCTCCTCTGGGCCAGCTTGGCCCATTCTTGTGGCCCGGGGTGCAGCGCTCAGAGGGAAGGTACCACTGTACGCATCAAGCAGCTCTTCACCAGGCTTGCAGCCCAGCTCACCAGTGGACGCACTGTGGACAGCACCCGTGATCGCTGTTTTGTGAGTTCACAAGGAGAAGCTCCCCACGTCCAGCCCAAGGCAGGGCACTCGCCTGGCTCCTGGACCGCGTGTGGCAGGGGCCGTCCATGTGCTGGCAGCAGGCATCCCAGTCTGGGCTTCCTCTTCTTGTGGTGGGCTCTCTCCTGCACGAGCCAGTCGTCCTGAGTGTCCAGCGCTTGGCACCAACTGGAAAGGGCTTACTGGTGCCTACGACTCTTTGCTTGAGAGATAAGACGCACCCTCAGAGTTCCGGGCATCATTTCTGGTTCCACCTCTGACTGTTGTTGCTTACTTCACTTCCCGTTGCCCAGGCTGATCCCATCCCAACTGTCCCGCAGCCACCGTCTACAGTTGGTCCACAGCAGTTCCTTGTTTAAGTGAGTCCGTTCCAGCCCAGTGGACTTCAGGGCTACTCTATATCTCAGCACCAGCTCAGGAGTGCATTTCAGCCCAGGGCTGTTTCTACCTTGGCAACAGTCCCACATCCCACGGCCCTGGGTGCGGGTCCCAGGTTCCCCACAGCTGGCACTCGCCCTGTCCCAGTGCCAGTTCTCAGCACCAGCACGTGCTCTGGCTGTGCGGGAGTGGCCGGGTGAGCTCTGCAGCCAGGTGCGCCTTAGTGCTGACCGGCAGCGTGCGCAGCGCCGGTCCCACACGCAGTGTGCAGCAGCGCCAGGCCACACTGAAGGGGTGTGCTCAGGGCTCCCAGGGGTCTTCTACACCGCACGCCCTCTTCTGGTCATTCTTTCCTGGTTGGCTTTGACCGTCCAGTGGCATCTTTCGAGGAGGGTCAGGTGTCCGTTTCCCACCCCTGCTGCTCGATACAGTCCCTGGTGAGCTCTGCAGGGATGGCAAGGTGGCTGCACAGCGGGTGGGGGCTGCCCCCCAGCCCCTCAGAGCTTGCACGCTGGGCCGGTCCACCCCGGCCAGGGAAGACTGCTGGGACCGGCTGCTTTTCCAGCCAAGGCCGGTGGCCCATCCCTGTTGGCCGAGCCCTGTGAGGAAGCTCCCTGGAGCTCTTGCTGCGGTGCGGCTGCCATCCTTTGTCTCTTCCCTTACCCTTTCAGGGAAACAGACCTCATCTCCAGGCACGTCCTGCCTCTGCCTGGCAGGGCCGCCGTCCTGGGCTGTGTGCAGGCCCTGTCTTCCACATGGCTGCTGTTTCCCCAGCTGCTCCACACTCTCTTCAGACGCGGTCTCTGGGACGGTGGCTGCGGCTGGGCCAGCAGGCTGACCTTCTGGAAGGACCCCTCACTCTGCTCTGCACGCTGCCCTCCAGGTGCTCTGGCAAGTCTGAATGGCTCTAGATTCTCTTCCCCTCAAGTCTCCGACCTTGGTGTCTCCTTGGTCACCCCCCTCAACATGTGATGGAGGCCCAGGTATTTTGAATTCTAGCACTTTCTATGCCATCACAATGAGTGGCAGGCAAGCTCACATGGTGTAACCCGAGCACCGCTCTCCCCTGGGTTGTGAATGCCCAGGGCAGGGCCTCCTGGCTGCCCAGTGATACCCCAGGGCCGCGTCACCGAGTGCCACGAGAGTCCAGAACCGCATGACCCTGCAGGCACCTGTCCAGCACATGTGCAATACCATTTAACCAGAGGACAGTGACAGAGACCAACAGATGTCCAGACACCAGGTGTAGGATCTTCAGGAAAGAAGGCAACCCATGGGGCCTGCTCGTCTGCTCGGAGGCCCTTGGCTCACCAGGAGAAAGCTCACTCTCTGTGACTTCACAGATCTGAGGGGCGCTGCTCTGATACCTGAGGATATCTTCAATACAGAAAAGAAGCAGAGCCAGCTGCTGGACCCCCGGTCAGAGCTGTGCCTTCAAGGCCACCACCCGCCCGTTAAGAGAGCCCGTGGGAGGGCACTGAGGTAACCCTGACACACGTGTGCAGCTTGGCCCAAGTGAGAAGCCACATCTGCATGACGTTCTCAGTGACGGAGAGCAGGGTGAAGCCACAGTTCCAGAGGGCAGCCAGGTGCTGCGGCCCAACCCATGAGCTGCCAGGCGGCGGGGCCCTGCTGCCCGAGTTACCACCTCAGTGGGACCGAGGACTTCACGCAGTGACAGCCAGGGGAAGAACAGCAGTGAGTGTTCCCAGCTCAGCCACAAGACCCCACCTCACACTGCCGGGCGCCCACACTGCTGGGTGTCTACCAGGAGGCCGGCAGAGTCGGCAATGCCAGGCCACTGGTGTGAGCCGCGGCCTGAAGACCGTCACCTGCGGGGCTCTCTGGCGCTTCCCCTTGCTTTCTATCCCCAAGGCCGCTGCCACAGAAGGGAGGAGACAGATGCAGAACGGCTGGGTCCTCCTCCACGGAACCAAGCCCCCAGAACCTGTCTGGTTTAAGGAACTCAAGCTTCGCAGAACTCTCGAGGTCTCAAGTCAGCTTTTACTGATTCGCTTCACTTCCTTTTCCACTGAATTTTATGCCCTGAGCTGTTTCAGAGAAACAGACCCTTCAGTTTCTGCTACCCCAGAAAAACCTAAATTCTCCAGTTCACCACGCTTCCTTGTCCCCACACGTCCCTCTCAGCAAGGCCACCAACTCCTGCTTGGCAACTGATCTAAGTTCGCTCTTTCTAGCCAGCTCCACCCACCCCATCACCGTGCACACTGCTCTCTCGGGTCCCTGGAACCAGGTGCTGCTGAGCCGTACTCCTGGGGCCAGGGGCTCCACATCCCTGTGAGGGGGTCCCCTTAGTTCTCACCTGTGGCTTCAACCCTTCCCCGACCCCAGAGGAGCTGTGGGAGGACCAATCCCACCCTCCCAGACCCCGAGGAGCGAGGGCAGGCGCTCACCGTGGTGTATTCAAAGTAGTAGAGGCAGTTGTCAGTCAGGATGAACCAGCGCCTCTTCCAGGTCTTGACCCTGCCACCTACAGAGCAAAGAGAGAGGAGCTTGGATGGGAGACCCAGCGCCCGGTCCACGACTCACGGCACTGTCTTCTGGGGAGGGGCGGGGCAGGGTGTCGGGGAACATTTAGACCATGGCAAAGCTGACACCAGTGACGAGACACAGCCAAGACAAAGCATCTTTCACGACGTGAAAGTCTATGGGTACGAGCAGAGCAAGCGTGTCCAGATGACTCCCGAGATGGGTCAGACAGCAGATGAGAGAGAGCATGGCTGGGGAGGACCCCAGGGGCGACAATGACATGTATCGCAAATGTGCTGCGGACGGGAGGAGCAGCCAAAGCCTGCGTGGTGGACACGGGCAGCGCGGAGAGGAGGCGGGGCCCGCACCCTGCACAGCTGGCTGCCACTGACAACCAGCCAGGCCCAGAGAAGGCTCCACGGAAGTGACAGGCGGCAGCGGATGGGGAGGAAGCGTGGCCACCTGTCAGTGAGGTCCACTTCCCTGGGACTCGAGCCACGTCCCTTCACCCTCTACCCCCTGACCGAGGCGAACTCCCGCACCAGCTGGAAGCCCTCTGGGCTGGTGTCCTGAAAACAAAGTCCTGGGGGAGCAACAACGCAGATTCCTTCACCAGAAAGAAGCGCCTCTGTGGGGAGTGGGGTTGTTGCCTGGCACAGTCTGCGTCTCCATGGGGAGTCTGCTGGGCCAGCAGCAAAAATGGCTGCTGCGAGAGGGCTGGGGCCAGACGGGGCTCCCGTGGTGACCGAGCACTCAGTGCTCTCAATACTTCCCACGAGCGAAGGTGGGTCCTGGAGTCACACTGGGACAGATCCAAGGAAGGCCAAGCTCACTTGGACGGAGCCCTCTCGCAGCAGACCCACGGCCTGCAGCCCCTGGATGAGGAGCGCACCCGAGGCCTGCAGCCCCTGGCCAGGCCTGTCAGGTGAAGGCTCACCTTGCGCCTGCTCTTTTCAGCTCCGCTCTGTCACTAAGTCCTGACCCCCCAGGGAGGGCCGTGTCCCCAGTGTGTCCCTGGCAGGACCTGGTGGGCACTCTCTTGCCCTTCTTGCCAATGGCCTACAACAATGGGTCAGTTTTTTGGGGACTCTTTCCAATTGCCAGGACCTGTCTGTTTCCCAGAGGAAACCTGAGGAAGCACTGCCCAGAGAGCACAGGGCGCGGCCGGCGGGCCACTTCGGCTCTGTGTGGTCCTGAGCTCTAGCCAGATTCTACGTGGCACACCTGGGTCCCAGAGGGAGCAGGCCACAGGCACACAGGCCCCGCAGCCAGGAGGCCCCGGCCAGCAGAGGCCGACCCCATGCACTGGGTCAGTCATATGTAAATATCCCAAGGGTTATGTGGCAGGATGCCTGCACACCCCCGAGGCCGGGCAGACCTGGGTGCCAACAAAGAGGTCACAGGAGGAGATATGGTCACAGGAGAGACCGTCTGCTTTTACAAAGGACCCCTCCCCCATTTCAGACTCAGGGCAGGGGCTCCAGCTGCCCAGGAGACTGTGCCCCTGGCAGGCCTCAGCACATAGGAACCACCAACCCAGGCCACCGCCCGTGCACTGTCATAGGACACCACCCTGGGTGACACTGGGACTTAGCAAACCATGAAAAAGGTGGGTCAGATGCCAAAAGGAACAGGATGGAAGGAGATCAAGGGAAGAAGCAGAGCTGCAGGAGTCCCCTGCTGACCCCAGAAGGCTGCGTCACCCTGACCACGCGGTGTTCAGGGTCCTCACCAGGAGCACTGCTGCAGGCTCAGGGGAACGAGTCCATGTGGACAGAAAAACAGACATGGGACAAGCAGACAGATCGATGTGCGCTAGGACAGTCCCTGTGGAACTCACAGGACCCCCCCGCACGCTCCTCGTCCCCTCCAGGGGCCTTCCCTCCGAGGGCCGATGTGTCTTCCCAACACTGAAGACGACCTGACAGGCCCCAGTCCCGGGGGGGCCAACCCTGGGTCTCTCCTGCTGTGGCTCTGCTCGAGCCGGGCCAAGGCAGAGGGCTGAAGGGTGCCCGGCCTCCCCCGGTCTCCCCAAGTCAGCAAATGGGGCGCAGATGCCCTCCACATAGCTCCGAGGCCAAGTTGGGATTCTAAGGAGGACTCACTGGGGAAGGAGGAGGGCGGAAAGCACACGGCGGAGTCGAGGCTGTGCCCTCCTGCGAGGAGAGGCCTCGGGCTGCGGGCAGGGCTCTCACCTGGGCATTAAGCTTCACCTGGCGCCATTCGGGTGGGGAGATAGTGCCTCCTTGTCTCATCAAAAGGCAAATGTCCCAAGTGTCACCTGTCTCAATCCTGGGGTCTGCAGCGCGTGGCTTTGGGAAGCCCAGGTCTGTTCTCTCCGTCCTCACTGCTGACTCCCACAGACTGACTCACGGACGTCAGGGGGTTCACTTCTGTTTTCTGTGCCAGGGACTGAAGCCAGGGCTGCTTCACCACCGACACACCCCAGCCCTTTTTATTTTTTATTTTGAAACAGGGTCTCACTAAATTGCTTAGGGCCTTGCTAAGTTGCTGAGGCTGGCTTTGAACTTGCCATCCTCCTCCTCAGCTGCTGGGATTACAGGCATGCACCACCTGCCCTGCATCAATTTGAATTAACACAGCACACGCCTGCAGATAATTTCAAGAAAATGCAGTGGGAACCTCTGTCTTCTCGAGCCCTCTCTGAGCACGCCCTCTCGCATCACTGTGCTGGGGAAGCTGGCCTGCACCTTGGCACCTGCTGTCCAGTGTACTTCATCCCCATAATGGGAACATGGAGAGCGACCCCAGCCCCGAGCCTGCCCCGTTCCCTAGGGACTGTGCGATAAGTTAGAAGCAGCATTAACACTACCACCAGCGATTAAAACAAAAAAACCAAAAATAACAAAATAAGAAAATGCTGCAGCAATGACAGTGGCCTGGGCAGAGCGCGAGCGGTGCAGGTTACATACCTCCTGGAGTTGGGGCGGGGAAAAGGAGAGCCAAAACCATGGGAACATACAAATGAGGGAGAAAAGAAAATTAACACAAAGAAACCAAACCACTTCCTCAACCTCAGAGTGCAGGCATCGGCCGCGCTGAGTCTGCCCGGGGAGGGAGCTGACCCTGCCAAGTGGGCAACCGGCCTCCTGCAGGCCCAGACCTGAGGCGCCACCAAGGACCTGGTCCCAAGGAGCCACAAATCCATTTTTGTAAGGCTAATGGTCACTAGTCTGCCCAGAATCCAGAGCAAAGAGGGAAAGTGACCTCAGGGAGAATCAAACCGCTTTCTTTGGATGCTGTCTCTCTTAAAAGTATGTGCAAGAACGCACACGTGTGTACCCATGAATACACGTGCACGTATGTGTGTGCACAACAATAGACATGTTTATGGCCACACACACACACACACACACACACACACGGACATGCACACAGCCTCAGGGGCTGCTGGTCCCGCCTGCTGCCCCGTGGACTCCAGGGAGTGACCACGTGTGCCACGGTGACAACTCCTGAGCACGGAGGGGGAGTGGGACACGCAGGGCCCAAAAGCGAGCCTCGGGTCCAGGTAAATGGCTTTTTTGGGGGTGGGTCTCACTGTGCTGCCCAGGCCAGCCTCCAATTCTGGGGCTCATGTCTCCCAGGGGCTGGGACTAAAGGTGCAGACCACTGCACCCAGCTTTATTTTTTTTCTTTGTAAACATATGGGTGCCTCATGAATTTGCATGTCATCCGGGTACAAGAACCGAGATGATCTCTGTTCTAACTTTAGTACCTAAGCTGCCAGGCGAACACTCAGGGTTAGCATTTAAACGAATCTCACTGGGGGGACGTAAATCCTGTTTCCCGTATGATACCCTTTTACCTCCTCTAACTCCACCCGGTTGGTGGTGTGGTGATAGGGAAGTAGAGCAGGCTGCCTGTGGGGTTAGCGACTTTAGAGACTCTACGGCCTCAGGACTTGTGAAACATTGGCCAATTCAAGAGACACGCAAGGCGCACGCAGCCAGTGAGGTGGTGCTTGGGGACTTATGAATTAAGTCATTATGTCTGAACACAAGAACTTGGGCTCTCCCAAGGAATGTAAGTCCTGCTGCCATCTGGACTGGTCAGAAACAAAAGCCCCTACTTCCGCCTTCCCCATGTGTGGGGTGGGAGCGCAGGTCCTAAGGTGCCCCACTGCTCCCATGGGAGCCAACTCAGCAACACCAGCAGGAGGAAACAGCAGAGTGTCTCCAGAGACCCAAACAGGGACACGGTCATGTAAAGATCGTCTGTGTTGAACAACCAACAGGATGACCACGTGTGAACACGGGCATGTAGGAAACCCTGCACTTCCTCCCATGTGTCTGCTTTCCCGCCGAAGGCCCTGCGAGCCCTCTGGGGCAGGGGAGAGGAGGACCGCCAGCGGTGCTGAGAGCAGAATGGGCAGTGTGGCTGCGGGAGGGCCACTGCGCGAGGATGAGGAGGAGCGCTGGGCTGAGGGGCCAGGCCCAGGGTTGCCATGCACACTGCCTGTGGGAGCAGATGCAGCAGGAAGTGATGATGTGCTGGGCGGGCGGGAGTGCCATCACAACTCTGGGATGCGCAGTAGAAAGATGGACATGGCTGGTCACCCTCCAGGGTTAAGGGTGCGGGGGGTGGGGTCCAGGTCCTTAGGCCATCAATTCTAGAGCACAGGGCCAGACAGGTGTGGGCAATGCCCTTGCGGCAAAGCCTGTCCTAGTGGCTCTGTGACCCTGGCTGTGCCAGCTGCCTCCTTTCTGGAGGGGGACTTTGCCAGAACAGAGCCAGGCGGACTCTCTGCAGGGTGCTGTGCCCACCCCCGCCTCCTGTGGCCTGTCCTCAGAGTTCCTTCCCGGACCCGTGGCCAGGGCTGGACTCACCGAGCTTCAGGAGCCAGCCTTCTCGGTCTGGGTTGAAGAAGGTGTGAGTGAGGTCGTTCCCGTCATCCTCTGGGATCTTAAAGGGCTCGTTTTTTATGCTCTCGTACAGATTCTGGGATAAAAGACGACTCTGTATGCCTCTGATTCTAGAAGGATCTCTCCCCCCATTCATTCCACAGGCACTCACTGTGCGCCTGCAGAGAGCACGTGCCCCCCAGGGCCCTGGGACTAGGGAGCAAGACGGGCACTGCTACTTCCCACGATGACAGGCAAGCAGCCCTCCATGGAGGCTGGGGGAGAAAGGGAGGCTGTCTGCCTCTGCTGGAGCCCGCAGCTTCAGCTGCAAACCACCCCTGCTCACTCCTAGTGGCATCCCCACCAACACGTCAGTGGGATTCACTGGAGCAAGGGAATGAACCGAGTGGGCACGCCACTCTGTGCCCTCTCTCCCTGTCCCGCCCGAGGGCACGGGAGCCACCCGCTGGCTCACCCGGAGCAGCTCCTCGGGCAGGTCCCCCCCGTCGTTGATGCCCCGATTCATGGCGACGAAGCGCTCCACGCTGGGCTTGTCCTTGACGTTGGGGTTGTGCAGGCTGGTGTTGAGCATGATGATGGCGAAGGACAGGACGTAGCAGGTGTCTGGCGGGAAAGCACAGCCCCATCAGAAACACCCCCCAGGAGGGCAGCCAGCGCCACCCGGGGAAGCCCAGCTCCCAGGGCCCGGGGAGCCATGAAGTGACCTCTGGGCACAGCCACCTGCAAGGCGAGGACACAGGTCCGTGCCGTCCTTGAGACTGAAAGGAGAACACGTACATGGCAGGAAAGCCCAGCCACGGAGAAAACAGAGAGCACACATCTGCAGTCCACTGGGTAGCAAAAGCCTGTTGCTTTACCTCCTCTACTGCATGTGCCTGTGTGTGACACTGCAAGTGCATCTCAGGGACCCAAACTGCAACAAAGTCTGACTCAAACTGACCTGTGTGCACCCACCCCCACACAAACACACGCGTTTACATAGTGCTTTTCTGCTAATCTGGTCATTTGCCATTATCAATAGAATTCTTCATAAAAATGTGATTTTTTTTTGAAATGGGAGGTTCCAATGTATTGCCTAGGCTGCCCTCAGACTCCTGGGCTCCAGCGCTGCTCCTGCCTCGGCCTCAGCCTCCTCAGAGGCTGGCACTACAGGCACATGTTCCCATGCCCAGTTTTTAAAAATCTGATTTTTCCCTCTTGATACTGGGGAATGAACCCAAGGGTTCTTCACCACTGAGCCACAACCTTAGCCCTTTCTATTTCTACTTTGAGACAGGGTCTTGCTAAGTTGCTGAGGCTGGCCTTGAACTTGTGACCCTCCTGCGCCAGCCTCCCAGGCACTGGGATCACAGGAGTGGCCAACCACGCCTGGCTCACACTTGATTTTTAAGAGCTATTTGTCATAGTTGAGAGGCACCACAATTTATATTCCCAGGGCCGTAACGCTGGACTTTAGGGTCACTTCCAAGTATTTTCTATTATAAATATCACTAAAAAAGTGTCTGTCTGCATGAACC
The DNA here is from genome assembly GCF_048772815.1 of Callospermophilus lateralis. Taxonomy (NCBI): domain Eukaryota; kingdom Metazoa; phylum Chordata; class Mammalia; order Rodentia; family Sciuridae; genus Callospermophilus; species Callospermophilus lateralis. The sequence continues at coordinate 3,386,114 of NC_135315.1, read as the reverse complement.
TTAGCCCTCTGTTCCAGAGCAGAGCCTGACCCACCCAGGAGGAGGCCGCTCACCCGTGGACTGGAACACGCCTGAGTTGCACTGGCAGTACCGCTGGGCAAAGGCCTCCATCATGCGGTCGATTTTTTGGGCCTCTCCGGGGAGCCGGAAGCTCCACAGGAACTGCCTGCACAGCAGAGAGAAGATGTCCAGGACAGGGCCGGGCCCCTGGAAACAGCTCAACTGCCCACGGCTTCTGACATCCCAGGAAAAGGAGGCCGGGCGAGGTGCCAGTCCTGTGCAGCTGCGGACCTCCCGCCCACACCACCGCCACTTCCACCCAAGGCCCAGTGCCCGGGAGACAAGGAGACCCCGGCCTTCCTGTTCCAAAGGACCACTCTCCTCCTCAGAAGACCCCAGACTGAAACACAGTTGAGCTCCTCCTAACGACTCCAGGACAGGCCAGCACACCCACAACTGACCCCTGAAAGTCGGAGAGAAGCTGTGACCCTAGGTTTTTCTTTTCGGAACCTGGGACCTCTCGCGTGCTGGGCAAGGGCCCCACCACTGACCCGCCTGGAGGCACCCCACCCAGGGCAGGTCTGACTCTGTGCTCTCTTCATCTATTAAAGTAACAGGACAAACGATGGCGTTATTAGTTCTGCCTATGGCAATGAAAATATCAAAGGACAATTTCTGATGTCCCAGAATAAAAAATTTAGTGAAAAAGTGAGGTTTACTTTTTCCTTTCTAAAATGGAATAGAGCACACTATCTATCTGGGCAAGATATCGAAGGGTTTCTAAACCAAAGAACAGAAAAGATTTCAAAATCGACGGGAGGCTTCCTCAGCTTCCCAGACCTCAAGTTGGAGATGCAGGGGGTCCCACATCCCCTGCCCCCAGGGCCCGGGATGGGTGTGGGGCCGCCTGCCGCGAGCACACGCACCGCAAGGCCTGGACGAGGTTCAGGTCGGTGAACTCGTGCAGCTCCACGAAGGCGTGCAGGACCTGGAGGTTGAACTCGTCCCTGTTGGGAGCGGGTGAGAGACGGGCAGGAGCAGAGGTCAGCACCGACCCCGACCCCCCAGGCAGCGTTCCCGCACCAAGTCCTAGGGCCACCGGCTTTCCAGGAAGGCCATCCACACAGTCAGGGCGATGCCTGGGTCACTCTGCTTACTGGCTAAACAAGTGTCCCCATGCCCCCTCGACAGACCAGCTGCCACTCCCCAGGGCAGCTCCGTTCTTCACCCACATGGCCGCTGCTGCCTCCCACCAGGGCTCCCGCGGCGCCCAGCATCACCTCTCCCCCAGGTAGTCGCCGATGGCCGTTTTGTTGAGCCCCTCCCCCTTGTACAGGAACTGGGCGATGTCCTCACAGGTGTCCTTCAGCAGGTCATTCTCTATCAAGAACTGGATCCCCTGGGGAGAGGCGTGGGAGTGTGAGGCCTCGGAGGAGGGTTGTGCGGAGGGTCAAGGTCAGGCTCAGGACACTCGTCAGGAGAGGCGGCCTGGAAGGACGCCTGTGGTCCGCCTGAGCCAGACCCGCCTGGAGGCCGAGGCTCTGCTGCTCCCTTCACCTACCTTCTTAGGGTCCATGTTGAATTTCTTCCTGCCCATGGCTACCTGTTTGTTCCTCTGCATGTTTTTCCTGAAAGACAACCACATGGCCCTCAGCGCTCAGGCAGAGGAGGTCTGAGAGGCACGACAGTCCCCATATGCGGCCCCCTCATGCAGTGCTGCTGGGTGGCCCTGGGAGGGCAGCAGGCCTGCTGAGCGAGGGCAGGGGACGCCCTGACACAGCTCTGCCATTCTCTTTTTTGATGACATTTTAAAAAAAAAACTTCATCAAGACACAACTCATATGTCATGTGACACACGCACTTTAGGAGTCTGCTTGAGGCGCTGTCGGCTTACTCAGTGGTGTGCCCATCACCATAGCCAGAGCTAGACTGTGTCCCCAGGCCCACTCCAGATACCCTCCCTCCCACCTCCACCCCGAGTAACTGTGGGTCCACCTGCTGTCTCCAGTGTGCCCACTCTCGACTCTTGCGAATAGCACCTGGCACTATCTGTCCTGCTTGGCGTGTTCAGGCTCAGCCACGCCTGGTGTGCACCAGTGCTCTGTCCCTTCCACCCCACGCACAGACACAGTGCTTCTCCTCCAGACGGTGGGCACTGGGCATCAGCAGCAGGGGCCATTGCGTCTGAAATGCTGTGAGCACCATGTGCACCTCTCTGTGTGCATGGACATTCCTGTTTCTCTTGGTCAGAGTGGACACTGTGGGTCATAGAGCGCATTTGTATTTAATTTCTCAGGAACTGCTCAGATGAGTAGCAGTTTTCTTTGATTATATTAGAACAAAAAGTGCAGACCTGCAGACACTCCTCAGACAGCCCGCTGCACACACCTGCAGCCTGAGCCCGGTGAGCCAGGTGAGTACCTGAGCCCACAGGTGTGAGGAGGCTGCTCTCACACACCAGCCTCCTGGGACCCCTTGCGGCAGGCTCTGGGCCACTGAGTTACTCAGAAGTTCCAGGGTGGAGCCAAGGAATCCGAACTTTGAAGACTTCCAACAGAAACTTTGGTGTGCATGCAAATTTGGGAAGCTCTGCAGTCAAAGAGATGGCACTTTACAGTCTCAGAGAGCAAACTCGCTGCTCAGAGACACACTTAGAAAAGCTTCTGCCTTCAGGAGCACGTTTTCCCTGGCTAAATCCAAGGAGGGAACAGAGGTTCCTGTCTGGCGTGGTTTTCAAAGGGAAACAGAAAACTCTCAGGATGCTAGGAGGCCAGGACCTGAGGTGACAGGTCCCCAGAGGACAGCTGCAGAGGGCATGTGCAGCTTCACTCCATCTGGAGCTGCCTGCTGAGCCCCAGTGTCTAGAAATCCCTACTGGATCTCATGGTCCTCTCATCATTTCCCTAAGTCCAGGAAGGTCCCTTGGCCCTGTATTTCCACACAAGAAAAACCCTCTTTTGTGGTTTCCTGTAACAGTGTGTGGCAGCCTCAGAGGCCCTACTGAGCCAGACACGTAACCATGGTGACCCTCAGGGTCCTGCGCCTGTTTGGTCCCTAGTTGAAGGGACCACGCCCCCCAGGCCTGCACGGTACCGGCCGCTGCCCATGGCCATCTGGACACTCACAGAGACTCGAGGCTCACCAGCTCTCCATGATGTCAGCTCATGCCCCCCGCCCAACACTGAGACCGCAGCTCCCGCTCAGGCCCTCTGCCACCCCTTGTCTAAGAGGCCCTCCCCAATCTCCATACCAGTGTCCCCCAACAGTGGGATCCCAAACAAAACAGCTCCTGCTGCTTCTGCATCACCTAAGACAACGGGTCGACCCCTGCACTTCAGAAGGTTGGGACCCTACAGCACACGGGCAGGTTGTTTCTCTTTGATGAAGAACATTTAGGTCATTTCTACACAGTGCCGGCATCAGGCTTTTGCTTAGAACCTTGACAGGAGCACCAGACCCTCTTTATACAGATGTGCAGGACCTGCAGGACAGCTCCCCCTAGGACTTCCGACACCAGAAAACCATTTCAAGTTCCAGAGTGAAAAATGTGTCACCCCATCATGGCTCCCGGCTCGACTGCGGTGCAGCTGTGGAGAGCTGCAGTCCCCAGGAGCTGGCAAGCTGACTGTCACAGGCGCCCAGCCACTTGGGTCCTGGGGTCATTTCCTGGGTGCACCATGACCACCTGCAGGCACTCACCAAGCAGATGGTGCCCCGTGTTCTGAACATGCCTGTGCAGATGCCAAAACACACTGAGGTCAGGGGATCCTGGGCCAGCACGAGGGGAAGTTTGCTCCCTCCGCGCTCTTCCGTGCTTACCAATGCCTGCGAGAAACACTCCTCTCTTTTAGAATCGGGAAAAAGCCATGGTTTCCTCTGTAAACTCAGGCACACTGCACATGCCTGAGCGCCCCGCTCAGGCGTCTGGACACGCGTGTGCAGCTGGAGGCCACCACTCCAGCCGGAGCCCGCTCTGCCAGCCCTCTACGTGCCCTGCGCTCTCTACTATTGCAGCTGAGCCTGGTCTGCCCTGGAACCTCACGAGTCAGCAGTCTGCACGCGGGCTCCGCCTCACAGCAGCACACAGCAGCTGGCTCCTCCGCATTCCTGAGCAGACTGGAATCAACTCCCCGACACTTCTTTTGGTGGACATGTCTCCATTTCCCTTGAGGAACCGTCTAGGAGTTGAGCTGCTGGGCCTCAGTAAGGGTGTGCACAACTTCCCAGGAGGGTGTCCTCTTTTCTGGCTGGCGCTCACCAGGCCATGTGCAGTGGTCTCAGTCCCAGCCGTCCAGGAGGGGGTGAAGGAGCTGCCATGGCAGCCCCCCCTGACGGCTCCTATCAAGGGCTGAGCTCCATGGCTGCCACACACGCAGCTTCTCGTGTAGGGCATTCCCACCTGTGCTCACCTGTGCCTTGGGCATCACTACTGAAGTGTGCGTGTTCTCTTCCGTCTGCTTGGTTGGGCACGCTACAAATACCCGTCCACTGTGACTTTCCTATTCATACTTTCATAGTTATCTTTTGTAAGAGCAGAAGTTTCAAACTTTGATAAACTCTAATTTATCCATTTCTTTTTTTTTTTGTATTTATTTTTTAGTTGTAGTTGGACACAATACCTTTACTTTGTTTATTTATTTTTACGTGGTGCTGAAGATGGAACCCAGGGCCTCACACATGCTAGGTGAGAGCTCTACCACTCAGCCCCAGCCCCAGCCCCTATCCATTTCTTTTAAGCTACAATTTTTCAAATGGAAAGTAAGAAAGCTGTAATCCAAAACACCAAAATGACGATCCAGAGCCTGGAAGTGACTAGCTGGCTGCCCTTCCCGGGCCCCCGCCCAAACCAGGCTAAAGCAGGGAGCAAAGGGCGGAGGAAGCCGGACAGGCAGACTCGGGCTCCGAACAGCACAGACGTGCAGGAACCTGGAGACAGCCCACGGGCCACATTAGGAATCAGAAGGCAGCCCTGGAGCCCACTCAGGACCACACCACCAGCATCATGTCGCTCAGAGCAAGACGGAGCGCCAGCCCTGGTCAGACACCATGACCAACTTCTGTGCTCTCTCCCCTCGACGGGAGGGAGCTGCAGACAGGCTCAAAGCCTTGCTCAGGGCCCTCAAAACTCTTGGTGGCATTTGTTAAGCTTCCTTTGTACAAAGAAAGAGCAAGAATCCAAATACAAGTAGCGGACAAGAGGGAAAGCCACATCAACGGCGTGAAAGCCTCGGCGCGGCTCAAGCTTGTGCAAAGCTCCCGCAGGGAAGACTGGCCGGCAGAGGTGCGGGCCTACGACTTTCTCCTCCCAGAGGGCGGGTGGGTGCGTGAGAAGCCGAGCAACGTGGTGCCCAGAGCAGGGCAGACTCACCTCTCCTCTGTGGATCCCAGGTTTTCAATCTCATTAGCAACTTCTGCTATCTCCTCCTTCAGCCTCTGTGAAGAGATGGCCAGAGTTACCAGGAGGGATGCCGCAGACCAGGGATAGTTCCCAAGCCTCGTACCTGCTGCCTTGGCCCAAGACAACACGGAACAGCAGGATGGAGCAGTCCCCGCAAGCAGGGCCGGGAAGCCGGCTACCCCAGGCCTGCCACGCCCCCCAGGCACATACAGCAGGGAGACGCAGCTCCTGCCTCAGAGCTCAGGTGTCCCGGGGGGAGCACCCACCACCGGGAGGAGGCCACCTGATGCACATTCTTAGGAAAAATCTACAGCTCACCAAGCAGGGTGACAGAGGTCCTGGGCGCACTCTCATTCCCAAGGCCTGGTGGCACTGACCCACCCCATGGCTGGCAAAGGGGACATTCAACCAGTTCTACCTTGACCAAATCCACCCTCTTCCCACCACCGTCCCCTTCAGTGGCTCTCAGGATGGAGAGCTAGGAGCGCCATTCCACCTCCCCGCCTTCACCAGTGAACCAGGAGTGAATCAGTGAATCAGGCCCAGTGAGGAAGCCCCCAGCCAGCGGAGCAAGACGGCGACTGCTCTCACACTGTGGCCGGGCTTCAGGCCTGCCCTCTTCCCACCCCTCACGATGTCCAGGGAAATTCAGAAGGGAACACTTGCTGCCCCCAGGCGAGGTCATCTAGCTCTCAGGTTCTAAGTCATCCCCTCCTACCAAACTGGGACAGTTTTGAAAAGGAGCCAGGAAACACACTAAGACTACTATCCCCGAGTAAGAGTCCCTAGGGACCTGAAATCACACTAAATGCTCCAAAAACATCAGCTCCCTCAGCGCTTCTGAGGCCTGGGAGTCCACGACAAGAAGCTCAAGTTCAAGGAACCAAAAGTGACCTGGTGTGTGGCCAGGCTGGGCCCTGCACCCAGAGCCAGCAAGCCCGAGGCCACTCCAGGCAGCCACAAGGTGACAGCACAGAGGAACGGCCTGGGGCCACTCCCGCTCCGAGCGTCAGCAGTGAGCAGACCTTTGCACACCTAAGCTTGCTGAGAGCCTGCAGAGGGGTCACCAGTTCTACGCTCTGTTCAGAGCTCCAGGTGACACTCTGCGCAGGACACACTTGTGCACAAATGAAGCGTGTCTCCGTGTGCCCAGACAGTCAGCCTCCTGGCAGCCCTCCTACCTGAATGTCGGCCAGCAGCTCCTGCTTCCTCCGCCGAATGTTCTCCAGTTCTTGACGCTCCTCTGCGGTCAGGTCGCTGGGAACTGCAAAGAGGAGGGAAATGTTACTGAGCAAGTTTCCACCTCCCCAGAAACACAGAAGGACCCTGCAACAGAGCAAAAGAAAGATCAGAGGCCATTTTCAGAAACAACTAACTGCAGGAAGCCATGGGGCTCCAGCTCTCAGCAGGTGTGCCAACAAAGGGCGGCCGCAGGCACCCAGGAGAGCTGGGAGAGGACAGCTGGCAGCGGCCGGAGGGAGGAGCTGAGGGTGGCATCAGGTGGCTGCCTGGCCACCCCCTCCAGCCAGAGGCTGCAGGCCACCTCCATTCCTCAGTCCCTTGTGCCCAGGCTGGCACTGCACCACCTGGTAGAGATAGCTGTGGCAGAGAGGGGGCGTGGGCCCTGGGTGGGGAGCAGAGGCAAGCTGAGAAGCCACGTGGGGGCTTCATGCTGGGGGCGCGGGTGAGGAGACCATGACTGCAGAGAGAGAGACACCACACTGGGCAGAGCTCTGCTCTAGGACCGAGAGGTGGCCGTCTCGTCTGCTCCGCGCCCTCCAGGGTGGCTTGAATGTCCACATGCGCCCCGGCCTCAGAGCAAGGTCTCTCAATTCCAGATCATAGTTCTCACCAGGAACACCCTGCCGGCCACCAAGGATCAAATCTCCTCCTCTGTGCAAAGAGTTGGACAGACGACCTCCAGGCGACCCTTCGGTGTGCCGTGGGAGCCAGGCTCTGTGGGGAGGGCAAGCACCTGAACTAGGCAGGTGGGTACAAAAACCACTCCCACCACCACAGGCCACATCAGGTCACTGTGGCCCACACTTGGTCATGACAAAGTGGACAGGGCTGTTTGGGGACAAAGTGAAACAGAACAGGAGGCCCTGACATATCCCATAGCCCATGGGGCCTGGCCTGAGCCGCACGCGCACACTTGGCCCCGCCTTGCTGAGCACTGTACCCCTTCTGCATTGTGAGGTGCGGCAACCAACCTTGCTCTCACCGTCGGGGGGAGAAGCAGGCGCTACGCCCACTGAAGGACCTTGAATCTTGTGGTTTGCACGCGTCCCACTCCAGAGGCTGGGAGGGGCTCTGTGAGGCCTCCAGCTCCCAACCCCGACCCAGGCTGCCTCCAGAAGAGGGGCTGCCCCACGGCTGCCGCACAGAAGGCTGGCGAGGGTGGGCTGCCCGCGGTGGAGGCCAGCCTTGGGGGAGCAGCTCTGCTGCCGCCTTTGGCTCAGTGCTGTGAGCTGGGCTCTGGGAAAGCTCTCCTGTCCACAAGGACTAGAAGGTCCTTAGAGAAACAGGTTTCCCGATGTTCTAGAAGACAAATGCTTGTTCTAACATGGCCTGTTTGTTGAGCTCTTGAAGCAACAGCTCACTTTTCTAAACAGCAATTCCAGGGGTACTGAAAACTGAGACTTGATCTTGAAGCCACAGCACTGGCTTAATCAGATCATCGTGAGTCTTCATTCGAGCAGAGGCAAGGTCTTCCTAACAAGGCAGGTGGAAACAGCACGAAAACGAAAATTCCTACTGAGGTCCAACTGTGCACCTTAGAGGCAGCTGCTGGCCCTGGACTGGCCCCTCTGGGCTTCTCCTCAGACTCCAGCACTCTGGGTGAGCACGCCACACGAAGCTTTCTAGAAAGCCACAGTCAGCACCTGCATGACACGTCAGACCGAGCTTCCTGTCCCCTACCTGCCCATGATCCGCTTCGAAACATAAGGGAACAAAAAGAGGACTCTGCCAATGACCACTGTCCCAGCGGAGAAGGCCGGCAGCAGAAGAGAGGCCGACGCATTTCCAGAGCCCAGAGAGCAAAGGAAGAGTGCCCATGCCTTCCTCCAGGGCGCAGGATGCATGGGCGCAGGCACCCTGCAGGCCATGGCCTGCCACACCCAAGGACTGGAGCACCCTTTATCCCGAAGCAGAACCGCATGGCCCTGCAGAGCAAGCCCCCAACAGGAGCTGCACCCCAGCAGCCCTCGGGCTCTGGCCCTGGTATGGGGGCTCCTGCCCACCCCAGACTGCGCGTCCCAGGGGCCGCCTAGGGCGCAGGCGAGGAGCAGGTTGGGAACAGACACCCACCCAGCTGCTGGGAGCAACAGGACCTTCAGAAGAACACTGTGGGAAACACACTCTAACCAACACACCCTCGCCCGCCCTCAGGTTACCCCCAAATCAACAGTCAATTAAGGACTGAAAGGTGAAGTTGAGATGTTCTTGTAGAACAAAGAGCAAAAAGAACTGAAAATACAAGAAACAATCTACTCATCCACAAGTAAAAAATGTCAACTGCCACAGAGACACAAACGCTCATGACAAACGAGCAGTTCAAGGAGTGAAGAGGGCCAGAGGCCAGAGGCTTGAAGCTGGAGGAGAAAGTGGCCACCCACAGAGGCTGACCGGCAGGAGGACAGGGAGGGGCCTTTGGGTTCCCGGGGAAACCACCTGATCCAGAACCCCCTAGAGGAGAGGGCAAACCAGGGTCTCCTCAGACCCCTCAGAGCAGTGAGCCTCTCTCCTGCACCTTTCCCAGGAGGCGACTCTGGGGGGACGAGGGACAGGGACAGGGGTCGGGGCTGACTCAGGGAAGCTGAGGCGTCCTCGAGCAGCCCACCGCACAGAGCAGTGGAGGGGAGCAGGCGCCATGGTCTCCTCCCAAGAAGACAGGGAGTGCCTGGGAAGAGGGGAACAGAAGCCCAGAGAAGAAGGAAGGCAGGAGGGCACTGTCCCAGACACGCACCCCGTGTGGACACCACCCCGTGGTGGACCCCGTGTGAAGGACTGGTGGGAACATGGAAGGGGGGAGGAGAAGGGGGAGGAGGGAGGGAGGGAGGGCAGGGGAGGGGAGGGGAGGGCGGAGGCTGCCCTCTTACAGCAGATCCAGGCTGGGGCTGGGCGTTCATTTAGGGAAGTTTGAAAGGTGACAGAGGAACCAGAGTCTAGACAAACCATCAAAAATGGAAGCCAGAAGACGTGCGTGTCCCCGCCCCTCACGGGAGGAAGCGGGGAGGCAGTCTGTGACTTCAACACATTAATGAAGACCCCAGAAGATCTGAAACCAGGAAAGGTCATTAAGAGGACTGCCCTGGGGAGGTCCAGGAAGGAGAACGGTGGCCTTTGGCTCCTCAGTGCAAACACGCGTGCGTCCCGCAGTCAGAGACCCTGCTCTCTGGTTACTGGAAAAGACAGCGCCAGACCGAAGGCTGGGGCCAACTAGAAGCTGGACAGAGAAGCCTCCCGCCCTGGCCACAGGGCCTAGAAGCCACTCCTCCCTCCTCCCTCTCTTGGTGACCTTGGCTCACAGTGCTCCTCCCCCGTGGTCCAAGAGATCACCTGAGGACTTTTAAGAAGGCCACGAGATCTCCTTTCTCTGATGGAAGTCGCTCTGAGACAGAGACCTCTCACACTTGGGCAGGAGCTGCCTGGGCACGAACTTCCCCGGGCAGCACCACACCGAGCTTCCCAGATCATGCTGCTGCACTGGGCAGTGGACACTGCTGTTACTGGTGCTGGAGGTGGGGCTGCACCTGATGCGGACGGAGGCTGGCCGGCAGCAGTGACCTTGTCGGCTCTGGCCAGGAGGCTTGGCGGGGACTTGGCCACTAGGGTTAAACTGTACACCAGTGCGCGTGGCTGGGGCAAGCCAGATGGCAGGGACACACACAGCTCTGCCTCCCCCAAGGGCCACGTGCAGCGGCAGCTTCTGTGCCAGGGAGGCGGCTGGGAGCCACCAGCACAGTGGAGCAGACCAGGGAGGGAGCTGCGCCCACGCCCACCTGCGCCTGCCCCAGGGGCCAGGGGTGCCTGCAGAGGCTAACCTGCAGGTGGGTGGCAGGGTCAGGCTGGGCAGCAGGTCCCCCACCTGCCTCTCTAAGGCTCAGTGCAGGAGGGGATTAAAGTGAGGAACCACCAGGGGCCATTGTGCCTTGTGAACAGCAGAGCACACAAGGGAGGCTTTCACCCATTTATTTATTTAAATATGGCTCTGCAGATCCTAGCAGCAGGCAGAGCCCCAGAGCCCAAATGGGTTCCAGCCAGCACACAAAGGGGGGCTGTCTTAAAGGGACAGCGCCCTCCCTCCCAGCCAGGGGCGGGTAACCCAGCACAAGGCAGACACGGCTCTGAAGCCCTGCAATCCCTGTTCCGCGGCCATGGCAGCAGACCAGTGAGGCACTCTGAAGTCCCTTGTAGACACAGCTCTGGTGACAGCAGGCTCTGCTCAGCAGAAACACGGCAGCTGCTGTTCAAGCGGAGGGCCCTGGCACCCGTTGGGCCTGAGGCCTCCTACCCCCAGGTCCCACAGCCGGGCTTTAAAATACACCAGCGGCCTGACTTTTTTCACTGTAATTATTAACCGATTCCTTCTTATAGCCTCTGCCTCTCTGTGGTAAGAAGGGTCCCTGTCCAACCAGCACAACCAAGATGCGAGGCCAATGAGGCTAAAGGTGACCCAGCCAGAGTGGCTGCCCGGGGAGGGGCTTGCCCTCCTCTGCGGGGAGCCCCTGGCAGGCAGGGGCCTGGCGTTCCCTGAACACAGCACACGGGGAGCACACACCCAGGGAACCCGGGGAACCTTGCCCAGGAGCCCTGCCTCCAGCAGCCTGAGCTCCAGCCCCCAGAACTGGCCCCACTGAGGGCAAGGGCTCTGGGAGACTGCCCCCCACCAGGCACCACCCCAGGGCCCAGGACTCCAAAGGCAGGGGCCCCAGTTACAGCACTGGGCACTGACCAACCGTCCTCCTGAGGGACCCTGCCAGTGAGGCCTCAAGGAGAGGATGCAGGCACACGCCCCCCAGGGCCTAAGCCACGCTGTCTCCCAGGGAAATCCAGTGACGCGTCTTCTGAAAAGGCCTCCAAACCCAGGCTCTGGCCAGGTTCCAACACTGGGCAACTCCTCACCTCTCTGGGCCTGAGTTCCACGCCCTGGAAGATGGAGCTGCTGCTCTCCACCATGGGCACTGCTGTGCGGGGCCGGGGCCGGGGAAGGGGCTCGCGGGAGACAACAGTGGGCACACGAGGTGCCTGGCCAGAACCACGTCTCTCCTGGGGCATACTGAGACCAAGCGCCTTGCTCCTCTGCTTCTCAGCTGCACAGCACACCTGTCCCTTCCTATAGAGCAACAGCCCCAGGAAACACCTACAGACAGACAACTTCAGGATGAGAGCCATGGCTCAGGCGCCTCACCCAACCTGAGAGACTGGCCTGGCTGGGACATGGGGTCACCTGGGGGTCCCAGGTCCCCAACCCAGCCCACATTCACCACTGGTGCCTCCAGGCACACAGCAGGGTCGGCCACTTCCAGGAGGTGTGGGGGACACTTACATCCCCAGGAGCATGAGCTCTGGGAGGCCAGAAACTGCGAGCGAGGCACAGGCCATGTGCAGCTCTGGGCGGAGGGTGTCCACTGGTGGCGAGCTGGTGGGCTTGGGAGAGTGCCCTCGCTGAGAAATTGGTCTTGTCATTCACAAAGCTCTGGTCGTGGTTGTGGGCACGGTCTCTGAGACAGCAAGAGGCAGAGCATCTCGCAGGTATAGGCCTCAAAGACGAGGATCCAAGCTGCGGCAACTGGGGCTTCCCACCTTACACCCACAGGCCCTCGGGACAGATGGTCAGGTCAGAGATTAGGGAAGTGGACGTGGACGGGGCATGGTGAAGTCTGGGACCCGAGACCCGAGTCACGCTGCACCCTTACACTGCCTTCCTCCGTGGAGCCTTGGGACCCTCCCAAATCCACCATCAGACCCTCCACCTCAGGAGGGAGGTTCCACACCCACTAGATGGCAGGTGCCTGCAGACAAACCCGGGGAGGACAAATACTGCCCATGTCACTGACTGAGGTTCCTGGGCAGGCACATTCTAGAGCCTTGTAGGGTGGCCAGAGCTCCCGCGTAGCTCAGCAAGGCAGCCCTGGAGGCAGTCGCCCGCAGGAAAGGCTAAGAATGGTGCGTCCTCTGGAAACACATGAGGGCGTGACAGCGACAGTCTTCAGCTCCCCACTCTCCTCACTCTGGCCCCTTTTCCAGGAATCTATGATCTGACTGTGAAGGGCATTTGAAAGTAAGATGCTCACCCCCAACACAGCCTGAGACCCTGTAAAGCATGTTCCCAGGAAGAGTTAAACTAGCAGGCACGGTGCTGCTCAGCACAGGCTGCAGAGAGGCGCCTGCCAGCTGCCTGCCAATGCCACTTCAGGCCATCCTGATTCAGTGCCCAGCAAGCCCACCCAGGCCCCCGCCTGGAAGTCAGCTGTCAAGGCTTTCCTGCCACACTCTGCATTTTTGAGGAAGATGGCAGTGTTTTTTTTTTGCAGCCTTGGAGATGTCTTCTCTGAGGACCACCTGGACAGCCAGGCCTCAGGGCTCAGGGGGGCCCATGTCAAGGGCAGGAGTCCCCGTGACACAAGGGCTCCAGCCTCCGTGGACTTCTCTGTGACCTTGGGAACCATGACCCTGTCCAGCACAGCTTCCTCACCATCCCAGCCCTTCTTAATTAGAGGAAATGTGTGAAGGAGCCCCACAAACTGACTAAGGGAAGGAAGGTGTCTTATCAGGTCCCTTAGGAAGGAGACCCACACTCCATCTGAACAGCTCTAGAACTTGAGACTGGGCCTGCGTGTTGGCCTAACCAGCTAACCAAAGGGAAACGAAGTCAAATTCAAAGGTAGTAACAGAAACAAGTCATAAAATTTTATTCTAAAAATGTGATTAATAAAAACAAAGTTAACATCTGCTTTCAATACAGCTAAGAGCTAAACACAATCATGCCAGGACTTCGTTCTTTCCTAAAACCTTGGTGGGGCAATTAGGACACAAATGGAATACACCGTGGCCCCTCTGAGAAGGAGGGACTGGACGCAGAGTTGGACAGGCTTGGGGGGGCCCTTCCTGCCCCAGCCCTGGAGCCCTGCTCCACCAGCCGGGCACTGAAGCTCTGGGCCTGCCAGCTGGGTCACTGTCACACTGCACAGTTGGGCCACCACACCACTTCTGTGTCCAAGAGGTGTCGGGGTTTTAAGAGGTCAGTTCTCTTGGGCTGGCGCTGTGGCTCAGTGGTGGAGCACTAGTGCATGTGAGGCCCTGGGTTCGATCCTCAGCACCACAAAAGAATAAATAAAAATAAAGGCATGTGGTCCACCTACAACTAAAAAAAAAAAAAAACTTTAAATATCTTAAAAAAATAAGAGGTCAGTTCTCTTACTTCACCCCATCTTAAAGTCCACTTTATGTTGGCCCTTAACACAACCCTGAATTTTTCTATACACTTAAACATTCTCCCTGACTCCCCATGGAAAGGACCCGTGATCAAAGCAGATGCCCAACTCCAACTCCTTCCCACGTGTACCGCTGGAAGGGCTGCCCACGTCCAGGGAAGGCTCCACGGCCCTGAGCAAGTCAGCCTGAGCCCCAGCAGCTGTGGGTGGGCGGGCCTAGGGGGAGACTCGCCTTGAATTTGTCCCCCTACTTTCTGCCATTCTGTTCCTGACCTCACCAAAGCTGGATCCCAGGAATTCATTATTGGCCTGTTCCCAAGTCTCAGGTCAAAAAGAAACTACACTGAATGTGTGGACACCTACCAAAGGTGCCAGAGAAAAGCCCTGGGAGAGCGCAGAGGATGGGAACCCAAGGGCGGGCATGCAGAGAATCAGCCGCACCCGTCAGCTCCTGCTGCCGGCAGCTGGGTGGGAGAGGCCGGCAGCAGAGCATAATGGGGGAGCTGCAGACCCGGCTCCTGGCACCATCCTCCCGGCCTCTTACCCTCAGCGAGTCCCCTCTCCTGCAGCCCCAGTATCCTGGCAAGCCGTGGGCAGCGACATCAAAGCCTTGGCCGGTGGCAGCTCTCGGCGTCAGAGGCCATGGTGGCTCTGTGCAGCGATCCCACAGGCCCGGGCTCCCCGGCGCTCCCCCAGCCCTGGGTGCAGGAGCGCAGAAGCAAGGACAGCGTGTGCGTGCCAGCAGAGAGGGCTGGGAGAGGCTCGGAGGAAGACAGAAGCCCACCGCCCAGGGGCAGGTGGAGCAAGCTGAGCCTGGCGAGGAGGCTGCGGAGGCCGGGAAGCCTGCAGCCTCTGCTGACACTCGGCGCGCGGCGCGCACCCGGCGGCTCCGGCAGGCTCATTTCCATGAATGCAACCGCGCGGCCCCGCCCCCGCCCCTTCCCGGCCTCCTGCGGGAGGGGAGGCGTCGCCAGCGCCTGCTCCACTCCGCGGCTGCGCTCGCTTCCCGCAGAGGCGAAACCCGAGGGCTGCGCACCGCACGGAGGAAGCTGACCCTCTCTCAGCACACCCTCCCCCGCAAGAGGCTGGATCTGCGGAGTTCCGCCCCCTGGGGACAGCCCCAGCCTTTCACCAGCCGAGCAGGCACCCAGCCGACCCAGAAGCTCCCGGAGGGGCTCTAGAGGTGGGTCCGTCCACTCGGGAGGCTGCCTCACTAAGAAGGCTTGCCCCACCCTGACTGGGCGCTGGGGTCCGGGGCTAGGGCGCCCTGGTGAGAGCGCACCGGATGGCGATATGATATAGCTAGTGACAAGAAACGTGTCTCCAGCAGCAGCTTGCAGACTCCAGGGGCCTAAGAGGCACCAAGGGCATTCTCAGACAAGCAGACTTGGGGCCCTCCTCCCCAACCCTCCAATCCCCAGGCCCAGGCCCCGGCCAGTGCTGAGTGGGCTGGAGGTGCCATAGACCTGGAGGAAGGGCAAGGCTCTGAGTGCGGGGGAGAGGTCAGTGCCTTTTACAAGGACCAACAACAACAAGAGAAAACACAAGGAAACCACTGAGCTGGCCCAGGGATCCTCAATGGTGCCCTAGGCACTGCGTGCACTTGGGTGGAGCGTTCTGTGATAGGACCTCCGGCCCCCCACCTCCCCGTTCACACCCCCCACTACCAAGAACATCTCCAGACATTGCCACATGTGCCCTACTAAGAACCACCAGGGGATCCTAAGCCCAACGCCTCTCCCCCCCCCCATGGTCTTCTCTCTGGGGATCAGCCAGCTGGGGAATGTGGACAGATGTGCTCCTCACCATGGCAGTGTCCCTACACCTGACCCAGATACTCTGGCCTGAATTCCAGCCAGTGTCAGTGCTGGGGTGTGCTCAGGGCCAGCCCTTGCCCAGCGTGCAGCAAGCCCTGGGTCTGATCCAGCAGTGCGTGCCCACCAACCCCAGGCAGTGTCAGGAGGCGGCCACAGCAGGAACGGTCGCCTGTGTCAGAGTTGGGGAACTCGGCTAGTAAGAGCCACCAGCTCCACGAGAAACAAGCTCTGGAGCCACGTACGACAGGTCTGCCTCGAGCTGCCAGAGGACGCAGGCTTCCACAGACTGAGGCTGGGCGTCCCTCCTGGGCACCCACTGCTCTCTTGGGAGAGGCTTGGCCAGGGCTGCCTCCACAGGGAACACCCAGGTGCTCCCAGCTCAGCCATGGAGGGTGGGCCATCCCTCGGGGGCCTCTCAGCCACACGGTCTTCTCTGAATCTGTCTGTATCATCACCATCTGGTCCCGCACCCCTGACCCAGGCTCTCGCATAGGTGAGATAAAGCTCCTACTTCTCAGAGGTGTCTCACTTCGCAGTCCCAAGGGTCATGTCAGCTTTCTTTGACTTAATATCCCTGGTTTTTATACAAATACTTACACTAGGGACTGAAGACCCCAGCAGGTGAGTCCTGCCCTGTCGCTTCCCTCGCGAGACTTGGTGTGACATGCAGGCTTGACACAGCTCTGCCTTCCCAGGGCCGACGTTCACCGAGCACAGTGTGGACCACCCCTGGGCTTGCAGTGCACCACCTGGGCCAAGGCCTGCGCCTGAGCCCAGACCAGAGGCAGCTGGCGGCAAGGCCTGCCCAGAAAGCTGACAGGTTGGAGGGTGGCTGCGAGCAGAAGGCCTGCTGCAGGCCTGAGCTGAAGACAGGCTAGAACAAAGGCTGCAGGCACGCGCACAGTCCCAGGAGCAGAGCAAGTGGGCAGTCCACTCACAGAGAGGAGGTGCAGTCTTAAGAAGGACATTCTCAGACTTAGGATTCAGTGATCTTGTTAGAAAAAGTTGACTGCACATAAACCTGTTAGTCACTAAGGAGGACACATGGTGGACAGGACAGGCCTCCAGCCTCCAGGAGCTCCCTGAGAAGGGTAAGGGGCCCTGTAAAACGAATACCCATCAGTGTGCCACAAGGTGCACTGGGACAGGGCAGAGAGGAGCATGGCCCCCAACAGTCCAAGGCAGCTGCACACGAAGCTGGCCTCACGCCCAGCCTCAGAGTGCAGGAGGAAGGGCAGCAGAGGTGAGGGCCCTGGTAAGAGGCTGGAAGGCAAGCTGGGGCCGGGCTGGCACCTGGAACCTGATACAGGGCTGCTGCACCTTGCTGCTGAGCTGGGGCTGACATGAGACAGCGGGACTCCTGGAGGGCTCGCAGCACGCAGGGCTGGAGAGGGCTGGACCCAACAGGGAGGCTCCGAGTGGTGCAGAGGTGCTTTCTGCCCGACTCAGGCTCACAACATCGCCACCATCCCCACCTGACACCAGCTCCTACCCTTTCCCTGGTCTGCCTGGGGCTCCAGCTCAGCTGGAACAGATGTGGCGCTCTGCCGGGGTGCCAGGCAAAGGTGCGACCTCTTGATTTCTTCAGGGATTCCTGAGGACGAAGGCGTGGAGCAAGGCCCAGTCTCCACCTTAGGTCTATCCACAAGGTCAGTTCACAGGCCCTCTCTGGGCAACAGGTACCTAACCGACGGGGCCCAGCTCCACAAGCACAAAGCCTCTGGGTCCCTCTGACCGGCCTGGGCTCCCCAGCAGTCTTCATGATCCTGCTGGGTTCCTCCCACTTTGATGGGCTGTGTGCTCTTTGGTGAAGTAACAGCACTGACCAGCACTGCGTTGGCTCAAGGAGGGCCTGGAGGTCCCCAGAGGACATGGCTTCTGCCCTCACCTCCAAGAAAATGATGGTCCCTTATGAGAGCTGTCCTGGGCCCAGGATGGTGTTCAAGAGAGGTGTAGCTATAGCTGGAGGCACTCACAGGGCTGAGCCTTCCAAGTCCTGGGCAGTCCTGCTGACCTGCCAAGCCACAGCCACACAGCAGCAGGCCAAGGCTGGAGCGAGCAGGGAGGACTCTCCTGACCCACTGCGCCTTCCAGCTCTGTGCTGAGCAGGCTTTACTTCCCACACATCCAACCTGTTCTCAAGGAGGGGCTGTCCCGGCCACTGCAGGACACTGTGTGTCCATCTCCAGCGTTCTCAACAGGAGAACCTTCAAAATTCAGACCAGAGCCTCCCTTCAACGCTGTCACCACAGATGGCAACAGGTTTCCCATCTGATATGCTTAAAAACACCCAACATGCTCCCACTTAAAAACAAAGACGCAGCCACTTTTGATTCTGCAGAATATAGACATGATTGACAAGAAGGCAGTGAGTGACATGGGCAGGGTGTTAACTACAGCCACCTTGGGTCTTCCTGCTGAGACCCGCCTGAGCAGCTTGTCCAAAACCAGGCTGCATGGTCTCCAAGAACACAGTGACAGGTTACGGTGACACCAGGAGGGCGTTTTAGACACGGCCCGAGACCAATGTCCTGGTGAAGAGGCACTGTACTCCCTCCTGTTTGGCGTGTTTTCCCATAAATAACGCTTCTCTACACCCACGAGGTACCCATGGTTTCAAATGTTGTTCCATGTCCACTTTCAACCTCGACAGCAAAGCTCAACTCTGAAGCCTCCGTATTTGCTAAGAGCTGAGGTGTGACGCTCCACTGGCACAAGCAACCACCCAAGGCCAGCTGCTCAGTCAGAGCCCTGACCCCCTGGCCCCTGGCCCTTCAGTCCCCTGCTGAGATCTACAGACTAACTTCAGCCACCTGGCTAAGTATCTGCCAGAGCTGCTGCCTGTGTCTCAGCTGGGGCTGAAACGGTGTCAGCCCCTGCCCAGCCAGTGGGCAGAGGTGTGCAAGACCAAGGGAGTAGCAACCTGGCCACAGTGGCCATGGCACCGACACACCAGGACCCTGGAGGGGCCAGCCTCTGAGCTAGGACTTGAAAGACCAGCAGATTCCCCAAACAGGGAGGCAGAGGGAGTGTGGGTCCTAAGCCTGTGGGAGCCTTAGAATGTGGGTGCACCACAGGTCAGACCCCAGGGCTCAGGGCCCATGGGCATCGGCTTGTGAAAGGCCCTGGAGCCACCCTGAGGAGCTGGGTTCTTGCAGCCAGGGGGGCTCAGCAGCAAGTCACCGGGGCATCATTAAAAAGGTTAAAAAAAAAAATTGTGGCAATTAGAGAATAGCATCCAAGTAACGACACGGGCTTGTCCTACGCGCAGCACACGGTGCTAGAGCGAGAACTGTCGAGCCAGGTGCCAGGCAGGGTGGAGACGGAAAGCAGCATGTTCAACAAGGACTGTGGGTTTGAGATTCCATAGTAGGACGGGATCTGACTCCTCCAAAGAACTCTTTCGAAACCCCCACTCAGCCAACCAGACGGGCCACAGGGCAGAGGGTCTGGCCCAGCACACTGCTGACACTCACTCGCATCACCCCTGGGTCTGGGGTCCGACCAGGGGAAGGCCCACCCCTTCCCTCACCTTCGCATTTGCCTGACTGCCATGGTGTCTCCTGGGAGCGTCCTCCCTCACAGCCTCCATGCACGTGTGGGTGTGGAGTGGACGGGTGCTCTACAGACTTTGCCTGCACCCACTGCAAGAGGAAGCAGCACTCCTGTCCCTGGCTCCTGTTGCGCAATGAGGGGGGTGCGCCACCCTGGCACCCTGCTCAGTCTAGTCCACAGCTTCACTTCTCAGCCAAGGGACACTGCATGTGTGCAGCTGCCAGGGCTTCTGACCCTCAGGTGAGCAGACACAGGACAGCAGGCCTGGCAGGAGGCGGCGTGCCACCAGGGAATACCAGCCACCTGGTGACTCAGGGACAGCTGAGTCACACCAGGTGGGGCCCTGTGCCCTACTTGCTCTGTGTTCTCCACAGAATCGGGAGCACCTTGGCGTCATCACTCCATAGTGTCTCCCGAAAAGAGAAGGTACAACCCAGCCTGGGTGAGTCCCCAGGTCCACCCCACAGGACCACAGGTGGTCAAAGGGTCCCCACACACTGGCCCTCCCCTCCTGGGCTGGGACTCACCCTCCTGCTGCGGGGTGTTAAGGACCATCTTCTCAGGCCTGCCCTCGCCTTCCAGGAAGTGGAGCTCACTCAGAGCAGAGCTTCCTGCGGGCTCTGGCTGGGTGGCGCCAGAAACACTAGGGCTGTCCGCCCCGGGACGGGTTGGAGCTGCTTCCTGAGTGACTGAGGAGTGGCCAGTGCAGGGCCAATTGGCCTGCCGCCGCCCAGGAGCGTCACAGCCACCACCCAGCTCCTGAGTGAAGCTGGAGCACCTTCCAGCCGCCCTGCTGAACCATCTCCTGGCCTGGCTCAGCCGCAGCACTTCCTGCCTAAAAGCCAGGCGGGGCTTGCCACTGCCTCCCTCCAGGCTCTCCAGGTACTGGGGACAGAATCACTTACTTTGCTGGTCCCCTGGCCACCAGAAGACAGCACATTTCCCAAGAAGGTCACTAAAGTGGCACCAGCACCCTGTTATGAGGTCATGAGCTGGAGAGAGGGAGGCAGGTTTCGGAGGCAGAACCCCGTGGGCCACGTGCATCCTAAAGCCTTTATTAATTGCACACATTTATCGGTAGAGTGTGAGGATCCCACCCACGCATACCGTGGCAATGATCCCGGGGTGACTGGGTTCCTCCCATTGCTGGGACCCCCCCCCCCATAGTGCTTCATGCGAAACACAACAGACTGCTGCAAAGCTATCCTCGTCCTCCGCACTGCCGCAGGCCAGGGCTCGCTCCTCCTGTGTTCTCTACCTGTCATGCAGTCTCCCGCCACACATGGCCCCTTCCCAGCTACTGGTGACCACTCCTGGACTTCTACGAAGCCAACTCCTCAGCTTCTGTATATGAGGAAGAACACATAGTATTTCTCTTTCTGTGCCTTGCTTATTCACCTTGTCCTCCAATTTCCCATAAGTTGCAAAAATCACAGGACTTTGTTCTTTTTATGGCTAAATAACATTCCATTGTATAAACATGTAACGTTTTCTTCACCCTTCGTTGTCAGGGCCACCTTGGTCCATCACGTCTCTCGGCTGTTATGGACACTGCTGCAGTAAAATGGCAGTCCTGGCCTCTCCTCAGTATGCTGGTTTGTTCCTCCAATGTCCCACCCCAGCGGGATGGCAGGCTCACAGGGCAGGTCTGTCTGTAGAAATTGAGGAAGCTCCGTGTTCTTTTCCATGAGGACTGTTCTGCTTTACGTTCCAGCAACAGCCCTGCACTGCCCTCCACAGCACAGCAGCCATTCTAGCCGGGGAGAGGCAGACACGGCAGGTTTGATCTGCGTCTCCCTTTTCAATGTACTTGGCCATCTTTGCTCACTTCTGACGGGGTGGGTTTTCTGCTGTTGAGCCCGGCCCTGGGTTCTGCAGAGCTCCCCGCTGTTTCCCGGGCTGTGCACCAAGTCTCGGCTGACACAGGCCTGAGTGTCTATTTCCGCCTGTTCCCTATGCTTCCGGGGTCTCGTCCCAGAAACCCGGTGTTAACCAGTGTCCAGTGTTCTCCTAGGTCCGCTTAGGTCTTCATCCATTTTGAGATGTTTTTACGTGGTGTGGGGGGTCATCTTTCATTCTTGAGTGTGGACGGCCAGTGTCCCCAGCACCCTTTACCTTTTCCAGCCCGTGTGTGCCCTGACTGAACACCAGCTGGCTGAAGACGTGACTTTCGGCTCCCCTAGGTTCCCGTCTATGGGCCGTTTCCGGGCCAGCACCACACTGCTGTGGCGCTCCTGCTGTGCGCTGTGCCTTGAAGCCCCGTCCTGCCCTGTGCTCAGGGCTGCGCTGGCTGTGGGTCCTTCCCCAGGGTGCCACAGGATGTGGCATCCAGGCCACACCCTTCAGATGCACACGTCCTTAGGTGTCCTGTTCAGATTGCTTGTTGGTTTTCAGTTGGGTGGTTTTAGTCTTTCTGCTGTTGAGTTTCATTTCTTAGACATTCTGGGTGCCAATCCCCGAGTGGTACAAATGTTCCCTGCCCCCTGAGAGGTCAGGTTAAATTAGGAATACCCACAGGCAGATGGAATTAGATGACTTCCTAGGAGCAAGTCTTTGTAACTGAGGATAAGGGCCGAGGTGGCCTGCCTGGGTCACATGCTGTCCAGGGCTGACTACAAATGAAGCCACGTGCCTTTCTCTACTGCAGGGATCCCCAGGAGCTCAGTAGCCACTGGGATCTGATGGTAACCACACAAATATGAAAAACATTTTGGGTGGCATCCCCTTCTAATTTCAAATGTGTTGCTTCAAAGTGGTTTTATTCTGTGTAGTTTTATCTTGTTCACAAAACACGTTCATGGTTGAAAATCAGAAAACAGTAAGAAGAGTAACACACGTTAACCCTACCCCCGCCGTGCTGCCCATGGCCAGCAACATTCCTGTCTTCTAGGCTCTGTGTGTGCACCCCGCCTCTCACAGCCTCACGTGCTCCACAGGCTGCTTACCACCACCACCTAATTTAGTTGTAACAAATATTTTTGCATTGCTCCTTGATCACAGTGGGCAGCTGGTATCTAACCATTCCCCACGGGCAGACTTGGTTGCCAATTTCCCTGCCCATCTCAACGCCATGTGCACATGTTCTGCCCTCCCTGGATTCCTCCACAGCCTCCCGGGTGTCCTGGCAGGAAGTGGGGGTGCGCCTAGAACCTCCTTGGTGGTCCTAAGGTGGCGTTCACCGAATGCTTCTTGGCACCCCGCCTGGCAAGGCCCGACCCGTCTAACCCGGGGAGTGTCTATGGGCTGGGAGTCCTCAGGCGTGGACACCAGCCCCCACGGTGCTGCAGGGCTGGTCTGCACTGTGCTTTGGGCAGGACTCCCAATCTCCTCCCCTCTCCAAAGGCCTAACAGGTCCCTGCAGAACTTTTTCAGGGGAAAAACTGTTGAAGCACGCAGGAGTGGCCCAACAGCAGAGCACCATCCAGGTGTCCTCCAAGGTGGCCGCACAGGCACTACTGTGTGGCAGTGGGCAGTGGCTTCGTCCCCCGCCCCCGCCCTTTTGGCCTGACAATGGTTAAACAGTAACACACACCCCTGTGTTTAGAAACTGCGAGTCCTGCAGAAGCAACTGGAGATGGCGGAGTGCTTTGTCCTTTGTGCTGTCCATCACGATGTATCCCAGTGAATCCCCTATCTGCAGCATCTCCACACTGAGGTCCAGCGACTCCCACTGGACGTCCCTGCCTCCTGGTGGCGGCCAACTCCAGCTGGTGACCCTTATGTGGATGGGGGGGGTCACCTGTGTGTTCTGACTTCTGCCTCCTGGGGCAGATCTGGAGGCAGAGCCCATCCCCATGTGGGCGCTGCAGCTCCGGCGGTCCCCGACACCACTGCACCTGGCTGCGTGTGCGCAGGCCGTTCCCTCCCGTGGAAGGCCGTCTTGCCCTCTGCCCTCCTGCTGAGCGACTCTTCACTGAGCTGTAGGGACTGTCCCTTCTGTTCCACACGTGCACTTGCTCTTAACTTGCGCCCGTCTGGATGGTATCTGTCAAACCTGCGACCCTGCCCTCTGCTCCAGCACCCCACCACTGCCCCGGAGCTCACCCAGCCCCAGGCCCTGTGGAGAAGGGGAAGGTGGGACTCTAGCAAGGAGGCGGAGGCTGGAGACCTCGGGGAGAGGCCGGGCCTCTTCTGAGAGCTGCTGGGAGGCGGTGCAGCTGGGAGCTGCAGGGGTGCAGCGGCCCCCAGGGCGAGAGTGAGGTGGCTGCAGGGGTGCAGCGGCCCCCAGGGCGAGAGTGAGGTGGCTGCAGGGCGGCGGGGGCTATTTTGAGGACTTTGGTGTCTATTGTGGGTGAGGTGGTGGCCATGCCAGGGCTCTGGACGAAGCACAAGACCTGACTTCCTCTGTAGCAAGACCACCTGGCTGCTGGTCAAAGCATACTGCAGGCAGCCGGGGCAGAAGCTGGCGGCCTGGGAGGCTGTCTCGGCGCCCAGGCGAGCGCTGGTGCGGCTCAGCAGCAGACGGGGTCAAATGCTCGCTGTCTTCACCTGTAAGGCAGAGCCGAGGGCCCAAGGTGGGAAAGGGTCACCAGGGCCTTGTGGCCTGGAAACCCAGCCACCTCCTGGGCGGGACGCGCCCTGTGCACAGAACCTCTGCTGGCAGCCAGCCCCTCCGTCCCTCGGGGCCCCCCTGCTTTCCAGTCTGGTTCCACGGTAAGTGCACACTGTGGCCTTCACAGGGCACGTTCTGAGGGGGCTCAGCATGGCCCACGCCAGCCTTCACTCCTGCTGGCCCGGCAGGCCATGGCACAGGCTCCTGGCTGCCCTCGTGCAGGCTGTGCCCAGCACCCTCCACCCCAGGCCCAAGAGCCGCCTGTCCCCGCCTTGCTTCTCTGCTTCCTGAAGCCAGCGCAGCACGTGACACTGTTTTCTGCCTCAAGCCCGCAGAACAGGCCAGTGGCCACAGAAGCACAGGTCCGCTTGACTCCCAAGGACAGGGACCACGTGGCTCACCATGCGTAGGGGGACCTTTCTGAAGGTGAAGGTGGCATCATTAACAGTCCCATCAGCCGATGGCACACGCTGGGACTGAGTGCAGCCAAGCACACCTCAGGTGCCAAGGCCAGAGTCGTGGGAAGGCTGCACTCGCGGGACCGGCACCGCAGCACTCAGAAGTCGCCATCACAATGGCACGTATGTAGCAGAGTGGCCACCACAGCAAAGGACGTGGACAGGCCCAGCACACCCAGGAGGGCCCACACCCTCGAGGGGAAGGGAGCGTGCCTGCCAGGGAAGACACGGGGGAAAGGGCATACTGAAGCACCTGTGGCCTGCGTGAGCCCGCGATGGCACAGCAACCAGCTGTGGCCTCCCGCTGCCCAGCAGTGGCCTGACCGCACACCCCACTGCGGGTGCAGGCGGCTCAGCTCAAGATGCTGCGTGCCTTAAGCCAATAAATGCCCTGAACAAGTGTGACCCTCTACTCCAGCCCCGCCCCCTCTGGCAGTGGATGTGGTGACAACACACCAATGTGGAATGGCTTGCGGTGACACCAAAAGAAAATGTCGCGAGCATTTATGTGACACTCCAGGAGGTTTGTTCTTAACCGCAACTCCAGCGTCAGCCTTGACCCTGAGGAGACGGAAACCTAAGCAGCACAGGGCTGGGGCGATCTAGAGAGGCTGCCCCGCAGAGCCGAGACTGGTGGTCACAGGCTAGCGACAGCAGTCCTCGATCCTCAGGCGCGGGCACCCGCCCGTGCCACGGGCAGCTGACGAGAGAGCTCTGGTATGGTCCCGCTGGCCCCAGCTGCACACTCCCCCTGCCTCCCAGGCTCCTGGTCAAATCTGGTGGGAAGCAGAGGGCAAGGGTGTTGAGAGCCACAGCCGAGTTGGGATGGCGCACAGCTGCCACCTGTCCAGGGCAGCACCCAGCAGAGTGCCGACGCTGCAGGTGGGAGGTGGGTCAGGGCAAAGGGCACAACCTGCACAACCTTAAAGCAGGACACATGGCTGGCTTCCCAGAGTGGGAAAGGGATCTGAAAACACGGAGCAGGGGTCAGAAAGACCCCCAAGCTGTCCTGGAGTCAGAGGGCCGGCACCTCTAACCCTCCCCAACCGCACTCGCACCCAGAGCCCTTCACAGAACCACCTCAGCATCCATCCCTCCCCCTCGCCCACTAACCCCGAAGCACCCTGCACCTCGGCCTCCGCCCAGCTCTGACTCGGTGCTGAGGCTGAAGGTCTGAGGTGGACCTAAGGGGCAGTCACAAGACACAGGCCATTTTAAGCCTGCCTACATGTGCTATAAAGTCAATTTCCAGACTAACTCACTGCACACACCAGCTGTCTTCAAAACACTGCCCTGGCCACCACTTCTGCCCAGCAGGAATCACCATGCGCAAGGTTCGCCAAACCTTGTCGGGGAGGCAACCAAAACCCACTGAGGTTTCACCTCGCTCCTCCAGGATAGCAGTCGTCAGGAAGGCAGACAGCAACAAGGGCTGCTGAGAGGACAGGGGTCACAGGGACACACCTGGTGCAGGTGACTATACTCCAGCACGGAGCTTCTCTAGAGACCGGGCACAGAACCGCCTGTGCCCAGCCGCTCCTCCGAGGTCTTCCCGAGGAGCTGAGGCAGCAGCTATAGCCGGTTCACAGCAGCACTGCTCAGGGCAGCCAAGCCACGGAGCGGCCGGGCGTCCATCCACAGCCACGCCACGCCACACAGAAAACCCGTCAAACACGCACAGCCCCACTTATGCCATCGTAAGGAAAAGCGAAAGGATGTGATCTGCAGGAAAATGGGTGAAACTGGAGAACATAAGTGAAATAAGCCCGACTCAGGAGGTGGAGGGCCAAGAGTACTGTGTTCTCACGGGAAGCTAGAGAGAGAAGGGGGGAAGGAGGGGGTGTCCTGTAAATTAGAAAGGAGGTCCGAGCAGAGGGGGAGCAGGGTGAGGAGGGAGGGGAGGGAGGGGTAATGGGGACTGGGATCGACCGGACCGTATGCTGTGCGCAGACGGACATGTCATGACTGATGCTCATTCACTTAGCATCGGTCTCTCCTGTCCGGCCTCCATGACCAGTTCCCGCACCGCACCGTCTTTTCTTCCGTGGGCTTGTTCTCCTGTTCACACTAGGAGCTTGCTTCGCACAGGTCCGCGAGGCTCTGGGAACAAGGGGGCCTGGCCTGGGGCTGGAGGGCGGCACTGTCCACCAGGATGCAGGGATGGGGACTCACAGGGGGTTGGTGGGCCCTCTGTGCGCGGGCTGCCTGTCCAATCTCCTTCCTGGGCACCACGGCCTACACACCTGGGGGACGGCATGGGGGTGTGGACAGAGCAAGGACACAGACTTCTGCTCACTCTCTTAGCCTTTGTGGCCTTCCCGAGAAATCAAACCTTCGCGTTTTTCCAGAGGCCGCCTGGCTGCAGGACGGCGGATCTGGGAATCCCAACTGGCCCCCACGAACACTCTGACCCTCTCTGGCCTCACTACAGCACAGCTTCAGCCTGGGCCCTCCTTAGGCCTCTCTGGTCGGGGCATGCCATCTCGCTTCCCGCTGGCCCTCTACAGCTCCAAGCTTGCCAATGGGTCGCCGACAGGAGTGCCCGCAGAGTCACAGGCGTGCACCCCCAGGCTGGCATGGGATCCAGACATGTGGAGACACAGGAAAGCTCTGAGGGTCACTTCCACCAGGTCACCAAGAAAACATGGGTTTGTACTGTTTCCTTACAGAACGAGGCCTTAACAGCAGCCTCCTCAGACCTGGAAAAGAAGACCCATGCATAAGGAACCAGAGCCCAAAGGACGCCACCATGCGTCGGCACTCTACCTCACGCCCTGCAAAGCAGCCATGCGCATCCTGATCCCCTCAGCCAGAGACGCCTTTGTCAGGAAGAATTTCAAACACTTTTATCATCAGAGAAAAAGTCACAGCACATCAGACAAAGGAGGAAAGAAACCTGGACCATGTCCTTTGTGTGCAATTGACTGGGTCTCCATTCTTTTTCTTAGAAGAGCCCTGGTGGGGGCTGGCTATGGCTCAGTGGTACAGACATGCCCATGTGTGCAAGCCCTGGGTTCAGTGCCCAGCCCCACAGTAGGGCTGAGACGCAGTAGCCAAGCACAGTGCCCACAGAGGCACGCCACACTCACCCATTCTCAGGACCACTGAGTGCCACTGGGGGGGTCTGTGTTTCTGTGCACAGGGAAGGCCCTAGGTGGGCATCTGTGTGCTGGACCTCTCACAGGTGCCTGGCTAGTGGCTGCGCTTTCCAGAGGCTAGGAGCCAGGGCTGCTGGTAGACACCAGCCAGCCAACCGCAGTCCCTGGAAGGACCCTCTACCATAGAGGCAAAGAACAAGCAGCATAGTCCTCGGTGAGGAGCAGACGGTTCACTCAAGGCCAAAACAACCCTCGAACCACACCTGAAAGTGGGCTATGGCAGTTTCACACGCTGTTCCAAGTCCAGGACTTCAAAACACTGCTTGTGAGTGAAGCTGCAGGAGGAGGTTGGGGCCGCACTGCCCTCTGCTGGCGAAGGGCGGCTGTGTCTGGGGCTCCAGCTGGCACCTCTTCAGGGACCAAGGGCATGGGCATGGGAGGGGCACTTCCGGTCAGCTAGGGCACAGGGTCGTCCACCAGCACTTACTTCTGAAAGGGCCTGCCCGGGTTCAACCCTCACCTGCCATCTAATTTGGGGGGTAGGCAATAGCCCAGAGGAGCTTATGCTACACAGAGGCATCAGCTAGACTGCATGCTGCACAGGGAGACCTAGGGAGAGGGAGTCGGGCAGGTGGCTGGGCAGGGACCGTGGCTGCTGAATGCAGGCAGCACAGCGTGGCTGAGAGGAGGGAGGAGGTCTGAGCCTCAGGCACCCCTTCCCACGGTGACTCTGCTGTGAGCCTCCTGCTTCTTTCCATTCCTGGCCATGTGGACGGATGACAGCAGGTGACATCTGTGTTGTCTGATCACAACAATCATTCCTCCATAGGAGGCTGAGCTCAGGCCAGAGTGACTGCATGGCTCTTTTTAGGGCAGTCTCCCATGTGACAGCCTGAGGCTGTCCCACCTGAAAAAGCCTCGTTCATTGACAACACCGTCCTCCCGGTGGCCCGCATGTCACCGTTAGACAATAACACCAAGTGTGTGCCGAACACCGAATTCACCCCATGGACACTGGTCGACTCAACGGCTCGCCTACATGGCGTCTGTCCCAGAGCTGTGCTGGGAAGCAGGCTGGGAGCACAGCACCTCCCCTTGAGGCACGGGGCCTACTGGAGGACACAGTGACCACAAGGCACACTGAGGACCAGGCCACGAAGGCCAGGGTGTCAAGCTCACTGGGAAGAACACCAAAGCACCCTTGCCAGAGAGAGGAATGCGGCTTTCAAGGAGACCTGTGCTCTGGTAGCGTCTGTACCCAAGGGGCACCTGGGGAGGTTCAGACACCGTCCTCGGCCTCCCTCTGAAGGATCTAGAGACGGACCTTGGAGTGAGGAGGACCATCTGGTCATCACCGGACAGCACAGCAAGACCAGCATGGCTGGCTCCCAAACCTCGACTCTTGAGACCACCCCACCATGGACGCCACTGTCCAGACACACCTGCACCTCATACTCGGGTAGTGGCGATGCATTTCCCAGAGATCTGGCCTCCAACCTAATTCTGCTGAACAAATTCTCAGTCCAGTTACTCTACTCTCTTTGGAAAATGTTTTAAGGCCCAAAGTCAAAGAATAAATGCTTGTGTTGACGGAACCCCACATGCTCTCTCCAGCCAAGGAAAGGTTACATGAGCCAGAGATGGAAGAAATGCAGATTCAAAAATAAAAGGAGCCAGGCCTGGGGATATACTCCTGTAATACCAGAGATCTGGGAGGCTGAGGCAGGAGGATCACAAGTTTGAGGCCACAATGGGAAACTTAGTGAGACTCTGTCTCAAAATTAAAAAAATACAAAGAGCTGGGATGTAACTCTGAGGCACAGCATCCTAGGGTTCCATCCCCAGTACGTGGAGGTAATATAAAGAGATGAAGAATGGCAAGGTCTTAACAAGAACTGGGTTTATCATGCAGTTAGACAGGCTGGCAAGTGTCACCGTGGCTATAGGGTTCAGAGGGCACCACTTGAGAAATGATCCCCTAAGTTTTAAAAGCATATTATCAGTTTGCAAAGAAACAGAAAAACAACTTTTCAGAAATGCAGACTCTCTTTGGTGTCATGGTTACACGGCAGAGCACGTCCCCTCTCCATCACCATCATCATCGTCCCTATTTCAGGTACAGCAAGCTTAGAACACCTGAGAAGTGGCTCTGTGCCTCCTTCATGCTGCCTCCTGTGGGACCTGCGCTCCGGCCAGAGCCTCGACCACAGTGTGCCTCAGCTCTGATATCACCCAAATGACAACTCCTCTCTCAGAACAAGCTCATGAGCCACTAATGGGGACCAGCAGGAAAGTCCTGCTGAAATCCGGCTTCATGGCAGTCCTTCACTGTCACCCAACTGAGCTGTTCTTAAACAAAGCTCGATACTGAGTGATCTCGCCCTGGTGTTCTTCACATGCCATAAAGAGGGTGACCCCACCCAAGGGTGAACATGCTGGGGGACTCTCGGCTTGTCTTTAAATCACACAGGAAATATGTGGTAATGGCACTTGTAGGGGAGGGGAAGCCAGAGTGTATAAACACCAACAGTGACGGCCGCCTCACTGCCACCTCTGGAGCCACTGGTGGCCCCAGAGGGACACTGTGTCGTGACACCGCCCCTCCAGGCCTTTTCCTTGTGTCTGCCTGCAATGTCCACATAGCTCCACGGTGGGCTTCTTCCGCTGAGGTCCCACGTAGGCTCTCTACCAGTCACCTCTCTCCTGGGTCAGCATCTAGCGCCACCTCCGCTGTTTAATGGGTGCACCCACAGGAGAGCGTGTGCCTGGCTTTGATTTCCTACCGGGCTTTGTTTCCCACTCTGCGCCGCAGGCCCCGTTACAAAGAGCATTCTCTGCCCCATCTTCCTGCGGCTGTGGAAATGTACCTGGAGAGGGCATTCCGAGGGCTGAACTCAGTCAACCAGAATGGGCACTGATTAGAACTTCTTATTTTAAGCAATTTCAGACGGGCAGGAAAGCTGTGAGAACACTGGGTCTGGGTGAACCCCCGCAGCTTCCCGGGGTAGCCTCTAATGGAACCACAGCCGACTGTGCCCAGGAGTCGGTGGGAGCCACACGTGCTCAGTTCTGGCCAACGCAGAGCCCCCCCTGAACCTGCCACTTTCCTCACTGATTCCCCTGAGGACCCAACCCGTGCATCCGACTATCTCCTTCATCCTTCCAGTCTGTGACACTTCCTCCTGCTCCTGCTGCAGGGACCAGCAGAGCGCCAGCCAGGCACCTGGACCTGTCTGGGGTCTTCCGATTGTGCGTTTTGGCTACAACAGCACCAGCAATGAGGGC
The DNA here is from genome assembly GCF_048772815.1 of Callospermophilus lateralis. Lineage (NCBI taxonomy): Eukaryota > Metazoa > Chordata > Mammalia > Rodentia > Sciuridae > Callospermophilus > Callospermophilus lateralis. The sequence goes on along the minus strand of NC_135315.1, from coordinate 3,355,510 downwards.
GTCCTCCCCGAGCACCAGGTCGGGCAGTGTGATGCTCGCCCTGCACCCTGGGTCCAGGGAGTCCCAGGCCTCAGCTGTGGGTCACGTCTGTCCTGAGGCCAGCATCTTGTCGGGAGGTCCTCTGGGAACAGCACGGCCCTCCTCTCCTCCCCTAATACTTCCTGCTAATGTCACGGTCTGGCAGTGGTGCTGTCCTTGCACCATCACCACCACTTATGTGTGCCGGTCACCATCTGGCGTCACAAGATGTCCCGGGCAGGCTCCTTCAGCATTTCCCCTGCCTGGTCCTGAGGTCAGTCATTTCCGCAGGATTCCCCGACCCCTTCACTGGAGAATGGAGTTAAGACCTGGGATCTAGGTGCTGTGCGCACCAGCGGGCAGCTGTGCCTGGAGCAGCCGCCACCCGACCCCCCCTGAGAGCTGCAGCTGTGGTCGGGCCCCCGGTGCCCTCCAGGCTCAGGCGGTCTGCAGGCCTTTCCTGCCCGTTAGGAAGGCTTGGCACACATTCTTCAACCAGGCTTCTGTTGGCGCACCCCCTGTCCTCTTTTCCCACCTGACCTTTTGCTGGCTTGTGGGTCCTCCTCATGCATGGTGGTGGTGGCCTGCACTTTACTCACAAGGTCTCCGTCACACTAAAGCCTGGGCTGGGCACTGCCCTCTTCTGTGCTCCTGGGTCATGAGTGCAGAGGAGGCCGCTTCTTCCCACAAGCCCTGACACCCACACACCTGAACCAGCACCTGCAGTGCTGTCCCGAAGGCACACCAACAGTTGAGATGCCCTGGCCCACGGCAGCCGGCCTGCACCAGTGCTCGCCCTCTCCCCGCCCGCGGCCTCCTCACTTGGGAAGTGGAGGAAGCTTTCTGGCTCGACAGTGTTCCTGTGAAAGTGCCACAAGTGTGCAGCCAGTACCGCCTCTGCACGCTGACTGTGAGTCCGCTGACCAAAGGCGCACCCAGGCATTGGTGCACCTGGATCAGTGCTGCCCCGGAATACAGGGTGGGAGGCACACGTGGCGCCAGGTGTCTGAGAAGCCACACCGAAGAGCCAGAGGAAACAGGTACATCTGCCCATCCAACCAGGGCATCAGAGACGCTGCCCGTCAACACGCATCCTGTGGAGACACCTGTGCTCTGGGAGCATGCTGCCCGTGCACTGCAGGGGCAGAGGGCCACCAGGCGCAGAGGGCCGCTCCTGGACACAGCTGCACATTCCCACACAGGAGCAGCAGAGGAAGCGTCCACAGAGCTGGGCGGCCACTCAGGACTGAGAAGAGCCTCTCACAAACCAGAAGCACAAGGCCTCTTCCCACGGGATAGAGTGCTCCCGGAGCGACCCGTGGTGCTCATCCCCTGGGCAGCTCGAAGCCTTCTTCTGGGAACCAGGGAGGCTGCCCACCATGAGTGACCACACTAGACTTCCATGGGAGACCCCAAACACAATCTTTCTCTACCAAGGACCCCAGAAAGAACTGCCTAGCCAATTAAACAGGCAAGGACAGCATGTGGGGCTGGAGAAGGGAGAGAACGGGACCATGCCATCCACCGTGGGCTTGACCGCCCTCACAGAGAAGGACCCAGGACAGACTGTTGGCCTTGCCATGGAACTGAAGGGACCCTAGCCACACAACCAATGCACAAAGCTCAGAGCGTGCCAATGACAGCAGCCGGAAGGACAGGCCCCAGCAGCAGAGCTAGGACCATGAGAGGCCTCTGTGGATGGAGTGCTTGAGCTCTGCTGAAAGAGTCACCAGAAACCAAGTTGCCTGGTGCTCAGACGCCAGGACTCGGCACACAGGGCGCCAGCTTCCTCCAGGTGGTGCACAGGTGCCCTGGCACTGCCATCACCACCCTAGCGGGCAGACCTGTTTAGGGATCATGAGACATGGTGGCCCTGGCATCAGACCACAGAGCAGGACCCGTCCCAGAAACACCTCTCCACAGACAGGAACTTGACACGTGACAGAGCCGGCAACACCAACCAGTGGCACAAGGACTGACGCAGCCTTGACACAGGAGCCAGGGCCAGGAGCCAGCATGAGTGTCCCAGCGGCTCTCACACCCGTTAGAGCTGGAACCGATGCCTTTGTTTTTGTACCAGGGATTGAACTCAGGGGGCACTCAGCCACTGCGGCACATCCCCAGCCCTTTTTTGTATTTTTATTTAGAGACAGGGTCTCACTGAGTTGCTCAGGGTCTTGCTAAATTGCTGAGGCTGGTTTTAAACTTGCAATCCTCCTGCCTCAGCCTCCTGAGCTGCTAGGATTACTGGTGTGCACCACCGCCCCCAGCTTGGAACTGATGCTTTTAAATTGGGGTGTGTTCAAAGAGCAAGATACTGCACACTGGTACAAATGGACACGCAACACAGATACACCTCAGGAACACGTATGGACCAGAAGACCCTTCAAAACACAAGAAAACTTTATACTAAATTTAAAAAAATGAAGAAGACAGGCTAAGAATTTTCTACTACACAAATTCAGAACACTAACTTCCCACGTGCCCTTTCCTGGGAAACTTCTAGAGAATGGGCTCCGGTGAACTTCATGTGCACCCCAGAGCGAGGAACACGGGACCTGGGAACGGGACCCCCCAGGGCAGCACCTGCAGGGAGGCCCCAGGAGGACTCTGGGGGGAGTCAGACCCGAGGCTGCAGCAGGATAGAGGTTGCGGCAGGACAGTGACAGGCGCGTGGCCCAGCAGGCAGAGCCACAGCAGAGCAGGAGGCAGGGCTGGAGTCTGTGGAGAACGCTGGTGATTCCAGAGAAGATGGGGTGAGCAGCAGCTCAGGCAGAACCACGCTGCCCAGGGACCGTCCCGCCGGGGGTCACCTTGGCTCTCCCTGTGGAGCTGGGAGCTGAGATCAACACTGGGATGACTAACCAGAAAATGGCATCGACCTTGACTCTCCAGGTGGATTATTTTGAAAATAATGATGAGATAATTCACAAGCCATAAAATACATCCTCTGCACAGCTCAGAGGTTCATACTCCCAGAGTCACGTAACCAGCAACACCAGCGAGTTCTACAAGATTTCATCACCCCGAAAAGAAAGCCCAGGTGTGTTCCTGCCCTCCCAGCCCCTGCGACCTCCACCCCCCGGGCACCTCAACGGGTGCGCGTGGCTCTGTGCCTGCCTTCTCTTACTTGGCACGGCTGTTTGCAAGTCCAGCCCCTGCGGCACGAGGAAAACCCACTCCCTTTACGCTAGGTGGCCTCCTCCTGCAGCAGCACACTGTGTCTGCTCAGTAGTCACGGCAAAGGGACACCTAGGTCTCCCACGTTCTGTCTGTGGTGAAGAAGGCCGTGGCATCTATGTGCACTTTTATGTGGCACGTGAGCTTTAAAACTACATACGTGAATCACATTGTCTGAAACATGCTTTAAAGCGTCTTCTACTTTCCTGAATCCTACCTATTCCTCAGTCCAGCTCCAGGGCCTCCGTCCATGGCTCCCCGCTGTACCCACGTGCCCACGTGAGGAGCAAACAGGCTGCCACCCAGTCGTCCAAGCCTCTCTTCTAGACAGTCTGACTCTAGGAACTACAAGCTGAAAGACCTTTGCCATTCTCCAAGGTGAAAGTGTCTGCCGGGCACTTTCTGTGACTCCAGGTGACTCCTAGGGCCCACACGACATGGGTCCTGGCCACCCAGTGGGAGATGAGGGAATGATTTTGGAAAGTCCTGGGTTAAAGCAAAGTGCTCAGAGATCCAACAAACCCCCAGCTGCTGCAGGGACACTGTGGCCAAGCCCCCAGGACAGCTGCTAACCGGGCTGGGTATTGCGTAGCTGGTGCCAGCACTTCATAAACAGTGTCCAGTCCTGACTGACCTTTCCAGTGCGTCACTGGCTTTTCTCTGCACTTCTAACCAAACCCCATCCACAGTTTCTAGAGGACTCATCACAAGAGACTGAAGCACGTCTCTGAGAGCGGCGCTCAGCCGGCTCCAGCAGGACTGAGGCAGAGGTGGGGCAGGTGGCCCTGTGCCCTTGCTGTGGACACACGGGATATGCAACAGTGCACGCAGCTTCCTGTTTCCTCTCTCCTGCGCACGCTGGCCACACAGTCTCCCCTTCTCTGTGAAACCGCAGGGCCAGTGTTACAAAACCCGTGTGCTCCACCCTCCTCTTACTCAGCTGCCACAGCAGCCAGGACCAGCAGAGCCTGCCACCTGATGCCTGTGTGACGGAGCAGAGTCCGGAGGCCGGCAGGGCCAGCTAGCCACTGCCTGAGTGGGCCACTGTCTTAAAACAAACTAAACAGGAACCATCGTCTGGCCTGACCGTCGCGTTAGCAGGCGGGTGGCCTCAGGAACATGAGTCAGAACCCAGTTAACAGCCTATCAGGCCCAGAGCTCAGCCCACACGTGGAACTGCTTGGTGCACAGAGGCTGGCCGACAAGGCAGGGCTGCCCCTCTGGCGAGGCTCATGGGGGCAACAGACGGAGTCAGCTCTCTCACCACCGAGCCTCGTGCACTGGGGTACCTGCAATCAGGCCCAGTGCTCCTGGTTCACAATGTGTCACTCACAGTCGAGGACGCTGCACGCTAACTTCCCACGTGCCCTTTCCTGGGAAACTTCTAGAGAATGAGCTCCGGTGAACTTCATGTGCACTCCAGAGCGGGGAACACGGGACCTGGGAACGGGACCCCCCAGGGCAGCACCTGCAGGGAGCCAAGGTCTGGGGGCGGCACTGCCATCGTCCAACCTTGCCGAGCCTGGCCTTACGTGTGCTGCTCCGCAGTCGGGACGCACTGCTCAGCCAGCTCTGCGCATGGCCGACAGCAGGCTCGGGGCCCCAGGCCAACCTGCTCTGGCAAGGGCCTTCTCCAGAAGGACGCTGTGCTTGCAGGGCTCGGAGGAGCTCAGGGCTGTGCGGGAGGCCACTCAAACACCACACCACCCAGCAACGCAGAAACCCACAACAGTGGTGCTGGCAGGCCACCCAAGGACACGTTTCATGGTGTGAGAGTTGGTTTTGTTTGTTTGCTTGTTTGTTTTTCTCGGTGCTGGGGACTAAAGCCTGGGCCTCCAGCCTCCCAGGACAGCTCCTCCCCGCCCTCTGGTGTAAATGCCAACAAGAGCATCGTCACCCTGCCCCAGCTCCAAGCATGGGGGCGGCCACAGAGTCCAGTTTTCATACTGAGTGAGCGACAGGTGAGGGGCAGCGAGTGGGCAGTGCACGCAGGGGGCCTGTGTGCGTGAGGCCCGTGGAGCACGGGGGAGCCTGGAGCACGGGGGGGGCTTATGCTACTCGCCACACGATTCCAAAGGGTCTGGTGCAAAAACCTTATCACTGCGAAAGAAAGGGAGAAGCTTAACCTATTCTATGACTATGCGGCCTCTCCTCTGCCCCCCTCAGCCGAAGGCAGGGGACACCATCTCCCTCTTCTCCAGTCCCAGGGGCGGCGGGACCTCCACTGCCTGGTTTCCCCTTCTATTTCTAGTGCATTCACAACTTGGGAAGGAAGGAAAGATGTCTCACTTATTGTCCTCCTCTCTGTAAAGGAAAGCTTTCTTATACCTATTTTATAAGATTTTTACAGAAATTATCTTTTTAAAATGCCTAGCAGCCAAGCACGGTGGTGCAGGCCTGTGCGTCCAGCCCTCAAGGGGCTGAGGCGGGGGACGCCCGGCTCAAGGCCAGCCTGGGCAACTTAGCAAGATGCTGTGTCAAAAATGCATAAGGGGCTGGGGCTGTAGCTCAATGGCAAAGCACTTGTCCGGTACATGCGAGGCACTGAGTTTGATCCTTAGCACCGCATAAAAATAAATAAATAAAATGAAGGCATGCCATCCATTAAAAAAAAAAAAAAAAAAAGAGGACCCTAAGTTTGACCCTCCACACTTAAAAAAAAAACAAAAAAAAACCAACACAATGCACAAGGAGTGGGGGTATAGCTTGGTGGCAAAGCACCCCTGGACTCAATGCCCACTACCAAATACACAAGTGGCTGCTATGGAGGCAACCTATTCAGGGCTATCATACCAACATGTTGCCAGTGGCTGAGTGGCATTGAGGACTCTGCCCACAAGCCTGTGCCCTGGCAGGCCAGTGCGGAGGCAGTCGCCACCTTCACATCTCAGAGCCGGGCCTCCGGTTACATGGGGCACAGCAGTTGGTGCGACCCAACGCCACGGCAGATAGACTTTCCACCAAGGTCTCTGAAGAGAAGCCACCAAGGTAACCCAGGCAGTCCTGCACTGAAGTCCCTGAGCAGAAGCCACAGGCCGAGCCAGGCTGCCTTGCACTGGGTCCCAATAGGCCCCCCTTTCTGTACAGACTGCAGTCTGACTTACTGCCTGTCAAAGCTAAGCCATGGTCTGTGTGCACTCACTGTCACAGACGTGTACGTAAAAGGCCGTGCCAGCCACCAGGGACACAGGAACCTGAGAAGTCAGGGAAAGCCCAACGGCAGGCCTGAGTCCAACAAACAGCGAAAACCAGACAAAGTCATTTCCAAGGAGAAGCGCACAGCCTCCCCATGACCTACTCAGGACACCCCACCTGAACTTCACAGCTGCAGAGCGCATGTTGCTTGCTCTCGGAGGAATGAGCTTCCCTTCCTGCCAAAGTCAGAGCTCTCCTTTTCCACCCAGAATGGGGGACCTGAGAGCTTCGCCCAGGTCTGACCACCAGGGCCTGTGGAGCAGCTGGCTCACAGGGCTGTGCCACCAGTGTGCTGGACAGGTGACTTCAAAGTCCAGAGGAGAAGCCCTGCAAGCTGCTCTGGCGCAGACTCCAGACACGGTTCTCAGAGCAAGCTCATCCCACCAATAGCACTGACAGGGAGACAGCAGACATTTAAAATTGTATCGAAAAGCTAAATGATTAAACAGCAGCCAAGTGCTGGGAAGGGCAAATGAAGCACGTCACCCGCTGCAGGGGGGCAACAGGACCTCCTGCACGTGGAGGCCACAGAGCCAGACCCCAGGGCCAGTGCCCACGTACGGGAACCTGGCCTGGGAAAACAATGAGAAAGGCGGGCAAAGTCTCATCAATGAGAATTCCCGGGGCAATCTGCTCCAGAACCAGGCGGAGACCACTGAGCAACCAAAGGAGTGGGGACTGGTTATCAGGGCTGTCCACGCACAGCACTCCACCAACGTCCAGCTGTGGGCACAGCCCGCACATCCTTGCTGGGCGTGTCAAGCTGCAAGGCTGCCCATCTTTCTGCTGCTGGTGGCACTGACTGGGTCGAAGGGCACAGCAGGCTGGCTCACCACTAGGGAGGGCACTGCTGGGCTACTGCCCAACACAGGGGGCACAGCCTCAGTGTCCCAGTGCCAAGCCCCTCCTTTGCCTGCGAGGGACCCGTGAAGGATCTGGGCCACTTCCCGTCTGCTGCACAGACAGGGGCTCTCAGCTGGCACCTGTCCAGGGGCTGCCTAGCAACAGCGGCAGCAACAGGGAGGGCATCTCCTCAAAGAAGAAGAGAAAACCACACGGAGACACTTGGGAAGCCAAAGTAGGTGGGTAGTTAAACTTGGTAACTGTAATAAACAAGTAAAAAAAAAATCCCAGCTTGGTTATTTTTTACTTCTTTGATCTGTTGAGCCTCTTCTTAAGAACCTCTGAAAGCTCAGCCCTCTAAGGGGAATGCTGAGTGGCCCAAAGCAAAACCACGTAACTCAGAGGACCGCGCTGGGGGTGCGCACTCGACACCAGCCGGCCGCCCTCCTGGCTGCCCGCGGTCCGGTTCTCACCACTCGGCACCCAGCCTCCTTCCGCCCAGGCAGCCTTGACCTTCCCACCCTCAGCACAGAAGCAGGCCACTCAGGAAAGCCTGAGGGTCCTGAAGGTCGAAGGGCTGGGACGTGGCACAGGTGGAGCCCCACCCCACCCCCAAGGGCCAGTCTTGCAGTGGAACCCGGGCAGGGGCACCTCCATTCACTACTCCTGAGTCCCCTGCAGGCTCCAATTCATGAGAAACGGCCAGAGAGCAGACCCAGAGAAATGGTTTTTAAAAATTCACCCAAGTGATTCCACAGACTGGTCAAGTGCAGGAGCGACGGTCCTAATCCAAATTCGCCAGACCATCAACTTGAAGGAGGTCACTTAAACCCTGTGTGTTCACCGCATGGGGGCACGTGACTCCTCCAGCTGCATGGGCACCACGGGACTCGCGCATGCAGACGCCTGCACCCCTGCTCTGAGGGCACAGGTGGCGTCTGCCCTCGCATGCCGACAGCTGTGCTTCTCACTGCCTGGTGCTCTTTTATGCTAAAGGCGAAGAAAAGAAAATCCTGGCCTTGAACCAATAGGCTGAAGCCACCCTCCTGCCTCAGCCTCCCCAGCCGCTGGAGGTACAGGTGCTCACCACGCACCTGGCTAGACCTTAACATCTTCAAACAGCAGTAAAAAGTAATTTCAGTTTTCACAAAAGCATCAAGCACCTAGCTTTCTAAAAGTTACAGATGCCAAGTAAATCTGATGATCTCTCTTCTGGAAATCAAAGCTACCCCCTTACTCAGTCACCATTGCTGTCCAAGAGACTATGACATTTGTCTTTGTACCCTCCCCAGATACCTGTGAAGTGGTTAGAGACAGCCATGCCCAATGCCCGCTTCCCAGCAACTCCCTCCCAGTTTGTTAGGGTTTGATCTGAATCCTTACAAAGGTTACAGAAATGTTCCCCCACACATATAAATGTGAGCCGATAAAATACACGTTTCTTAATAATGGATGCTGAGTGGCCCCTCTGCTCAGCCTCGTGTGGCCATCCATCCCTCCCCTCCCTAAGAGCTCAGCCACTGCTCTGAACGTGAGCTTACCCTCTCCTTACTGAGGCTACAGGTGGCTGGGGCTTGCTCCCCTGCAAGTTGGAGGAGACACCTGCTGCTGCTGCCCAGGTCCCAAGTGTCCTGAAGTTCTGGCTTTCTCCACCAGACAGATCCCAAACATGGTGCCCTCTCCTTCCACCCTTCTTGCTCCAGGCTGGGATGGAGTAGTAAGGTGTGACATGTTTTTTGTATAGAAATCAACTGGCCTTGGGGATATGATAACGTAGAGAATTAAACTTCTTTTTTCTTGCTCCAACTTCTTTTTTCTTTTTTGGATCAGGGATTGGACTTAGGGGTGCTTTACCAGTAAGCCACATTCCTAGACCTTTTTATTTTTTATTTTGAGACAGGGTCTTGCTAAGTTTTTTAGAGCCTCATTAGGTTTCTGAGGCTGGCCTTGAACTTGTGATCCTTCAGTCTCAGCCTCCTGAGTCACTGGGATGAAAGGGGTACACCCCTATGCTGGCCTAAAATTGCTCTAACTTCTGAAGTCTACTAAACCCTTTAAACATCACATGACTTTAACCATGTGCTTGTCCCTGTCAGCTGATATTTTAGTATAAGGATGTGTTACTTATGTAATATTTTAAAGCAGAAGTTCAGATCTCTCATTAGAATGCTATATACAGACATTTATATGTGTAAGGAAAGGGAGATTAAAGCAACAGCAAGCAGAAAAGGGAAAGAACAGTAGTATTTAGCAGAAACTGATTTCTGTATCCTTGAAATCCACTCAGCATGGAAATTAAACCAAGGAACTTACAGCACAACCCAGGGGCTGGTCGGGGTGGGGACTGGCGTCCAGCTTCTTCCTCCTCAGCCAGGCCCACCACGTGGCAGGGGAAGCCCATCACCAGACACTGTCCTGCCAGGACCTCCCTCTAGAATAGCTGCCCCTTTTCCCTACCCAGACCCATCGTGTGGATCCGCGCCCTCCATCTGAAAACAGAGTGCTGCCCTTGCTCCCAAGCAGAGTGAGGAACCCTCCCAGGGCTGCGGCAGGCACACAGCCCCTGACCCAGGGAACTTTCTAGTGGCTGCTGAGCAGCAGAACACAGGGCCAGGGCCAAGGCTTGCTGGGGCTTCTGCCTTGACTTCCCTGACCCTGGCATGAGGGACAGCGCTTCCAAACCTCGAGGCACTAGAGAAAGCCAGACGGAGCCCACAGCCTTGAAAAGAGGCAGGCCTGCAGGAAGGAACAGCATTGCTGGCCCCACCAGAAGCAAGGCCCCAGGAGCTCGCAGACTCCGTAAAGGTAGCAAATGCATCAAAATGCTCTTCAGCTGACCACAGGAGAGGGAGACCGTCCTCATCACCCAGGTAGGTGCCAGGGTCCTTAAAGGTGGAGGGTCCCTGTCAGAGGGACATGAGAAAGACTCCACCAGCCACCACTGGCTTTGAAGGGGAGGAAGGGTCTGAGAGCCAAGGAGTGTGAGGCCTCTAGGGCAGAAGAGGCCTCTCAGGGGCTCCAGAAGGACAGTCCAGGCAGAGCCTCGACGTTAGCCCAGGGAGACCAGGGCAGACTTCTCCAGAGCTATGTGGTAATCAGTGTATATTGGTTCAAGTCACTAAATCTATAATAGCTTGTTATAGAAGCAACAATGAAATGCTGGGGACACGTCCAGCAGATTCCCACGTCAAAGCAGCATTCTACCAAGACGTCCACCCAGCTGCTATCTTAACCACGTTTAGACACCAAAAAACCCACCTATCAACTTATTTTTTATTATTTTGATTCCAGGAATTGAACCCAGGGATGCTGTGCAACTAAGCCATGACTCCAGTTTTGTTTTGTGGTTTTTTTGTTTTGTTTTTTTTTTGAGACAGGGTCTTGCTAAGTTGCTGAGGGTCTTGCTAAATTGCTGAGGCTGCCTCTGGGGTTACAAGAGTGCACCACCGTGCCCAGCCCAATGACTAAGTTTTAATCCCTTTCAAGATATATCTGTCAAATGCCTTAATACGTCCTGGATTAAAGTGGACACACACCACAGACCACCTTGCCATAGGCCATGTTGGCCCCAGTGGGTCATTTGCTACACTCACCTTTCACATATAGAATGATCATGGTTTTCAAGTAAATCCCCCTTTTTTAGATCTGCATTGAAATCTGAAAGGCACAGAAAGTGTCTGAAACCCTCCAACAAGTCAACCCGGAGGAACTTGGCTGTTCACCCCGCAGCCAGGGCAACAACCAAGCCTCCAGATAAACCACAAACAACACAAGGGACAGGAACGAGCATGCTTGAGGCGAGGGGCTCTGGTCTCATGGTCTGCGGGCATTCCAGGGACTAAGTTTCTATATAAAAACCAAATGGTTGTGCAGACCTGACGGTTCCGTTGATAAAACGAGCACCTTTATGCCAGGGCCTGTGTTAGTATGTGGGCTGGGTCAAATAACCAGAGACTAAGCCACAGAGGGCCAACCACACTGTCCCCAGCAGGATTCAAGGGATGAGCACCAGGGCACCTTCCTAGTGAAGTCCTGTTGAGAGAACAAGGACCTGGGCAAGGGCTGGCAAAGGGAGAGCTGCAAAGGATAAGGCCCCAGTGGGGCTTCTGAGCACTGGCAGGCTCTGCCCTGGGCACAGGGCAGGGCATCAGAGGCAACAGGAGCTGGACCAGCTGGCCCTCCTGAGCTTCACGGGTGCTGAGGAGCCTCCCAGCTCCCTGCAGGTCACTCTTGAAAGCCAGAACAAAGGCCAAGGCAGAATCCTGCTGGACAGCCACCTCCCGGTCTCCAGACTCCCGCCCTAGCACCCAGCAGAACTTTCCCTAACTGCTTGGGACTCTGCAGTCTGGATGAGCGCCACCAAGAGGCACTGTTGTCAAGTCAGGGAGTGAAGAAGTCGTATTCCTAGTAAGGCACAGCGCCGGGGAAGCCGCACGAGGCTCTGGAAGCACCGGCCAGCTCTCAGAGCTCACCGTGGGCTGCTGGTCCGGCCGACACTGCTGTGGGTGTTTTCTGGTGAGCAAGCCACCTCAGCACTGGGGTCGATGAGGCACTGAGGCCGAGCAGGGGCTGCTGCTGCCCTACTCTGCAGTGGTAGCTGACCGCAGCTGTGCATGGCCTTCATCGCTGAGCATTTTCAGAGGTAGCCCTCAGCTGCCCCGGGGGGTAGGACCATGCTGCGTCCATTTCACAGGTGGGAGACAACGGACACCCAGGGATCCTGTTCTGTGGAGTCTGGGGCTAAGGACGAGGCTGACCTGCGAAGGCCCAGGCCTAGGCCCCGGATCCCTCTGCTGTCTGCCCCTCCTCTCCGTCCACGTGTGCTTCTGCTCTCAGCTCACATGCTGTGCCTCCTGCGATGGTGTGTGCTCCATTTCTAGACCCTGGGACTTCTCCTGGGACGTGGGACTGGGCTGTTGAGCCTGTGTGTGGTGATCCCACTGGCAGTGTGGTATGAGAGTCCCCGTCCTCCAGGACCTCTGGTAAGTGGGCGTCATGGTGACAACCTGGCCTTCAGGATTCTCTGGAGCCAGAGTACATTCTGTGGTCGGGTGACCAGAATTTGTGGAAGATCCAGGTCGCTGGGTAAAGGCCAGCGCAGGGCAGCTGTGGTTGAGCAGAACTTGCACCTGGTTGTGCGAGGCCGCCCTGCATGTGGGCAGGTAGAGGCTGGACAGACAATTTAGACGGCAAGAAGGAGCAGAAGTGCATGTTTTCTCAGCATGGGTGATGGGAGGATGAGTGAACCAGGCTGGGGCCCTCCATCGGCACCCAGGGCAGCGCCAGGGTCGAGCAGCCGGGAGTGCACCCAGACACACAGCTGCAGAGGATGGCGGGACATGGGGGTGGGCATTGGGCAGCAGCTGAAAGGGCTAGGACACAGCCAGATATCGGGCAACTCTCTATTCCCATCGTGAGGGCAGCTGGAAACTACCTCAGGGGACCAGAGCACACAGGAGAAGGTAACTTAAGCTGAACAGGCTGCCCGCACATGCGGTCTGCAGCTGCTGTGCGCGGAAGCCAGAGAGACAAAAGGAAACAGGAGCCCGCTCCCTCCGGTGACCACAGCCCCCAGGAACACTGCTCAAGGCTGGTTCAGGATAACTTTCAGAAGGCATATTTTAAAAAAGACTAACAGTCTTAAATATCCCCAAAATTAAAAACAAAGGGTTCCCCATCTGCAGCGCCCCCTAGCTGCTGTGCCTGCCTGCTGTCTTCTCATTTTGTAGTCGGGTTACCTGAAAGGCAACGCACCTCACCTGCAAGGTCCCCTCCAGACCTCTTCCTCCAGCAGCCCTCAGAGGGTTGTGCCAAGATGTCACCCTCGGCCACCATCCCTGGGTGCCCTCCCTCCATGTCATCTTCCAGGTGCAAATCCAATGGTCCAAGTGGCTCCTTCAGGGGACTCTCTGTGAGTACTGCATAACACTGTACTTGTCGAACTCCTATCTCAAATCAGACCCTCATCGGACTCCTCTCGTGGAGTCATCCACGGACAGAGCCTGGCCTGGCTTTAAGTCCAGCAATACCTCCCAAGTACAGTAACCAAACCTCCCTACCTGCCTTCACTGTCTGCAACTCCTTCCTTCCTCCTGCGCTCCTGCTGCCCAGGACCTCACCAAGTGCTCCCCTGAAAGGTCATGGCAGTTCTGAGGGTCACTGTGCTGCCCACTAGGATCGCACCATCATGAAACGATGGTTAGGCCCTTCCTGAGGTGTCTGGACCTCTCCGCGTGGCTCAAGCATAAGCAAGTCCTTGACCTCACACCTCGGTGGCTGTCCCCTCTCTGTGACCTGCTTCTGGGCCCCTCCCTTGCAGCCGCTCCAGGCACAGAGCCACTGGCAGCTCCCGGAGGCCATACTGCTTCAGGCCTCGCCTCCCTGCTCTCAGCCTATGGGGTGTTTGCTCGCAGCTCCCCTAGTAGCACCTACTGGTCGGGCAAGGTCCATTCGAGTGCCAGCTCCCCAGGACCTTCCCTGCCCAGTCCAGGTCCATCCCAACCCACAGCCTGCCACTGCCCTCTGCATCTGCCCAAGGTTTCCGTATGCATGCTGCCTCGTCCACTCCGACCCGTCTTCTCAGTGTGTCCCAACTCTGCCTCCTGGAGGCTCAAGGCCTCTGTGAGGACAGGGCTGGCATGGCCTAGGTGACGCTTACTGACTGAACAAGCAGTTACAAATTGGTCCCAGACACTAAGCCCCGCACTGCTCACAGCCCTTCACCAAGCCAGCGTCCATGCCCACATTACCAAGGTCAGTACAGACTAACAGTGCCTGCTCCTCATGCGGAAGCCTCCTACAGTGAGGAAAGGGGACACATGAGCACACGCCAGTCATCACAGGGAGGCGCCAATACCCACCACCGAGCCGCAAGAGCAGCAGACATGACGTGACACCACGACAACGGAGTCGCGGAAACCCCCTGCCTCCCCCGGGTGGTGTTTTCTGTAGTCAGTGCAAAGACAGAAGCAAAACAGCAGCACCAGCAGCTTGAGAGGATGTGGGACTCACTTCTGGAACATTCTAAATGACGTTCCACCTCCTCTAGGCCTCTGTTATTGCAACTGAAACTAAGCAACAACAATTAGAGGCAACCAAGAAGCAGCGCCAGGCGAAGCGCAAGGCGGAGTGCGGGGCAGGTTCGGGCAGGGCCTCCTTCAGAAGCCCGGTCTTCTCCAACCCCTGCACGGCAGGCCAGGCCTCCTCCTTCGCCAGGTGACCCTGCCCCCATGAAATAAGCTGGCTTCCACAGCAGAGGAAGCACCCCACTGGATCCTGGAACACGGGAAGTGTGTATGAAAGCGTTTTTCGTCTAACAGGTGGCACACTTAGAAAGGAGCAAGCAGCCCGCACGCAGGGCGGCCTCCCATAACCAGGTGCAAGTTCTGCTCAACCTACTTCCTCCAGAGCAGAGCTCTTGGTCAGAAGACAACAGATGGTGGAGGGAGCTTTGGTATTAGGAGAAAAACCAAGGAAAGGCAAACAAGTGACTACAATTAGTCAAAACCTGGCCCGATCTCCAGTCAGAACTGCCTCTACTTCCCACACCTAAAACCTCAGGGTGAGGAAAGGGGCCATCACCCGAAGGGACCATAAAAGTGGTTCACCTGCTGGCATGGTGCATACCTGTAATCCCAGTGGCTCAGAGGCTGAGGCAGGAGGAGTGTGAGTCCAAAGCCAGCCTCAGCAATGGCGAGGCACTAGGCAACTTGGTGAGATCCTGTCTCTAATAAAATACAAAATAGGGCGGGGATGTGGCTCAGTGGTAGAGTGCCCCTGTGTTGAATCCTCAGTACCCCGCAAAAGTGGTTTACCTCAGTTAAGTAAATAAGTCATTGTCCCATATGAAAGAGCCAATTCATAATACACAAATAATGCAAAAAGTTCTTTCAACCTGGTTAATAATAAACAGGTTTAATGAGGCACTATTGGTAACCACTCGGTAAGAGTTTTCAGAAGAGCTTTTGCTCAAGCATAAGCAAGTACTGATAAAGTACATGTCCCCAAACACAGTCAGGAACAGAGTACACTGTATGGTCCTTTTGCAAAGCAAACTGGCACCATGCATCAAGAATCCTAAAAGTGCTCACACTCTCTGACATGCTAACGTCAGCCCCAGGAACACGGAAGCCACGGAATGCGTGACTGGGGTAACCTCGTGCTCTAGATCTTCTAAGAAAGCCCTCGCTTCACAGAAGTGTGCTCTTTTAATAAAAGCGAACTGTTAAATTTACAGTGAAGTTCTCGAACAATGTGAGCCATCTGTTTCAGAAAACAAGAAGGGGTTGTGCATCAGGCTGAACACCTGCACAGGAAGCCTCCTGCTCCACTGGGGTGGGGGATGGGAGTCGCGACCCAGCCCTGCTGTGGCCTCCCCCAGGAGGGACTTGCTGCCTTCTGCTGCTGCTCAACAGCTGCTGAGCTGCCTCCCCTGGGCCGGACCTCTCACTGCCCTGCAGCAGCGGCCTGCCGGGGGACTGCCAACACCTGGCACCTCCACTCCATCACACGGAAGCTGATCTCTTCAGGGCCAACTCCTCTCGTGGGGCATGAGAGTGAGGTCTGAAGCTAAGGAAGCACGAGCTCCGACAGAAGCTGATCAAGAAACATGGCCGAGGACCCATCCGGGGAGAGCTGAGGCTCTCCACCACCACCCCCAGCTGGGACCTGCTGATGGCTGTCTGACAGCATGCTGAGAGGGGCACAGCAGCACCCTCTGGAGAGGGGACCCAGGTCCACACCTCCTGAGAACCTGTTTAAAGCTAAGGGGCCTCCAAAAATGCACACACATGGAGGCTTGAACATGGGACTTCAGGGAGTCCCAGAGGCCTGCCAAGAGCTAGAAGTCCCCCAGAAGCAGCACAGGCATCATCTCCATGTCTTTTCAGGGGAGGGTCCTGTGAGGCAAACACACCTCTTCCTTTTGCCATTGAGAACTGGGAAGTCAGGAAGTACAGCCATGTGGTCGGGAAATCCTGGGACTATCCAAAGAAGAAAACAAGCTCACAGTGTCTTCAGAGAAAGAGGCCAAGCAGCTCTGGACAACCTGAACACCCTCCCTAAATGTCCAGTTTTTAGATAATCACCAATCCCAAACTTTAAAAAAAAAAAAAAAAAAAAAGCTTAACAATTATTTTTCTTGTTCAAACCTCTCACCAGCCCTAACCCACAGGTCTCCACGGTTCATGGTACAGCGTGATCAGGTCTTCCTGTGATCTTGATAAAGTCTCCTTTTCCCAGGGCTTTGTAACCAACCCTGATCCAGCACACCTGCCTCCCCACCGTGGACACGTGGACACAGAGGTCCATGCGTACAGCACAGCTCCTTTCCCTCAAAACCAGGTCCACTGTTGAAGCACCAACCCAGGCACGGGCACTGAGGTCAGGCCCTGCTCCACAGGTGGGCTGCCCTCCACTCCCATGCTTCACCCCACCCTGGGTACCCAGCCCTGCAGTGACCTCAGTGGGAAGGCCAGCCACCATCCTAGACCATAGGGCTAGTTCTCCTGAGGTCCCCTGAGCTTCTTGGGCCACACCCACCATGTCCAGACCCTTGGGGAAGGGGATGGGAGGATGGAAGTAACAGATTAAAGTGACCCTGAAAGCTTGGGGCTGTGTTTTTGTGTCCTTTCTTCTCACCCTTGCCTTCTGCATCCCCAGACTTCTCCCCAGAGGGCCAAACTGGAGAGAAGAGGATCAGTCTTAGGCAAATGCACCTCAGCAGTCCAGGTACATGCAAATCAACTGAGACTGCCAGACCCTGCTCTCCCTCCACTGGGAAACTCAACTCTGTTGAAGCACTGATATTTAACTTAAAACAGGTTCTATTTTGTCTGCATTAGATAATGAATCTACAACTGAATATGAAGATTACATGAAAGCTGAGTGTAAATTAAGGAAATTCAGAAGCTGAAAAAGTAAAGGACATTTTTCAGATCTCTGTCTCTCTCTCTTTTTAAGAGGCAACCTTGCTTTTTAGTTGAAAACTTACCTTAAAATTATAAATTCTGTTGACAACTTGCCTAAATGAAGCTCAGTTTTTGAAAAGAGAAAAAATAAGAAGTATGATATGCATTTGCTATGAGGAGTATAGCAGACTCCAAGGACTCATTTTAAATTTTATATAGAAATGATTCTAAAAAAAGAGGCCTAGAAATGAATCAAAGTGAAGGTGCAGTCCCAGACTGATGACACCCCAGTCCCGCAGGATGGAGCACTCTGGACAGCCCCAACACGCCTCTCACTGAGTGACGGCCTGTGACTTGTGTTTGCTGCCCTGCACAGATCTACACAGAAACACACTGCGCAGATTCACATACGTGTCAGGCATAAGGACAAGGTATGAAAGATTAACTGTATGATTTTCTGTCTTTCTGAGCACAGATGAGCAAGTCTGACTGGAGGTACTCCCCAGCACATCTCCACTCACACTCGTCCAAGGCACAGCCCATGCACATTCTGTCTAGGGGACACCAGAGGGGACTGCAGTCCAGAAAGGCCTTCATGTCTGCTTCTGAAATCCTCTAACTGGGCCACCTGAGACTTGCTCTCTTTCTTCAGCGTATCATAGGTTCCACAGATGGGGTTTATTAATTTATTTACTTATTTTGTGGTTGTATATGGAGAGAATGCTTTATTTTACTTGTTTGTTTTTATGTGGTGCTGAGGATCAAACCCAGTGCTAAGCAAGTACTCTTCCACTGAGCCCCAGCCCCAGCCTGTTCTTTTAAAATGTCAAATTCTGGGGCTGGGGTTGTGGCTCTGGTAGGG
Organism: Callospermophilus lateralis; assembly: GCF_048772815.1. NCBI lineage: Eukaryota > Metazoa > Chordata > Mammalia > Rodentia > Sciuridae > Callospermophilus > Callospermophilus lateralis. The sequence continues at coordinate 3,337,504 of NC_135315.1, read as the reverse complement.
TGCTTGCCTCACACGCATGAGGCACTGGGTGTGATCCTCAGCATCACATAAAAAAAAAAAAAAAAAAAGGTTATCATGTCCACCTACAACTAAAACAAATATCTAAAAACATAAAATAAATAAATCAAATGCCGAATTCTAAGGCATTTTCCCAAAGATACAAGCTGAAAACCGTGGTGGAGTGTCCTAGGATGACTCAGGTAACTGTACCGACTTAAAGGCAGGGACAGTAGGAAAAGCACAGTTAAAACATTAGTCTATTAAAAAAACTTAAAGGATGTGAGATTCCCATTATTACGGAAATCAAATATCAAGGAGTTTATTTAGAAGGAACAGTGATGGCCTGAGGGGCCGCAGGCATGACACTGCACGGGCTCTCTGATCTGCAGCAGGTGGATCCCATGTTATCCACCACAGAAAGGGACAGTCTGGAGACAAGCCAACTGTGAACCAGCAGAAGCCGTGGCTTCATGTGATCATCTCAGGTCAGGAGGTACTTTTTGTGGGGTGACCCTATGAGCAGGGAGTCTTTCGTTCAATCTTTTCAGTTCTTTCAAATTTTTTAAAAATGACATTCTAAAATTGTACAAAAGGGAAGATAAACTTCCTTCTCATCTCCCTGTGTGGTCAGCAGGTTTGAAAAAATGTCCACATCCAGCTACTTGGGAGGCTAAGGCAGAAGGATCACATGCTTAAGCCAGCTTCTACAACTTAAGAGCCTGTCTCAAAATGAAAAAACAAAAAATGGGCTGGGGACTTAGCTGTGGGATACAGTGCCCCTGGGTTCAATCCCCAGCATAATAAAAAAGGGAAAAAGTCCATGTTCTAATCCCCCAGGGCCTGTGTACTCATCACCCCACACAGCAAGCGAGAAATTAAGGCTGTACAAAAAATAAGGCTCCATTCCTTTTCCAGATCCAGGTGGGTCTGATGTACTCCAGAGGTCCTAATAAGAAGGAGGCAGGAGGGCAGAGGGATGGATGCTACCTGCACGGTTTGAGGAAAGAAGTGGGCCCCAAGCCAAGGGAAGCAGGTGGCCCTGGAGTCAGAGAGGGCGAGGAAGCCGACTGTCCTCTCCAGCCTCCAAGAGGAATGTAGCCCACATGAAACCTTGGTTCTAGCCCAGTGAGACTATTTTGTACTTGGATTTCTGACCTCTAGCACTGTAAAATAATAAATTTGTGTTGTTTTGAGCCCCTGCATTTGAGTTAATTTGTTAAAGCAGCAATAGGAAACTAATACACCCTGCTTCCATTTACCCCTTCCAAGTACATGACGAGTCATGCTTGGTGGCAAAGCAATCACTGTGTTAAAAGTAACCTGACCAACGGCTTCCTGCCTCACCCAGTGGGCAAGAACACCAGGGAGGAGACAAGAACAAAGCATGGCAGAACAGTGGGATCCCAGGGACGGCAGAGAGACTGGCAGCTGGCAGTACCAAGGAAGCTTCCTAAGAGTGGACAGACCCGGAGGAGTCTGGAGGGGCCAGCAGGTGAGTGCTCCTCCACCACAAAAGGAAAGCATACACTGCTTCTACCTGGAAGGCAAGGAGGGGAGCAGGATAGGTCTATGCCACAGGGTTCAGGGAGGACAATACCCTGTCCACACATCTGAGGTTCAGGGTTACAAACCAACTCTCTTCAGTAAGCAGTTCCATTATTCACTTGCAGATAAACAGAAAACCTAACAAGTGTCCCTTTTGGCATTTTAACATATCCCTGTCAAAGCGTGCTCCTTCAAACATCAGAACCAGCCCTGCCAGGCACATCAGTCAAGAGCCAGCCTTCCTCCCACTTTGCTGCCCTGCGTTCTAAGTTCTGTGTTTGTGCTTCCCTATCAAACCCCCAAGTTCACCACTTATCCCACTTGCCATTCTTCAATTACTCAGGGAAACAATGTTAATAACTGACCTAAAGCATTTTAAACAGCCTCGTCCCACTCCTGAGATGTCCAGCTACCGGAGGGGCCAGTGCCCTGGCTGATGGCCAACTGCTATGATGCCAGGAAAATCTGAAAGGAGTTTCTGTCCAATTGAGGGCGACTGTAGGTGTCATTACCCTTCTCTCTGCAGACAGGAGTGCAAACTTGGTCTCCCCCTAGGCGCCCTCAGGCCCCAGGGACAGACGCGGGGACCAGGAGCTGTTTCACAACGACAGTAGCCAGCAGGAACACGACCCAGGGTGCCCGGGTCCCAGGTCGGCGAGGGGCATCCGTCCAGGCTCCGGGCCGCGCCGGCTCGTGTCATTTCGGAACAAAGAGCTGAACCGGGGCACTCAACTTCCAGCGCCCGGAGGGCCGGAAACCGGGGCGCGGGCCAGGCGGCTGACAGCGGCGGCCAGACACTCGCCGCCGAGATCCGGGCGCCCGCCGCCCCGCGAGACCCTCGGGCCCGAGGACCCTGGCCCCTGCGACCCCGGCGGCCCAAGACGCCGGCGGCGACCTCGGCCCTCCGCGTCAGAGACCCCGACCACGCGCCCCCCGCCCCGGTCGGCCCCGGCGCCACGGCCCCTGCCCGGCGCCCCCCGCCCCACGGAGGCCGGCGCACTGCCCCGCCGCCAGGGCTCCGCGTCCCGCACCACCGTCTCCGGGAAGCACCGGCCGCCGCAGCGTCCGGGGCGGCAGGGCCAGGCGCTCGGCGGCAGCGAGGACGCGCGGCCACACTCACCGTAGCTGTCGTCCTCCTCCATGGCGCGGCGCCGGGCTCCGGCCCGGGTCGCAGCTCTCTCCCGCTGCGGCCCGCGTCCCGCCGAGCTCCGGCGCACCCCAGCCCGACCCGGAGCCCCGCCCCCCACACGCGCAACCCAGCGCGCGCACGCGCGGACCGGGCCCCGCCCCAGCACGAGGCCCCACCCTCCAGCCCCCCCCCGCGCGCGCGCGCGCGCGCGCATCCCCCCCCCCCCACACTGCACGCGGCTGCCTCCCGGGTCCGCACCTGCGCACGCGCGTCCACCCGAGGCTCCGCCTGCCTCTGGCCCCGCCCCAAGCCGCGCCTCCAGAATAAGCCCCGCCCACGCCTGCCTCTGCGGGGACGAGCAGGTTTCGGGTTTCGGGTTTTGTAAGGGTGACACAGGCCCTAGAGGGTGGCGCACCGGACCTGGCCCACTGCCAGGCTGCCCACAAAGGCCCAAGGTCGTGAGTACATGGAAGGGCATGGTGGTCCTAGGTGACATCCACCTGCAAAGTCAGGCCCCACCCCATCTTGCCAAGGAGGCGAAGCGATTTGAACTCATTTACTGCCATCGGAACAGTCACATAATGAATGTGAGTTCACTGCTATATTTCTTCACCTGCCCTCCGAATTTACCTGGGTCAGGTTTCAAAGGAGGACATCTCAGCTCCCAGCTTCAGGATTTTAGTGACCCTGAATCATACACCTCTTAGATTCACACGTGTCCAGACTGTTCCCTAGGTGTTTTATTGGCTTATTCTGGGCAGACCAGTTGAGTTGTCTGTTGAGCAGTAGCTGGTCATATGAAGGTTACATCTATTCCCCAATAGGTGTCAGCAGAATTGATGAACTAATGAACCAGCAAATGAGCCTTAAAGAATATCCTGGCCTGTGAACTGACAAGGAAACTGATGCCGGGGACTGGGGATTCAGCTCAGTAGCAGAAGCTTGCCTAGCTTGAGAGAGGCCCTGAGTTCCATCCCCAATGCCACAAAAAAAGAAAGAAAAAGAAAAACTGAAGTCCAAAGGGGTCAAAGGATCCCATCACACACATAGGAGATGAGATATAATGAGGTGGTAAGTTCCTGTCCAGGATCATGCAATATACCATAAAAAAAAAAAAACCCTAGCCGGCTGGGGATGTGACTCAAGTGGTAGAGCGCTCGCCTGGCATGCATGAGCAAGGCATTGGGTTCGATTCTCAGCACCACATAAAAACAAAATAAAGATATTGTGTCCACCTAAAACTAAAAAATAAATATTAAAAAAAAAAAAAAGAAAAAACCCTCCTAGCCCATCAAGCTCCTACTTGGCCTTTTCTCTAATGACCAGATGCAGTGGCCTGCACCTGGAGTTCCAGCTACTATGGAGCCTAAGACAGGAAAATCACCCAGAAATTCAAGACCAGCCTGGGAAGGAAGAAGGAGAGGGGAGGGGAGGGGAGGGGAAAGAAATACTCAAAATAGAGGAAGAGAATGTAAAAAAAGGACTAAATGAGACGCTGGGACATTTGGGGACCTTTTTCTCTTTCTTTGTGATAAAGAGGAAAATCCCAAAGCTGCCAAATGGCAGCCCCAGAAACAGCCTGGTCCCCCTCCAGTGACTCGTGGCTCCCGCCCCCACACAGAACAGTGCCTGGAGAGCTCATGGGAATCCCTGGACTTCTGGGGGTTTTTAAGACTAGCCAAAAGTGGAGTAAAAGCCACAAAACTTGTCGTGAGACTCCTCCTGTTCCGAGCCAGTTTTCCTTCCTAAGACTGCGGGCCTCACCTGAAGTGGTTCAGAGCCCCTACAGTTTTAATGGCCTTAGTCCCCAGCACACCAGCTTACACTTGCCACTTGGGAAACCTCGTGGATAGATACAAATGCCACCTGTGGGTGTGGGCTGCTGTCATGCATGTTCTGGAAGGAGACACAGAACAATTAACGGGAATCAACTGGGAAAGGAGAAGCTGGGACTTCCTTGTCCCTCTGTGCTTACTTTGTCATTGTCTCTCTCCACCGTCTGGTTTTTAATTGTGCGAGCACATTACTTTTTTATTTTAAAAAATGCCATTCCTGGTAGCAGTAGCTCTGGGTTTGGTGCCTGCTGTAAAATTACAAGAATCTTCATCGTAAGGGAGCTTCAAGGTCATGCGTCCACACAGGGCTGCCCTGAGCCTCCTGTGTGTGCCACTGGACAGTGTGCCACACCCAGGGCTGCTGGAGAACTGGCCCAAGGCTTTGGCCATGTTCCTAAAAGGTATCAGGACCTCTCTGGGAAGTTTCCATCAGAGAAGGTGTGACCTTCCCACTCAGAGACCTATCTCATTACTGGCCAATCCTAAAATATGCCTTCCTTCTAGGACTCCCCTGCTGTTGACCTGGCTCTCAAAAACAAAGTGATTTCCTCCCATGGAAAATAAATAAATGAATTGGGGGACTGCTTTTGTTCTTCATCTGCTTTTAATTAGACTGTGACCTGGACAAGTATCCCATCTGGACCTGTTTCTCATCCATACATGCTGGCCTCCACCCACAATTGATCTCATTACATATCTATCATTGTCTTCCACTCAAACTCATCTACACTGCTGACTATTTCCAATAAATGAGACTATTTCAACCTATCATCCTAATGGATCCTGATCTTTCCTTCCAGTGGGTGTGCAGCCTTGGCCCACGCTTCCTAGGCTCAGAAAACTATTCATGCACAAACAAAATTTCTCAGTCTTCTGAACTGCTTGACCCAGAACTTGATGGGTCTGCTATTTTTGAACTTCTAGGAGAGCCCCTACTGTCCTAGGCATATCCTCCACATGTATGCTTCTTTCAAGAAACTGTAGTATATTAGATGCTTACCTTGTATACCCTATCACCCTCTCTTAAAAGACTGCTTCTGTTGTTTCATTTCCACACATGTGTGCATTTCCCCAATTTGTGGTTTGTTTTTGAGGTGCTGGGAATTGAACCTAGGACCTCATGCATGCTAAGCAAGTGCTTTACTACTGAACTATATACCCAGACCCAAGGCTGATTCTCTTGGATTCATGAACTTAACCTTCCCCGATGTCACCAGATAGCCTGGTTCCACAGGTGACCCTGTGTCTGTGAGGTGGGCCCAAGTACTGGTGGCCCCACTGCATTCTATTCCTATGGGCTTAGATGCAGGACATCTGAATTGACTTTTTTGACCTTGTGAATCTCAGTTGCCCAACCCAGGTGCAGTGGAGCCCTGTGCCTCTGCCCCAAATTTATGTCCATTTGGTTCATTACTTCTCCTCCAGCCCGAGTCACAGGAAGACTCCTGACATCTCTGAGCTGCTTTCCTCCCTAGCAGTGTACAGGTATGCCTCCCACCTGACCAAGGCTGGGAAGAGAACAGAGACAGCAGTGCTTGGTGCTCTGTCCTGTCGGCTAAACCAAAACCCCACAGACCTGGAGACTTGGGGAGGGTACCAGCAGTGCCGTTCACAGCATCGGTGAGCAGGGTGGCTGTTGGAATTGTTCCCTGACATTGCTCCATTAGGACAGAATTTATCAAACAGCAGGTCATGATTCTTAATAGTGTGAAACAAATACTTAAGATTGGAAGACAAAATAAAACAAATACCTCGGTGGCTCTCTCATGTAATAAGGACGTTTGCTGGGGTTGCATGTGTTATTCCTGACCACAGGTCCCTGTCAAACACACTCATAAGCTGCTCCATTAGGCCCTATCATAATTTGGAAGGGATAATTGGCTGTCTTCGTGGGACAGTTTAGAAACTGAGGCTCACAGAGGGCCAGTCAAGGGCACCTACAAGCTGGAGCCAACTGTTTCATTCCTGTACCTGATGCTCATACCCCCTCTGCTGAGCACAAGGAGACCTCAAAAGAGAAGGAGCAGGAGGCAGGACAGTGAGGGGCTGGGTGCCTCTCTGGTTTGCTGACACCGACCCAGACCACCACCTACATCCAAGTTCTCCTGAGGACCTTCAGCATGGGTTTGGGCCTCTCAGGCTGCCTCTGGAGAGAACGTTTCCATGCTGCTGCGGGTCGCACTGTGTCCCACCAAGACACATCCAAGCCCTGACCCTTGGTCCCCATGAATGCAACTTATTTGGAAATTACGTTTTTGCAGATGTGATCGAGTTCAGAGGGTAGGTCAGAAGCCACCAGCCAGTGTCTTTTCAAGAGGGAAATTTGAGCACGGAGACACATGAGAGAAACTGCCAAGAGGAAAGGGAGACTGGACCGACCCGTGGCAAACCAGAGAATGCCTAGAGCCTCCTGGGAGCAGCAGCAAGGGTCTCTCAGAGAATCTGGTGAGACAGGGGCCCTCCCCCAGCTGGGCTTCAAATTTCAGAACATGGAGGAAACATACTAACAGTGTGAAACTTAAGCCATCCAGTTGTAGTGCTTTGTTACAGCAGCTCTAGGAAACTAACACACATCACGTTAAAATCATATACCTTAGGTCTGCGTTATTTATTTATGCAGTATTGGGGACTGAACCCAGGGCCTCACATATGCTAGGCAAGTGCTCTACCACTGAGCTACATTCCCAAGTCTCTTAATTTTATTTAGAGACAGGGTATCGTTAGGTTCCCAGGCTGGCCTCCAATTTGCAATCCTCCTATCTCAGACTCCCAAGTAGCTTGGATTATAGGCATGAACCATTGCACCCAGCTTGCATTACCAATTTTAATTCTAAACAATTTTAACAAACTTTTAGAGGTTGCTTGCCATATCAGATACTACTCTAAGTACTGTCTTACAATCTCTCAATCTTTCCTAATGCTCATTTTATCTGATTCCTTTTTCAACAATAAATTGTTATTTTTCCTTGCTTTTCCATTCTCCCACTGGGATGAGCGAGGCTGTAGGGGTAACAGCCTGAGAAGGGGACCCATGAGCACTGCATGAGAGCTCTGTACTAAAGGGTCAACTCACAACCACCCGAGCCATGTGCCAGAAGATCGGATGAAGGAAGAAGGGTCAAGGACAAAATGCAGAGGGACCCCCTAGCATATGCACCACAGAGGAAGCCCAGACATATCTGAGGTCCCACTTGCAACACCAAATGGCCAGCTGCTGCCAGCTAGCCTAAACCACCCCTGCAAAGCCAGATTGTGGCCAGAGATGGCCGGGGAGGGACAGCAAGGGCTCAGAAGTGCATCAGGGTACCTGCTTCATTGAAGAAGAACAAGCTCAGTGCCCACCCTGATGGGACCGTCCATTCCCTGGAGAAAGCCGAGAGTGGAGGCCTGGGAACAGCAGCAGCTCCCCCAGCAGCCAGCCTCTGACACTTCCCACCGGGTGGGGTATGTACAGGCCTTTAATCCAGTGTCCTCAGCAAGCTGCAAGGCAGGAGGACCCACAGCCCAGCGGGAGCCATCCGGGCCCATGTGTGCCAGTTCCACAGCAGGACTGTGAGGAGCCGAGGGGCGCGGGGGAAGAAGGCGCACTTGACCTGTGGGAAAGACTGCACACACAACCACTTGCCGGCTCCGAGGGGGCATTGGCTTGCTTTGAAAACCCCAGATCGTACTTGCTAAAGCTTGCAATTTCTTCTATGTATGAGTGGCACTTAAAATCTGTTTGTAATAGAACTTGATTATATCCAGCTGTCACCAACTGTTCCCATGCCACCCAGAAGGCAGCTGGCCACACGCCACTGTCTGGGCATTTGCTTCAGATAGAAGAATTCCCACTCGACTTCACCACAGTGTTTCCACATGTGAGAAAGACAAAGGGTGGTGGAGCTCCGAGTGGGCAACACAGAGCCGAGTCCACGAAGGGGGATTTCTGAGCTCGGGCTTTGGCGGGCAGTGGACTGGCCTGGCGGTGTTTTGAGCAGCATCCAAATGCCAGTCACAGCCAGGCTTCCTCCACGACCTTTTCAGGTTCCCTTGTTCAATAAATATTTCCTGGGTGGCTGGCAATCCTGGGCCTGGCTAGACAACAGCCTTGGTCCCTTGCAGTGGAATATCCAAATGTGGCCACCTATGACAGAAAAGCAGAAGAAAACACTGGAAAGGGAGAGGAGTTGTAAAGGGATTGTCTACCATCACAGGAGCAAAACCCACAGAAGGTACATTGTAACAATACTAGTTCTTAGCGTGGGGTGATGAGGCTTCACACCATTTTGAAACAGCCATGAAAAAGTCATTGGTGTGCGTAACACATTGATCCCTGCACACAGCTCACAACAGGCACTTGTCATGTCCTTAGGCTCTGTGTGCTGAAGCCTGGACCATCCAGGTGTGGTGGTGCAGTGAGTGATCCCAGTGGCTCAGGAGGCTGAGGCAGGATGATTCCAAGTTCAAAGCCAGCCTCAGCAATCTAGCAAGGCCCTAAGCAACTTAACGAGACACTGTTTCAAAATAAAAATTTAAAAAAGGGCTGGGATGTGGCTCAGGAATTAAGTGCCCTTGGGTTCAATCCCCTGTACCAAACAAACAAACAAACAAACAAACAAAAAAGCCACCTATACACCCAGAGCCTGCCCAAGGGAGGGCACTGGTAGCCCATCCTGCCAGCCCCCCAGCCACTGCCCTCCTCACTGAAGCGGGCAGGAGAGGGTCCAGATAGTGTAAGGACACAAATCCAACCAGGCATTTCAAAAAACAGCACGGAGAGGCGGTACGACCGACTCCATTCATGAGGCCGACTCCTACAGGGTCCCGTCAGAACCCAGTCTGGACCCACACCCTGAGCTTTCTACAGCCAGCCATGAGTGAACCCCACTCAACCCTCATGGGCAGGGTCCACCTGCAGTTCCTGTGGAGAAAGCTAAGAGCGTGAGCAATGCCTCAGGTCAGAGTCTCCGGAGGGCCAGCAGCTCCTGATCCACCTGGCAGCAGGGGCGGGCCTCCCAGGCCAGCAGGGCAGGACCCAGAACCCTGAGGCCATGGGCTGCAGAGCTGAGAGGGGGGCGGGGGCGGGGAGCTCCTGTGGAAGGCATCCAGTTGCTTATCTTGAAGACATTCCTGGGACAGGGAGCAGGAAGGCAGGTCAGGAACCTGGCGGGAGGCCACTCAAGCTCAAGGCCCAGGCTGCGCCAGGTGAGAGAGCAGGAGGCAGGGGGGCTCCAGGGCAGCAGCTGGGAAGGCCGACCTCCAGGATGGGTGTGAGCGGGAGTGGCAGGGGAGGCACCCAGGTGCCCTGACTTCTGATCGGGGTGCCAGGTTCACCATCTCTGGGGAAGGAACACAGGTCTGATTTCTACCTGGGCCCTGAGTCTGCCAGTAGGATAGGTAGGGAAAGGCGTGTGGTGGGGTGAACCAATGGAGCCGGCCAGTTTGGGCCAGATCCACAAACTGAGTGTCCATTGTTCAAGACTGACCCTCAGTGGGCAGGACAGGAAGCCATCTGGGAGGGGAAAAACAGTGGGAGATCCTGGGAAGAAGCCAGTGACAAATGCCCACTGGATTTGGGAATTAGGTCACGGAGTGGAGTAACGAGGACAGAAGCAGGCTCAGGGTTTGGAGAGTGAAAGGAGGGAGCCAACTGAAGCCTAGTGGAGGGATGAGTGGCTTGGGGAACACAGCAGACGCCAGGCTTCCAGGGTGGACACGCGGGGCCCGTTCCTAAGAGAAGGGGGATGAAACAGGGAGCAGGCAGGACGGAGGGGAGGGCGGAGCGCAGCCCTGGAGGAGATCAGGGAGTCCCGACCCCCACCACGGGGCTCCTTCCGACAGCTGCAGCCCACACAGGCCCCACAGGGGTCGGGGGCGACAGTGCTTCTTCACTCAGGCACGAGACCCCTCCCCACACTCCCATCCCAACACCTGAGCCCCTGGAGGGCCACCAGATCAGGACAGCAGGTCTGTGCATGGATCCTGCCAGCACAGCCACCCCGGGGAGTTACCAGAACTACACGTCCTCAGGAAGGCCTAATCAGAACATGGGGACATCTGCGAACCCATGCCCTAGTGACCCCTGGTGACTGGAGCTTGCTGGAGACATGGGCCTGACACCTCTGTCCAGTCCCACTGGCCTCTGTGGGCAGCTCTGTCCGGGGAGTCTGCTGCTCTGGGGTGCTGGGACCACCAGGCAGAGGGAGGACAGAGCAGCCGGCTTCAGCAGCCAGTAAGAAACTGTCCGCCCACCAGAGTCGGGCCCACGGTGGAGGGAAACCCTCGGAATGACCCCCGGGATTGGGAGGCAGCTGCAGAAGTCCCAAGCAAGATGGGCAGCAGGGCAGCCCCAGAGCCCTATGGGGCCATGCCAGAGGCAGAGAGTTGGATGGGGCTGTGGAAAGGTGCGGGTATGGGCTCTGGGAGGGGCCAGTGCTGGAGCTGGCCCTGGACCTGATGGGCAGAGGACACTGCACTCCCAAAGCCCCTGTCCTGTGCTCACTGGCCCTCTCCACAGCCACCCCTGCTTCTACTGATACCACCCTCCAGGAACACACTGTCCACCTGCCAGGACCCAGGGCAGGGGATCACAGCACACAGCTCAGCACTGGCCCAAGGGTCATGCTTACTGCTGCTAACCCTGACCCCCTGCAGTGTGTCCAGGACCTTGCCCCCAGGAGCACCAACAGCTGGACTTGTTCTTAACTGGAAGACTCAGAGGTCACCTACTGCCCATTTCCCAGGCTGGGACTCCCTCAGGCTCAGCGTTCTATAACATGCCAACATCGCCATTGTCTCAAACTGAAACTGTCACCCACCTACGGCCTCCTGAAACCAGAAGCAGCTCGCTACTCCCTGGCTACTTCCTTGGCCTCCTCGACTGACTGCCCGGGCCAGACCTTCATTGTATGTGCTCCTGACTCCACTTCATGAATGCCCAAGGGACCCTACTTGGCTGCTCACAGGACGGTCAGCCTGACCTGCCACCCTCTGTACCCCACCACCCCACCCCCACCCCCGTTGGGCTACGATGCAGACACTATCAGCCCAGGAGTCCACCAAGCAAATGAGATCCTGTTAACCTGGCCCTGGTGCCCAGCTTGCCAACCAGGACGACCAGGCTTTCTCTCTGTCACGCTGTGGCCCCCTGAGCATGCTGGTGGGCCCTGCTTTGATACCCTGCCTGGCCTGAGGCTCATCAGGAGGCACCGGGCACCCCTCCTGGTGACGGTGAGTCACACTGGTGCTCACCCAGGCTGGATCCCTCAGCCCTGCCTGTGAGGTCCCATGCACCATGGGAGACTCTCACACGGCCTCACACCTCCCAGAGTGGCCAGTGTTCAGAGAACAGTGACAACACAGTGTGGCCTCCCCATAGCCACTGTATCCCCAGTGTTTTGGGGCCACTGGCCACTGCCTGGCTGGTCAGAGGGCTGCAGCAAGGCCCGAGAGTGCCCTTTCTTCCATCTGGCAGCAGTCTCACCTCCAGGCTCCCTCTCCTCTCCTCCTTTGAGCTGTCTGACCCAACCTTGAGGTGACTGGGGCCAAGTCCAGAACTGGGTTTGAGGGACATCTTCGTGGAGAACGTGGAAAAGGCCCTGAAGAGGTGCGGGAGGTGAAGGCTGGTGACGGAGCTGCCAGGCAGCACTCAGCAGCACTCACTGAACGGGAGCCCACAGACTCCGCCCAGGCAGGTCAGCTCCTCTCCTGGTTCCCCAGGGCTGCTCCTGCCACTCTAGCCTCCTGGCCACTGGGCACCTCTGTATGACCCTGCCTGCTCCTCCCAGTCCTGCCATGGCTGGCAGCAGGGCTCAGGATCAGTGCTGTCCAGGAGAACCTAGATGAAGCTCCCAGATGGCCACAACCCCAGTCCACACGGACACAAGTCTTACCACGCCTTCCAAGCTGTAGCCAGACACTGTTGGGTCAGAATGGGCTGCCAGCACCAGCCCTGTGGCCACTCTGCCCTCCATCCTACCACATGCAAAGCAGGCAAGATTCCCACCGGATCTTCCTGCCCCGTTTTAGCCAACAGTGAGAAATGTCATTGATCACTGAAATCCATTATTTCTCTCATCTTTCCCTAGAGATCCAAATATTAGTCAATAAAAAACCTAAAAAGCAATAAAGCTGGGTATGATGGCTCATGCCTGTAATCCCAGTGGCTCGGGAGGCTGAGGCAGGAGGATCTCAAGTTCAAAGCCAGCCTCAAAGTCGAAGTGCTGAGCAACTCTGTGAGAGCCTGTCTCTACATAAAATACAAAATAGGGCTGAGGATGTAGCTCAGTGGTTGAGTGCCCCCGGGTTCAATCCCCAGTTTACCCCCCACCCCCAAAAAAGAGGTCTAATATCTAGAGCATATAAAGAACTTAAAAAAAAAAAAAAGCAACAAATAGAATAAACTGCAGTTAATGGACTGCTTCAAATATCCTTGGTAGAGTACTCACTAAAAACCACCCACAGAACTGAGTGGACCACTCAGTCTCAAACCCTCCTGTTGTCATTCTGTCCTGGACAGGACCAGGCCGCGCTGCCAGACTGACTTGGAACTCCTAGGCTTAGGCAATCTCCCACCTCAACATCCCATTAGCAGGGACCTGGGGCTGTGGGGGACGCCGGCACCCAACCCTTGACTTTGGAATAGGAGCGGCAGAGCACTGCCCAGCTCGAGCAAGACACCGGGTCCATCCTCAGCACCACCTAGAAATAAAACAAATAAAGGCCTTGTGTACATCTTCAAAAAAAAAGACACACAGAAAGGACTCACAACAGCACATTATTTATTGCACCAAGATCTTGGCAACATCTGGGGCTCCCCAGGCCACTGGAGAAGAAGTACAGAGGGCAGGGAGGCCTGTACACACATGGGTGTGACCACACAGCCAGGACACAGCGGGAAGTAGCTCCTCACGATAGATAGGTGAATGGAGCAGTGAGGAACACTGGTGAGGGCCCACTGCACAGGGGCCGTCACCTGCACTCCCAAGCACAAAGGCAAGGTCTGTGCCGAGAGGCCACCATGGCAAGAACTGAGGTCACTAACATGTGCTTACACACCACGGGCACCCAGAACGGGGGATGGGGGGTGGTGGTGGTGGTTTCTGGGCCTCATTCTTCCTGGTCCCTGTTTGGCTGATGGTTTTCTGGGAAGGGAGGGGCTGGCTTCTGCCGGACAGCGATGAGCACCGTCAAAAGTCAGGTCAGGCACTCCACCACCTGGGAGAGGGAGGCAGCCCCTCCAGGACAAGGGTTTGCAGCGTGCAATCCAGCGGAGAAGGAAGAGACCCACTTGGAAGAGGGGAGGTCAATTCTGTGCTAGAAGACAACTAAATTTAACTACAGAACATTACGAAACAAACACGGCTGGGGACGCAGTTCATACAGGAAAGAACGTCAGCGCCTCAAGAGGAAAAGCAAGCCCTGCCCTCCCCAGACAACAGGTCACGAAGCCACGGCCCACTTCCTGCTGGGATGGGGAGCAGCCAACAGATCAGCCCTGGTGCCTCTCTTCCCTCCACCTCCTTTTAAAAGGAAATACGAAAACAGGAAAAGAAAACAAAAAGAATCTCCTCCCCATAAAGAAAAAGTAAGTCTTCTTTCTACACCAGGATCAAGTGAGGCCCCAAGTGTGGCCGCAGAGCAAAATAAGGGTGGCACAGGCCAAGGGTAGAGGTGGGCCCGCCTGGGGAGGGCCAGCACCCGGCACTGTGAGCAGCGCCTGGAAGGTGCCATCTTCCTCAGAGAGCACCTCCGCAAGGAGACTCAGGCCCGTCCAACCACACGTCTGCAGACAGGGCTTGCACAGGGCAGGGGCGTGAACAGTACAATCAGCCAGACTTCACGGCGCTCCCAAGACTGAGCACACGAAGCCAGGGTTTGCGTATCAGGGAAACATACTGTACAGGGAGCCACAGGCCTGCTCGAGTATAGATGCTCTATATTAAGTAATCAGCTAATGGAGACCTCATCCCCAAGATCACCACTTCTGCAGAGACCCATGGGTCACTGCAGCTGAAGGGAAGCTACAGCCAAACCATCAGGAGAGGCAGCAGCCTTGGAAGCAGATGCGTTGGCATTAATTTCAAGGGTTCCCATCCCAGCCTCTGCTCTCCACAGAGCTTGGAGTTCCTGTGAGGAGGAGATACTCCGGAAGGGCCAACCCCAGGCAGGAAAGGGAAAGGCAGCGATGTGGTCAGTGCAGGACCTTCCTCTCTGAGGCAGACAGTAAGGCGTACAGACATAGGGCGCAGCACGAGACAGCGCCACCTGCAGGGAACAAGGGGTGCTCGCCAGGAAGAGCCAAGGCACCCTGCTACCCTGAGCACAGGACAACTGAGGAACAGCCCCAGAGCTGGGGCAGACGGCTCTGCCCACCCAGACCCCACTGTCCATGACCACAAGGTGACTTGGCCTTTCTGGAGGCCCCATAGCAAGCTGTCGGTCTGCGTGATACCACATGCCAGGGTTTCGCATGAGGGGCCTTTTGTGAATGTCTCCACAGGTTCTGAGCCGTAGAAGCCCAGGCCTCACGGGTCCCCTAAGGCGGTGGGGACAGGAGTCCCCTGCCGTGGCAGGCTCACAGTGCAGCAGCCTAGAAGTGACAGGGAGGTGGAGTCTGCTCGAGGCCACTCTTCAGATCCGGACGGAGTTCACAGGAAGTGACGGCCCTAGAGGGTATGGGACAGGCACATGTCCTGGTGAGGAGAAAGACCTGACACTCCCAGAACATCCTCGAGTGAGTCCCTGCAGGATGGGGTACAGCCCTCTCGAGGGAGCTGGAAAATGTCACAGGGTCCTCTCCTACAAGGGACAGGCGCATGCACACCAGACAGACACACAGACACACCATACACGCCACAGCAGACCCACAGACACCACGCCCAGAACACGCACACACAGACACATACCGCAGACACCACCCCACAACGGACCTCGACAGCATGAGCTCAGCGGCGGTGGCTGAGGCTGGTGGCCTTGGCTGGATGAGTCACAGACCAAAAGTTCCGTCTACTCTGAAGCTTCTGGAAAGCATTGAAGTTTCTCCTCTTCTCTCTTTTGAGTTTTTTCATTTTCTTCTCCTACATCAAGAATCAGGCGTTACAATTCTCAGGAGGGCTGCCCTGAGCCCAGTCTCCTAGGCGAGAGCACTGAGGGCTCCCCGGCACAGGGGCACCCCCACACAGTGAGCGACACCCTCTGCAGGAGGCCTGCCACCCAGCACTGAGAAGGCACCCCAGCAGCATGGCCAACGCCTGCCCACAGCACCAGACACACCACCTGGAGCTGGCCGAGCCACTTTCTCTAAGCTTCAAACTGCTATCAGAGTTCAAGACATCCCTGCCCTTGGCCCAAGCTGAGCAACACCACCCTACTGTCAGCCCACAGCCATGTCACGTGTCCTACCTTTCCTCGATCAAACTCCTCATCCCAGTGGTCAAGCACAGTCTGGGTGCGGGCCAATCTGCTGTCTTCGATGGCATCCTGACTGATGGCGGACGGCTCCCCACTCCAGCTCAGAACTGCACAACACACCTGCCATCAGCACATGTGGGCTCCCAGACCCTGTGGGCCACTCTAACCCTGTGCGCCAGGGAAGCCTGTCTACCCCCACACGTTCAAAACGTGTGAGTGCCACCTTTTGGCAGAGACAGACATGAGAGGGAAAAAGGAGGGGCACAGTGACCAGGACGGTCAACATAGGAACAGCATCAGTGAGTCAGTGAGCCCTGAATTCTGCATCACCAATCATAGAGCTCGCTTTTTTTCCCCTTTTTCTTTAGGGACTGAGCCTAGGGGCACTTCACTGTTGAGCTCCACTCCCAGTCCTTTGTAAAATTTTCATTTTGAGACAGGGTTTGGCCAAGTTGCCCATGCTGGCCCCACCTTGTGGTCTTCCTACTTCCCCCTCCTGAGCAGCTGGGATGACAGGTATGCACCACTGTGCCCACCTGTTATTGTAAATCCACGCCCATGTTTGAGAAACAATGTCTCATGCTTGCTCTCAAAATCTGCCTTACAAACGAGGTTCCGAGCCCAGCCCACATTCAGGGTCAGGAGCTTTTTGCCCTGTCCTTCCCTAGCTGGGACCTTGACACTGCCCACCTTACCTAGAGCTGTGTGTGCGGCTGTCATGCCCACAGACCTCTGGAGCTGCTCTAGATTCCTCTAGGAACAGGACCCATGCTTGCCCACCTGCAGAGGACAGTACCACGTCTCGTCTGGACATACCTTTGCTCCCGTAGGCCTTGTCAGAGGAGTATCTGAGCAACTCCTGGACCACATCGGGTTCTCGCTCTCTGTTCCAAGGTACAAGAGGAGCCTGTCCTGGCCCTACAGATAGGAGATGAGGGGACTGTCACACACCCCTCACTGACAGTCACCTGAAGAATTCGTGAGGGGTAAGTGCTCACCCACACTGCAGTGCCCAAGTGCTGGTAAGTCCTCTACTCTAAACAGAGAAGGCTGCTGTCCACGTCAGTTCATGAAAATGACAAGGGCAGAAAATAAGAGAAGCCAGAAAGCACAGCCCTGCAGCCAGCAGGAGGGCACACCATGAGTGGACCCTGCCTTGTGGCCAGAAACAGCCTGCTACAGTTTAGATCTTAGGGTTCCCCAGAGGCCCACGTCTGGAGGCTTGTCCTCAGGAAGGTGCTACTGGGAGGTGATAGAAGCTGTAATAAGCAGGGCCTAGGGGGAGGTTCTCAGGGCACAGTGGGACCCCAACTCCTTCCACTAGTCTTCCACGTCCCGAGGTGAGAGCCCTGCTCCGCCACATACTCCCAGCACTACATGCTGCAGACCTGGGGCTGGGCCCCCAGAGCTGTGAGCTAAAACATGCCCTTTTTCTCCTAATTATCTCAGGCATTTGTGCTAGTGATGTACAGTTAAAGACTTAACGCATGGGCCAGTGCTCAGCAAAGACCTCACACAGGACAGGGAAGTACCCCCATCACTGTTGCCATCAGGGCTCCTCAAAGCTGCCTGTGTAGTGCCTAGATGTGCAGCATCCCCCAGAGGCTCATGCACTGAAGGCCTGGTCCCCAAAATGGCACCGTCCAGAGGCTGGGCTTGGGCTGTTGGGAAGTCATGGGGTCTCTGACCTCATCAGTAATCAATCCATTGACATCGAAGTGGACCCTTGGGAGACGCGGGGTAAGGGGCTGGCAGGTGGGGTGTGGCGGCAGGAAGTAGGTCACTGAGGGGCACACACTGGTACTTATCCTGTCCCTGGCCCCTTCCCCTCTCTCTGCTTTCTGGCTGCACAAACTGAGCTGCCTTCCTAAACCAAATCCTTCCACCCCAGGCCTAGGACATGGAGCTGCCCACCATGGACGGAGACCTCTGAAACTGTGAGCAGCCTTCATCAGGTATTTTGGTCGCAGTGACATTTTAAAGCTGACTAATGTGCCCAGAGTGCTCACCCAGACGGTCCCCAGGAACCTGGCCATTCATACTCCACATGGGGACTGCAGAGACACTAGGCCTCAGCCTCTTGGGGCCCTCCGGATGATCGTTCTCTTCTTCCTCCCGCTGCGCCTCCCGCTTTCTTTTCCTCCTCTTCTTTTTCCTTGAAGACTCCATCCTGGCTGCAGGCTCTCTAGGGTCAGGGGAGGAGCAGCTGCCGGGAGTCGGAGGCAGCAGTCAGAAGTCGAGAGCAATGCACAAAGACGGGCACCCCACCACAACAGGACCCCTAGGGTGGCACATCGCTCACTCTGCACTGGCTTAAAGTGGCTGGGTACATGGGGGCTGGGCGCCCACAGCCACACTGCACCCACCTGGGAATGGATTATTTCACTTCTGATTTTTTTTTTTTCTGAAAAATTTTTTGGAGCTGTATGCGGAGAGAATGCCTTTATTTTATTTTTAAGTGGTGCTGAGGATCAAGCCCAGTGGCTTACACATGCTAGGCAAGCGCTCTGCTGCTGAGCTATAGCCCCAGGCCTTTTTTTTTTTCCCCTTTTTTTGGCAGTAGGGATTGAACCCAGGGTGCTTAACCATTAAGCCACATCCCAGCCCTTTTTATTTTTTGAGACAGGGCCTTGCTAAGTTGCCCAGGTTGGCCTTGAACTTAGGATCCTCCTTCTCAGCCTTCTGAATTGCTGGATAATGGCATGTGCCACAACACCCAGCGTGCTTCTGATTTCTTGATGGAGAGACCAGGGCGTGTCTCTGACCTGTGCTCACCTGGGCCAAGGTGGGTCCTGGGGTAGCCCGACTCTTCCGAATCCCTCCACTCCTCTCCTCCTCCGCTTCCTGCTACTCAGGTGGTGGGCTTCTAGGACGTTTGCCTGTGGCCGTGTGCCCTCTTCCTCCTGTGGATCAGCTGCAAGCTCTGCCTGGTGCTTCTTCCTGCTCTTGGGGCTCCAGGGCTGCCCCCGAGTCTGACCCTCCTGAGGGGCTATGGCGGCCATGTCCTCTGGACACTTCCTCTTCTTCCTTTTCCTCTTCCTGCGGGGCGCCACAGCTTCTCCCATGAGGCACTGGGGCTGACGTGCCACTGAGCCTAGTTTCTGGGGCTCTCCTGTGAGCAGCTTCTTCTTCTTCCTAGAGGGGCTCTGAGGGGCCTTGCTGGCCTCCAATGACGGCTGGTGTGAAAGGGACGTGAAGTCCCCATTGACCTGAGGCAGGGCAGTCCAAGAAGAGGAACGGCTCTGTGGCTCTGAAGTCCCTGGGGACTGGGGGCTACTACTGGTCAGTGATGTAGAGGGAGGGCTAACAGGCGGCTTTGGATGGCTGGATGATCGGGGGATAGGTGACACAGCCCTGTGGGGACAGAGGATGATAAAGAGGGTCATTTGAAAAACCCGCGCAGAGCTCTTCCTCCTGCCCACCTTCATCCCCTTTTCCAAAACAGTCCTTTCCTATAATTCTCAGACACACATGAATCACACGTATGTGAAGACAGGCTGACAATAAAATCCAAAATCTCTTTAGATCAGAGTTAATAAGAACTGTACGTCATACTTCCTTGAGAGTAAGAGGTCACAGTTTTGTTTTTTTTTTAAACTCTATTGTTTCTGCCTTTTGATTCAGACTTGCTGAGCAACAGTTCAGGAAAGTCCCATCTGTATGCACGTTTTAGCCCCAGAGCAAGGCAAACCCTGAAGACAGCAGCCTTCTCAGGAGGGCAGGCGCGGGCCACAGCACCACAGTTATTTTCCTCTGACTCTGGGCCAGTAACTCAGAACCACGACTTGTAAAGCTGAGCTGTCCTGCGAGGTGTGCAAGGGGCTCCAGAGCCATAGCGCTCATCTGGCCAGAGCAGCAAGGCTGCCAACCTCAAAGGGTGACTGCGCTCAGTAGGACTATCGTCATTGTCACTGTCACCTCAACTAGGGCAGACCACAGCACCATAGCAGCTATACACCTGGACCCCAAGGCTGGGCCACCCCAGGTGTTCTCTTGAGTTTTTTTTTTTTTTTCTTTTTTTGGTGAGGTGGAGTGAGTAATCAGGGATTGAACTCAGGGGCACTCCACCACCGAGTCACACCCCCAGCCCTATTTTGTATTTTATTTAGAGACAGGGTCTCACTGAGTTGCTTAGCGCCTCGCTGTTGCTGTGGCTGGCTTGGGACTTGGCATCCTCTCAAGCAGCTGGGATTACAGGTGTGCACCACCATTCCCGGCTCCCTGGAGTGTTTTCATAAAGGTTACGTGACAAAGAAACCAAGAGAAAATACCCAACAGATGTCTGGATATCTGCAGACTACCAAGTGCAAAACTACCAGGCCAGGGTCAGGGGTGCACACCCGAGTGGGGACGGTCCCAGGCTGCCTCCAGGGTAAGGTAGGTGGAGTCACGCAGGGAGAGTCCAAGAGGCCATGTCCCTCACCCGTGCCCTCTCTCACGCCTTCCCGGCTGCCCAGGGGTTCCGGTCCCCATCAGCCTCCCCTGTCGGGGAGACACTGCTCTGCCCTGGGCACTCTCGAGGGTGGCGAGCTCCTGTCAGGGCAGCCCACTGGGAGGGGCGGGAGGACTGGGAAGCCTATCCACAGAAGGTCTGAAAAGCCCCAAGGCAGAATCAAGCCTCCCTACTCCAGAAGCCACATCCAGCCAATGGCCAGGAGCCCCTGGGGACCCTCTGAGGGTTAAGGAGGCAGGGCACACTGCTGGGAAAACAAGATGCGACCCTGGCTAGCAACACGGACAGCCCTGAAGGACTCCAGACCTCTGGTTCTCTCACAGCCTTTCTCTTCCCAGTGAAGCTCTGGCCTGGGGCTGGCCAGGGAAGCCCTCGGCACACCCAGCACCACACACGTGTGGCAGACAGATGAAGACTGTGACAAAAACAGTAAGCCAGGACACAGAGACCCTCTACCATTGACCAAGCGGGGTCTGCTGCCGAATGGAAAGGGAGCAGGCAGGAGGGGACCCCATCCTGGACCCTCATGGCTCCTCACCTGCCATGCACCCTCACCATGGGAGAGAACCAATGGAACCCGACAAATGCCTGGATTGGGGCCCCCGCCTGAGCTCACCTGGTTCTACTGACAGCCCAGGTGGAGGCAACGACGGGGTGAGCAGCTTCCATGGGGGAGGTGAGGTCGGAGAATGGTGAGGGGGGAGGTGAATGGAGGTCATTGCCGGTCGCCCTCCGCAGGGTGCTGGCCTGCAGTTATTGACATAAATAAAAACTTGGTGGTCTAAAAAAGGTTTCCGTGAGTGAAGAGGGAAAAAAAACAAAATAAAAAAAAACAACAAACAAACAAACGAAAAACAAGAAACAAAAACAGAAAAACAGGGCCCAGAAAGGACAAGGGGACAGGAAGAGAAAACAGGGGAAGGGAGAGGAGGGATGGTAGGAGAAGAACCAGAAGATTGTTGTTGGTTAGAAACAAAAAGGAAGAAGGAAGGAACTTTAACAAAACCTTAGCACGACACATCACGGTGTCGCGCCCCAGCCCCAGAAGCACCCTACCCCACCTGCACAAGGCCCCCAGGCTCACGCTGCCCCAGTGCCCCTGCCACCATACGTGGCCGGTGAGCCCGGCTCTCGCCCTGGGGCTCACTTGAGCTACTCCACCTGCAGCAGCGATGGAGACCCACCCTGGGCCCAGCTCCAGGAGGACTGAATGACAGACTCCCTCAACCCCCCACCAGACGGCCCTTCTGCAACCTGCGAATCACCAGGGACGCCCAAAAGGCACTTGGTACCTCTGGAATGAGGAAGGCCACCGCCTTCGACATCTCCCACTGCCCCGCTATGGCCAGCTGGCCTGAGACCCCCCATGCCCACCTTCCTGGCAGACAGGGCCAGCCTCTTGGCTGGCGGTGGAGACATGAGGTTCGTAGGCTCAGTGGTGGTGCTGCCCAGGGCGGGGGACTTCAGCTTCACCACTGCAGGATCGGCTTCACTTGGTGGTGCTCTGGAGGGACCGGAGGGACAGTCTGTTTCCTGAGAAGCACAGATGCGGACGGCCGTGCCCCCGCGGTCCTGTGGAGCCTTGGCAGGCTCGCTGCTGGCAGAGTGCTCCGGGCTAGAGCTGCTAGAAGGCCCCTTCTCAAGGTCCGTGCTCCCGTCCTCCTCCTTCAGCCCATGCCCATTGGCAGTGGCGCTGGCCAGGAGCTTCGGTGAGGTAGAGGGGACGGTGTCTCGGCTGGCCCAGGAGCCCTGCCGACGGCTCCCAGATTCGCTGGTACCAGGGGAGCCCTGAGGAGTTCGCAGGGACGGGGAGAAGTGCTGTGGGGGAGTTGGCTTCTTCACCTTCTTCCCAGGCTCCTCCAGAAGGGTGGGGGTGTGGGGGGGTGTTTGGGAGAGTCTGGGGGAAGGTGACCCCAAGGGCAGCTTTGCAGGAACACATCCATTCTGTGACTTCAGGGCCGGCACAGAGCCGTTCCTGGAAACAGGCACGCCGATCTCCTCGGGGACCTGCAGCTTCCTCACCAGCACAGGGTCTGGTCGCTGAGGGGGAGCAAGGGGAGAGCAGTCAGGCCTCTGCGGGCGCTGGCCAGGCCCCGCCTCGAGGACAGAGCAGCCGTCAGCAGCAGGCACGAGGCAAAGGCTGGGACAGGCGTGTGGTAAAGTGCTACTGTCCTGACTGGTTTTAGTATTAATGACCATCTTCACAGCAGAGCAGAATGTTGTCACCAAGTGAGAAAAAGTACAAAGAAAAAAGGTCCCAAAGAGTCAGCACTAACAGCCACCTCTGAGTGGTCTGGTGCACAGGTGTGTCCCCCTTTGTCTCAAGGCCACCCCTGAGGCCTCTCCCCAGGCTCTGCTCAGTGACGGCTGCTGCTGTGGTCAGCGTACAGCCTGTGCTGTCTCCTGCTGCGGGGACAGCACACTAGCAGATGAGTCCTTCCTACATCCACTGCAAGTGGATGAAAATACTCTTAACTCTGTGTTTAATGCTTCATCTGGACCCTTCCCTGCTTGACCCCAAAGCTCCAGAAGGCCTCTCTCCACTCTGCACTGCTGTGGGCTTGCGCCACTTTACCCTCGTACCCACGGCAGGTGCACTGCAGGGAGGTGCCACCATCTGAAGGAGCTTTTTATGTTAAAAATGTTAACCTTCTGGGGCTGGGGCTGCAGCTCAGTGGTAGAATGCTTGCCTGGCATGTGTGAGGCACTGAGTTCAACTCTTAGCACCACATACAAATAAATGAATAAAGGTCCATCAACAACTTAAAAAAATGTCAATTTTTCATTGTATCCATTGAAAAGAAAAATTTTGTGTTGGGAATCGAACCCAGATCATTACAACATATGCGTAGCACGCACTACGGCTGACTGTGCCCCCAGCTCCTTGTTCTACAATGTTTTTGTTTCTTTGTTTATTTTTAAGATTTTATGTATTGGGCTGGGGTCATGCATAGCTCAGGGGTAGAGCCCTTGCCTAGCATGCATGAGGCACTGGGTTTGGATTCTCAGCACCATATACAATAAATAAACAACCATCAACAATTAAAAAAAAAATTAACAAAAAAGATTTTATGCATTCAGTTTTAGTTCAGCCAATTTATACTTTTTCTAAATTCTCTCAATTTTAAGCTTAGAATGTCTTCCTTTTTCTAGAGGTTTAATTAGAATGTACTTTTATTTTCTTTTGAGATTTTTGGCCTAGGTTTTATTTTTTTGTTTTTAGAGCTGAGGATTGAACCCAGGGGTACTCCCCAGCCCTGTTACCCTTGTAGTTTTTGATACAGGATCTTGAAGTTGCCAAGGCTGGCCTTGAGCTTACAATCCTCCTGCCTCAGCCTCCCAAGTACCTGGAATTACAGGCATGGGCTACCACGCCCAGCTGCCCATATTGTATAATAGCCTATGCTTTGCTGTTTTCTAACAGGAATAAGTCTTTCAATTGCACTGCTATTGAAATGTTCTAGAATACTAGAACTCGCACAATCCTATTTAAAGCAAAACAACTTTTATGCAAGCAACTGCAGCATATATGGAAAACTCTGTGTAATGAAAACACTAACGGTTAAGTGCAACAGCTTTGCAGATGTGCCTGCACAGGATCCCGGATGCCTGTAGCCACCCTCAGGTACAACTCCTCCGCCTGTGGCCCTCCTGACCCTGAGAGCTGTTGCCGATTCTGCAGTTAGATGATGCACTTCAGTTCCTACGTCAATTCCCAGGAGCCTCATTTCCCTCCCCTTTTCTTGGATGCGGAGGGAAAGACAACTGTCCACGTGTAACTACCCCACTGCAGGCTGGAAAACCACTGCCTGCCTGGTGTGGGCTTAGCTCTGGCCAGAAGGAAGAAGTCACTTGGTGACCGTCGCCAGGGCCATTGACTCAAAACGGAAACAGCTGATCACCTTGCCAGGAAAACTGAGTTCTCAACTGCTTCAACAGAAAACTTCAAGTACCCACAAAGATGGCTTCCCTTCTAGGGGCTCCCTGACGGCCAGCATCTTGCCACAGGGCTTTACTGTGCTTTCCTCAGGCTGTGCAGACCCAAGTGCTTCCCTATTGCTATACCACCTGGGCAAACTGCAGACACAACGTCCTTTCACCCTCCACATGTCCAGCTGCTGGTGAAGGAGGATGGTCCCTACAGAGCCCCAGGATGGTTATCAAAATCAGGACAGTCGCCGGCATACACTGTGCACTCAATGCTGGACTTCAGCTTGGGCTATCAGTGAGTATGTCTGGACAACAGCAGGCCCAGAGAGCAGGACTGATGCCCCTGGGCATCAGTGAAGAGCTGCTGGCTCAGCCTCTCATGGTCCTCTCTTCCCTCTACCCAACATCCATCAGCTGATGGCCGGTTGAGAAAACAAAGCTGACAGATACAAAACCACTACCTGAAACTCCTCCACTCAGCTAAGGTTCCCCCATGAGAAGACTGGACATCTGTGATGCATGAGACAGGAGCTCCAAGAGCCGCCCGTCACCCCATCATCTTTTTTTGTTGTTGTTCCAAGGATTGAACGCAGAAGCACTTAACCACTTGAGCCACATCCTCAGCCCCCCCCTTTTTTTTAAACATTTTTTTAGTTGCAGGTGAACACAATGCCTTTATTTTTATTTATTTATTTTTATGTGGTGCTGAGAATCGAACCCAGAGCCTCACCCACATTTAGTGAGCTCTCTACCACTGAGCCACAACCTCAGCCCTTTCTGAGATAGGGCCTCACTAAGTTGCTGAGGCTGGCTTTGAACTTAGATCCTCCTGCCTCCACCTCCCTAGCCACTGGGATTGCAGGAGTGCACCACTGCTCCCAACCCACCCCATCATCTCAGTACCTTTGCCATTGATGGGGAGGTAGCTACGCCGTTGCCCATGTTCTTCTTGGTATGATCTAGAACCACACTTGGGCGGCTGGGAAGGGTAGACCCTGCCTTAGAGATGGGGCTCTCGGGACTTTTCTTAGAGCTTGGAATTCTGCAAAGGAAACAAGAAACTTGTACTGAAGTCCAAAGTTACTACAAAATGGATAGCAAGGGAGAATTGGGGTAACTTGAAGTTGACGTTATGTTTCTTTTTCAGGAAGGGTGAGCAAAGATAAATAAATAAATCCCCCAAACCCCCGAGGGAACCTAACAGGTCTCTTGAACTCACTCTGCCCTTAACCAACAAGAGGCCAGACAGAGCCTCAGATGCAGCTATGTGGGAGGGCCAAGGCCAAGTCTGGGCAAAAGTCTTCCAAATTAGAGGCTCAAGCACCATAAGGCAAAAGACCCCTCATATGTGCACCCAAACCTCAGCAGGGTAGACAAAGCAGCAAAAACACCTCAGTCACCCCACCCTTCAATCTCTAGGTCAGGGAGCAGGCCAGGAACAGGCCCCACCACCAATGGCCTTCCACGCCCACAGGATTGCTTCCTCACAGGGAGGTGCGCTGCCCAGCTGCCACAGGGCAACAAATCATTTGGGGCATCATCACAAGACAATAGATAACTGTCCAGGGAGCTTCAAGGCAGCATCAACAGAGGGCAGAAAGAATCCCGCCCTGCCTCCCCAGGCTCTGGTTTTACTCCACAACCAGAGGACCTCACTGAGGTCCCTCCTAGGGGACCAGAAGCATGGCACCTGACTCAGGGACAGTATCTGTCCAACCAAGTTCCCTCCTACTAAATCCCCAATTTCTTCCACACAGAAGTGGGGAGAATAGGCTCCTCACCGCAGGTAGAAGAGCAGGTAGGCCTGCTGGTTGAGAACCACCTTGACGTTGCTGGAATGGACCAAGGAGTCGTTCATCTGGTACCACTGTCCATTGCTCGCCTGTGCAGCACGGGGTTGTAGGAAACAAAACAATCACTTCAACAAAACAACATGAGGCATCTTACGGGTACCCCGCTGCTGACTAACCAGTAGCCATTCCTCGCTACATGTGTACCACCTGGAGGCTGGGGGACATGGCTCAGAGCTGCCTGGCACACGTGAGGCCCCAGGTTCGATTCTCAACACCACACACACACACACACACACACAATGTAATGTCTGTATCCTCCAAATGGGACCCCAAATTGTGCTGAGTTCCAGTTATTTCCTAATGTCCCTCCTAAAGGGGACTTAGCAGATCTAAGCACCACAGCATCTCCCTAAACTTCTCCAGGTCTAAGGAGACAAGGCAGCCAGTTCTCCAGCACCAGGGTGTCCCACTGGCCCCAGAACACTACAGCTTCTATTGGAACTGTTTTAGTTTCTTTTTTTATTTTTGGTACCAGGGATTGAACACAGGGGCACTTAACCACGAGCCATATCCCCAGTCCTTTTTATTTATTTATTTTTAATTTTGAGATAGGGTCTTGCTAAGTTGTTGAGGCTGCCTTGAACTTGTGATGCTCCCACCTCAGCCTTCCAAGCTGCTGGGATTACAGGCATTGCCACCGTGCCTGGCTGGAACCATTTTTAAAAACATCTTTCCATTCCACTCACAGAGGCCACAAGAACCTGAACACAACTGTAAAACATCACCACTTTCCAGAATAAATGTGCAGAGGCCAAGTGTGACTTACACAGGTAAGGCCAGATTGCCCCCACAAGGCAGCGCCAGCCCAGCAACCAGGGAAACTGGGCAGAATGCAGTAGCACCCACCTTCACGTAGCAGTAGTAGTGCCCGGCATGACAGCTGTAACCTGAGTGGACCAAGACAGCGTAGAGTCCATACATGACAGGATCGCCATTACTCTGGGACATATATGGGCGGATGTTGAGGAATTCCGGATAGCCTACATCCTGTTTGAAAATTCAAGGAAGAAGCAGATAATCTTTATCCCTGAATCAATTTGCCTTTTCTATGCACAACCACATGAAACGCACCACTTGGCTGTCTTTAACAATCTGGGGCCCCACCCCACACACATACTGGTCAATGATCAATGACAAAGGTCGACCAGCCAAGGTGTGAGCCCTGTTCAACCCACCTAGGGGAAATGATCTGATTGTGTCATTTAATGAATTACAGTTGTTCTCTTCTTTGTCACACATCTAAGCTAGCTCTCACACTACCTGGCCCCCACCTATAAAATGAGAAGAGTAACTGGTTCCCTTCCCCTCTCCTCTATAGGAGCATGGCCGAGGGAAGAACAGGAGCGGGTACTGGGGTCTAGGTTTTCAAAAACAAAGATGCTGAATGGATTCAGCCACCTGCTCTGGTAAGTTATGTTTCTAATAGATTGGGTCAGAACAACACTTATGCCAACATTAAAAAATCCCCCCCAAGAATATTTACATCTTTTAAATTAGATGAGCTTTACAAGCAACTTGAGAACTCTAGAAAAAATGTTTTAAAAAATTATCTTTCCAAAGACAAGTGCCTTGCCCCAAACCACAGAGCCAGGCTCTAGCTAAGAACACAGATATCTTTTAGTAAACGCCACTGTGCAAAAAGTAGGTCTTTGCTCCACATGTCACAAAAAGCCACAGCATGCAACCACGCCTGTTTTAGACATGAGACAGAACACGGCAGCCCACAGCCACAGTCCTGTGTTCACCAGACTTGCTCTTCATGAAGCCTGACCTTCCCCACTGACAGCACCTGAGGACAAGCAGCAGCTATGGGGAGGGGTTGGTAAGATGGCAGCTCTTGACCTGAGCTGTGTGCGACAGTGACCTCAGGTTTTGATGAAACACAGGTCCTCGGGCCCTGGGGTAAAGAGCAGCCCAGCTGCAGAATGGAGTGCAGTGAGCACGCACCTTGGTGATCTTCCCCCCACTGGAGTTGGCAAAGCGCTTGAGGGAAAGGGTGAGCACGTTGGAAGTCCTGTGGATGGTGAAGCGCTTGCTGGCGGGGACCTTCTTCTTGCATCTATGGAGATGGTGAGTGAAAAGGTGTCAGTTCACACTCTGAAGAACACCCTGTTTGCACTATGTGAATACAAGAACAACGGTCTGTAAGGGAGTCTTCTTAAGTGGGATTTGTGCCTTCTACACTCCAAACACCAAAACCAACTTGCCCTAAGTAAAGGAAAGCTACTGCAGGGCAGCCAAGGCTGGAGGAAAGATGACGATGCCAAAGCAAAGATCCCTTACCAACCAGGAGGCCAAACAGATGCACAAGAAAGAACGACTTTGGCGCAACACAGAGAAGAACAAAGTAAAGCAAATGTGGCCAAAAGAAAATAGGCGAGCAGGAAATTGCTGCAAGCAAAGCCAGAAGACAGGTAAAAGAAGGAGAGGAAATGGACATAGGTCACCAGGCCCCAGAGCCAAGGGCAGCAGAGCTGGAGAGGAATAAACTGGACATAGAACAAAAAATTTGAAAAGCAGAATTAAGGAAATATTCTTTAGCAATCACAGCTTTAAAATAACCTACACATAAAGACATGTACCCAACAAGACTGCACAACACCAGAAGACCAGGCAGAGCCCTATGTGTGGAGCATGCCTCTTCTAAGGCTAGCAGGTGGTTCTCGGCCACACACTATCAGTGAGGCCTCGAGCCAGTCCCTTCCCTTCCCTGTGCCTCAGTTTGCCCATCCTGGGCAGTGGGGATAACAGCGGTCCCTACTTCACAAATCAATACATGTGCAGATACAGGGCACAAGCCACTGCAGAACCAGGGCCATGCCTTTGTTTGTGTTACCGCAAGACTGTTCATGAGACAGCAGGCTACTTGAGAAACACAAGCAGGGGTCACTCCACGAGAGGACAACATGTGCCGGGTCAGCACTTGTCTACACCTTCTGGATAGCCAGGCTTTTCCAGGGGCAGAGGGAAACTTACTTAGCACACATATAGGCATTGTCTCCACTCAGGACATCTGGCTTCACAAAAAGTTCCAGAGCACGCACAATATTTGCAGCTTGCTGAGAAGGAGAAAAACAGGGACTCGAATCAACAGCAGGAAAAAGGCTGACTCAAGAAATGCTGGATTTGGTCTCTTCCAGAAAAGGCTGAGGCAGCAAATCACAAAACTTAATTTTGCATAGAACTGATGCACTAACTGCCCACTCCTGAGATGGGAAAGTCCACCACAAAGGAGCAGAGAGCCAGGCTGTGCACTTCTCTGGTGGTGACAGTGACATCTACGTCAGATGTGCCACGTGAATCAGTCCCTTTCAACCAGACTGCAGCGGGATCGGTTCAGACAACTGCAGTGAAGGTAGAGCCCAAGGCCTCGCAATAGCAAGCCCAGCAAACTGAAGGGCCCCAGGCATGCCCTGAAGTCTGCAGGTTGTGTGGGGTGACTACGCTGGCACGCTGCTGCTGGGCACCCAAGGCTCAGTTCACCACTTTTTTTTTCAAATGAAAGGAATACACACAGGAGAAAGATGGACAGACATGCAGATGCGCTGCACCCGCGGCAGCCAGGGTTCTTTCTTTGCTCTCTCGCTCGTCTGCTCTGGCGCCTGCCCCCCACTGTGCTCCCTCTCCTGATGCACACGTGAGCACAGAGCCTCCCGTACCCGGATCTCCAGCGCGATGTCCAAGTAGGGGTCATAGGTGTCCGAGACGCTCTTGCACACAGCACACTTCACTGCAACAGAACAAGGAAGCGGTGGGTAGCTCACATGGGGAACCAGGCTCCAACACCCAGGAGGAGGCTGAGGGCTACAACTAACTCTCCACTGGCTTTTGTGAAGAGGATCGCCATGCCAGCCCCTTGAGAGTCAGAGTTGTGAGAGCTCCCTCTCACCAGCGGCGCTGCAATGCCAGCCCCATTCCTGTGGGCTGCCCTGACGCCGACAGGCCAGCCTGGTGAGCCCTCTCAGGAGGAGGACAACAGCTCAAGCCGAGAACCTAAAATAGCACCAGCACTCTGTGCGTGCTCCAAACATTTTTGCTAAGAATTGAGCAGTGGACCTAGCAGGTGACCAGGGCTTGAGAGCCCCGTGACTGCATGCCTGGAGGCTCAAGGTTCCTGAGTCACGCTCCAACCCAATAAGGCATCAGGCTGGGTGGAGAAACATCCCCACTTACCTCGTGACCTGAGGTACCCTCCAAATATCTGATGCACCAGGGTAGTAGCCTGTGTCTGACGATCCAATCTGCAAAGGAGGCCACATGCCCTTGAGCGCTTCATGACACACAGAGCTGTACTCACACTCAGCCCCACGGGACCCAAGAGGCTCTCTCCAGTCAATGCCCTAATCTGTGCCTGAGCTCCCAGCAGTGCCAAGGCTTCCCACAGAGCTCCCTGAATCAACAGGCAACCCTGCTGCCTGCTTCTCAGGAAACCACAAGCTCAGAAATGCCCTGCATCCTCACCATCTCGCCTCTTCTTTTCAGTCTCAATAAGATAAGGAGGATCCAAACATGGGATGGGGCTGGAGGCCAAACCTCCCACACCCTCCCCTGGGCAGTGCAGGGATGGAATGGGCTGGAGCAAAGCCCTTCCATACCCTTCTTAGCTGAGGACAGCAGAGACAGGCCATCCTGCATTCTAATCCCTCAACACTGCTTCCTCAGCAGAGCCTGGGCACTGAACACCCACTCCTGCCAGCAAAGGCAAGACTATGCACAGCACCCCACGTTGGATCTCTGCTCTTGGCTCCTCGCCCACCCTCTGCAGCTGGCTATGAAACTGTCCTCCTCCACTACCAAAGGGTTCTGCAGCACCAATCCCACAGCTTTGGAACCTTCTATAGAAGACTGGGGTACCTGCTCCCCAGATTAGTGCCCCCTTCCAGGCCCCCGGCTCCCTCCAAACTGCTCATGGGCATCTCACCCTGAGCCAGGTACAGAGGGTGCTGCCTCCAGGGCTCCCTTCACACTGTGTCTGCACAGTTTTCGCTGCAGCTTTGCCAACTCCTACAGAGTATGAGGTCCATGCCAGGCCTTCACTGACCTAATGCTTCCCAGACTCTGGGAGCTCCAAAATATTTGAGGGACCAGATTTTTACATTGTTAGAAAGTTAGAAAATGTAAAGTCAACTGCTACTATCTACTAGCACCACAATTCATCAAAAGAAGGTATGTTTTAACCAAAAACCAGCAAAGACACGACCTCAGAGCACACACAAACTTGTGGATAGCTCTATGCTGGACAGTCATGGGGAAGGCGTCAGGAAGTTCCGAGGCATCCCATGAATATGTTCTGACCACAATGCAAGTCACACCCAAATCATCCATGCCACCAAACCCAAAAGGGCCTTCCACCTGCACGTTAAACAGAACACTGGGCTTTCTCTCCCCTACCTCTCTCTAGACCAGTGGAAGTGAGCACCACATCCCACCTGGCACCAGATCTGCCTCCCTTCTTCCAGTGCTGGCCAGTGGTTCAAACCACATACCTGGCCACATGAACCCAAACTACCCCTTCCCCCAGCCCACACCTCCCAGCCTCTCCCATATGCAGATCCTGGCTGAGTGGTCAGGCCTGGGCCCGGCATCAGCTCCTGTCTTGCACTTGCCAAGTGACTATTCTATGCCGGCCACTACTCCAGACCTACAGCCCTTCACCTGCTCTACAGGCTCTCACCCAGGCCAGTCACACACCTCTTGACTTCAGCCAAATGAATTCTAGGGTCACTTCTCCAGAGGAGGTAGCAGGTGGCTCCCCATCATAAGGTGTGGTCCAGTCCCTGGAGACCGCATTTCCCACAGGGTGATGTAAATGCTGGCTGACTGACTTGTCTTCCAACCACACTGGGAGCTCCTCAGACTCAGGATTTCATTTGTAACTTCTAAATTCCCAGCACCTGCTACTAGTTTGGCACTCAAAGGTATTACGCAAATAACTGGTGCTTGAATCAGATTCCATGAAAGGAGTAGACCCTATCTGTGTGGAGGGAAGGGCTCAAGTCCCTCCAGCAGGGAGGGAAGAGCCCTTGAGCAAACCCTCAGATAGTGAACCAGAATACAAAAATCTCACAAAACATTACTATTTATAAATAAGACTCTCATCCACTGAAACCAGTGGTTTCCCCATTTTAACCACTGCTACAACTCAACTAACCCTTCTAAAGAACATTCTAGATGTTTCCTACACTGTTTAGGTAAGTGTTTTTAGAATATTCAGTTCTCTTTGGAGCCTGGTCTCAGGACCAGTGGATTCAGGGAGCACACAAAAGCATCTCCAACCAGTCGCGGTGGTGCATGCCTGTAATCTCAGGGGCTTAGGAGACCGAGGCAGGCTAAATTTTAAGTTCAAAGCCAGCTTCAGCAACTTAGCAAGGCACTCAGTGAGATCCCGTCTCAAGGGCCGGGGATGTGGCTCAGTGGTTAAGCACCCCTGGGTTCAATCCTTAGTACCCCGCCCCCCAAAAAGCACTTCCAGATGGTGACCAGAACCCTCAGGACACATAAGAGGAAGCAGTCACTTGCTACAAAGGCGAAGATGCAGCGAACACAGTGTCAAACACTGAACACCAGAGCCCCAGCCCCTTCCAAGCTCACCCATGAACTGCCACTGTCTGCATCCAAGAAACAAAGTGACTTTAGAAAGACCAGAACTTCCCCTCCCCTGAGCTCCAGGACAGCACTGCTATGGCCTCGCCCTGCCACCTGATCCTGCCACTATCAGGGGCAGGGGTGCTGGGGTGACAGACCCGCCCTGGCAGGCCCCTGCTTGGGCTCTGGAAGTCCGGTGTCCCACACGAACTCTGCCATCCACAGAGGAAGGTCGGGAGGTGAAGGACTGCTCCCTCCCCAGGCAGTGCCACGGAGCCGCAGCCCCAGGAGAAGTGGGAGTGGAGGACCTACTTGGCACAGCCATTCAAGCAGGCCTTCTGCATGGCGTCGATGGTGTACCGGAGAAACTCGTGCGCATCCTCTTGGTTCCCAAAGCGGAAGTGCCGGGCGATCTCTGAATGAGAAGACAATGGGTAGGAAGAGCCGCCAGCCCCACTGCCAATCACCAGGCACCTCAGGAGAAATGTGCCAAGTGAGGAAGTTGCAGCTCTTTCCTTAGTGAGACTGAGGGCTTAAACCCTGCTCCTTAGCAGGAAGCAGACGCCACTCAGATGTAAGAGCCACCAATAAACCAGCTTCCCAAGGCAGCCCAGAACATGAATGAATCCAAACCCTGCTTCAGTGCCACAACCTACACAGGTTCAAACTGCCACTGTGGGTCCGTCTTTCCTGCCAAGTGAATGGGAAATCTGATTCCCACAGCACGCGCTCCTCTGACGCCCAGAAAGACTTGGCATGTCCCCACCTGCCCCCCCTCCCCTGCTCGCCTGCCAATACTAAACACACACACAAGCAGTCCCTCTGCCTGGCCAGACCCATCCTCACCAGGAGGACTTCTCCACCCACCTGACCCAGCCCCTCTCAAAGCCCACCCTTTGGTCTACACTGCTAAATGCAGTATCTGTAGCATGCAAGGATTCCTAAGACCCCATGCATGACTTTCTTGGCCATCCAGCGGCTCACAGTGCCGACCAGAGCTAGTGTTTTGCAGGCATTTCACCATGGGTCCACCCTTACTTTTCAGATCACGGATGAAGGAGACGGGCTTGATGGCGTTGCCACTGTTGGCGAAGGCCTGGACAATGTGGTTCTGCATGACGCACAGCATGCAGAAGCTTCCATGGTGACCTGCCACATGGAAGAAGCAATGTTAGGACAAGAGCTTTCTCAAGAACTTAGAATGATACCTCCAAATGAGGCCTCCCCAGACCTGTGAAGGTCGTCGGCTGGGTGGCAGAGATCCCAGGGCTATGGACTCGGGATCAGAAGGAAAATGCTCCCTTTGCTGGAAAGTGCTGGGGGGTGGTCATGACTCGCCCATAGCGGTAGCTCTACACACTGCACACCAGCACTGCAGGGAGTCACTGGTCATGCGGCACCATTATCATTTACACAAAGGATAAGCTCAACTTTCAACAGGAAGCTCAGAAAAATATCTCCTTTAAGTTCTAAGTTACGTCATTTGGCCAACATTCTTAACTATTTTAAGGCTTTCTGATGGTTCTTCAGTTTGCACCTCAAATGCAGGTACCTCGGCTCTGCTGTGTGCAGTAAATACCTCACTGCCATTCATCAGTGCTGAAAACTGAGGCTCGAAACTGCAAATATTTTTGGTCTTGTAAACTATGCAATGTCCACCACAACGGTGCCCTTCTGCCACTGTAATGCAAAAGCAGCCACACACAATATGACAGGTATGCAAGTGCTCAACAAAACCTGACTACAAACCAGGTCAGGCCCACGTCCACCTGCTGACCCCTGCTGGATGTAAAGAACTGGCTTCTCACTAGGCACAGACCCAAGTGGCACATTAACAGCTGTTCACAGGATTGCTATGCCATGGGGAGATAGTGGTGATAGGACTAGCACTGCGTCTACAGCAGTATTGTAAAAACCAGGCTGCTGATAGCGATGGAGTTTGTAAGCATACAACCAAACAGCAGTTATTGCTTATGGATATGCATCATGTGTGAACACTACAGGAATGGCCTCGTTCCAGGTAGTGCTCACCTGGATGAAGGAACCTAGAGATGGGATTGGGAGAGTTCAACTCTTAGACTAGTGTTTTAGTTACAAGACACCTAAAATGTAGTGGGGCTGGGTGGTATGATAGTCTTTGTACATCTTTTTGTACTTAAAATACATCTCAATTGTAGAGGTTAAACACAGGGCACTTGACCACTAAGCCACATGCCCAGCCCTTTTAATTTCTTATAGTGAAACAGGGTCTTGCTAAGTTGATGAGGCTGGCTTTGAACTTGTGATCCTCCTGCCTCAGCCTTCCAAGCTGTTGGGATTACAGGCGTGTGCCACCTCGCCCAGCAATTTTATCTTTTTTTTGGCAGGCAGGGTGGTGGTGGTGGTGGTGGGTTCCTGGGAATTGAACTCAAGGGCACTCGACCACCGAGCCACATCCCCAGCCTTACTTTGTATTTTATTTAGAGATAGGGTCTCACTGAGTTGCTTAGTGCCTCACTTTTGCTGAGGCTTTGAACTCAAGATCCTCCTGCCTCAGCCTTCGGAGCCACTGGGATTACAGGCGTGTGCCACTGCGCCCAGCAATTTATCTATTTTTTAACAATCTTTTATGTTGATTTTTAGTTCTTTATACATTCTTAACACCAATGCTTTGTTTGTTCATTTCAGGCTTGTAACTGGTCTTTTAATTTTCTTTAACTCACTGTGTCTTGGCATCCCCCACACAGACTTTGTCAATGCCAAGATATATTTGTTTTCTGATAAACAGAAGTCCTTAAAGCTAATACATCTGAGTTTACCAACTTTTTTTAATGATCCATGCTTTAAGTTTTAAGAAATCCCCTAAGGTCAAAAAACTATTTACCAGGCTGGGGTTGTGGCTCAGCAGTGGAGCGCTTGCCTAGCACATGGGAGTCCCTGGGTTCAATCCTCAGCACCATATGTAAATAAATAAAATAAAGGTATTGTGTCCAATTACAACTAAAATATAAATATTAAAAAAGACTTTAGATAGGAGACT
This sequence comes from Callospermophilus lateralis, assembly GCF_048772815.1. NCBI lineage: Eukaryota > Metazoa > Chordata > Mammalia > Rodentia > Sciuridae > Callospermophilus > Callospermophilus lateralis. The sequence continues at coordinate 3,301,761 of NC_135315.1, read as the reverse complement.
CTCAAAAGATAACATCAGCAGAGTTTAAAAAAAAACTATTTACCTACATTTATTCTAAATGCACTGAGTTTTTCTTTTGATACTAAGTTTTTCATCCACTCTTTTCTTTTGCAAATGATCTGATATGAAAACCCTGTGTCAGTGTCTACCTAGGTAAAGCAAAGTGTTTGTTTTGATTCCAGTTATTAAAATGACAGACCCAAGTACGATTATGTACAGTCAGTCTGCACCTCCACATATCCATGGGTACGTGGCCTGCTTCTGGGCTCTCCGTTCTACTCCATTGGTCAGGACATCCCTCCTACATCTAACACTATGACTTTTTCACCTCCGAGACTCTACAGCAAGCCTCTATTTGGTAGAACATATCCCTTCTCATAGTCTATTCTTCAGAAGTGCCTCTGAGGTCTGGAAATGTTACTTCAGTGGTACAGCACTTGCCTAGCATGTGCCAGGTCCTGGGTTTCATTCCCAGCAAAACACACACCACCAGCAAATAAATGGTATTTTGGCCATTTTTGGTCCCTTGCTTTTCTATTAAATTTTAGAACCAACTGGATGAACATTAATCTACAAATCTGGGGAAAAACCAACATTTTCATTAGTACTGGGGACTGAACCCTGGGGTGCTTTATCACTAAGCCACATCTTAAGCCCTTTTCACATTTCGAGACGGTCTCCTTAAGATGTTTAGGGCCTTGCTGAATTGAACTTGGGATCCTACTGACTCAATCTCCAGAGTCTCTGTGCTACCACATCCGTTGAAAACCAACATGTTTATAATAAGAAGTCTCTCCCCTGTTAAGGCAACTTTCTGTCCATTCAGGTAGGCTGTCATTTAATGTCCTTCAGTGAAGGTTTTCCACATGCACCTCACTAAATTTAGGTGTAGCCTTTATTGCTTATGTTGCTATTTTTTTAAGATAGTAAATTGTTTATTTGGTATAGAAAAATTCAGCTAAATTTTATATATTGATTTTATGTCTAGTCACATTGCCAAATTCCCCTTGCTGATTTGTCTACATATTCTTGATTTCACATGTAAGAACAGTTTTCAAATTATTCTAGTACTCTCCCCTCCTTTCCTATATGCCACAGCTCTGGCCAGGTGCAACACAATCTTTCTTTCTTTCTTTCTTTTTTTTTGGCACTAGGGATTGAACCTAGGGGTGTTCTACCACTGAGTTTAATCCCTAGCCCTATTTTTTATTTTGAGACAGGGTCTCACTAAGTTGTTCAAGGCCTAAGTTGCTGAGGCTGGCCTTGAACTTGCAATCCCCAGCCTCAGCCTCCCGAGTTGCTGGGACTACAGGCCAGTGCCACTGCACCCAGCCAGGAGCACCACGGTCCTAAACAGAGGTGGTGAGGGCAGCCACACATGCCTCACCATGATCTGAAGTGTACACTTCCAGGACTTTCTTCTTTAGAATGGTGCTCTGTGCCTTTTGTGTTTTTTAGCACTTGTGCTTTTATCAGGGTAAGGAAATGCCCATGTATTACTACTCTGCTAAGAGTTGTATTTCTTTTAATTAAGAATATTTTCAGCTGACTTTTCTCTTTCACTTCATTAATAAAGCAATTAACTACATAGGTAGCAAAATTAGCAGTCACTTATACAGCACTTTCTGTGTGCCCAGCCCTGCGCTCAGCATTTCACAGAGCCACCTGAGCTTCGTGACAACTCTGTAAGGATGATGCTATTTTGCACCTCAGGACAGGGGGCACAGAGAAGGCAGGTAGACTCCCAACAGGACTGGGAGGCAGGCCTGCAGGCCAGCTCCAGGCCCTCAATTACAGTGCTGTGGCCCTGCAACTTCATGAGATTTCCTGGCAGCAAAATGCCTTCATAGTCCCCTGCTCATGTTCTGAAAAACCATTCAGTCTGCTAGTATTTCATCTAGAATTTTAAACCTAGTTCATGAGATTATAAATTTTCTTTCTCATATTATCCTTAATTTTGAAATCCAAGTTATAAGAACCTTCCAGAACAAGGAGGGGAATATTTTCTTTTCTGATTTACTAGATGACTTTGTGAAGGATCGGCATGATTTAGTTCACAGAACTTACCTATAAGGGCTGGGATGTAACTCAGGGGTACAGCATTTGCCTAGCATGCGTGTGAGGCCTTGGGTTTGATCCCCAGTACAAAAGAAAAACACAAAACAAAAAACCCTTACCCATGATATCATCCTAGTCTGATGCTGAAGTCATTTGCTTCATTTTTAAAAAATATTTTTATAACGTTTATTTATTTATTCTTTATGTGGTGCTGAGAATCAAACCCAGTGCCTCACATATACTAGGCAAGCGTCCTACCACTGAGCCACAGTCCCAGCCCTTTACTTTATATATAATATTATCTGTTTATGTGTGGTGCTGAGAATCGAACTCAGTGTCTCACATATGGTAGGCAAGTGCTCTACCACTGAGCCACCACCTCAGCCCCTTCACTGTCTTTAATAGTTAAAAAAGACTCCTTAGACTTTTGAACCTTTTTTTAAACTTTTTTTATTTTGGTACTGAAGACTGAACCCAGGGGTGCTTAATCACTGAGCTACACTCCTAGACCATTTAACTTTTCCTTTATAGACAGGGTCTCACAGAGGTTACCCCCATCACACCTGGAGTTTTTTTTTTTTAAGTATTTTTTTAGATGTTGATGTATCTTCATTTTACTCATTTATTTATATGCAATGCTAAGAATTGAACCCAGTCCCTCACACATGCTAGGCAAGCACTCTACCACTTAGCCACAACCCCAGCCCCACGCTTGGCTTTTTTTTTTTTAACCTTTATTTTGTTTATTTCAATGTGGTGCTGAGGATTGAACCCAGGGCCCCACCTATCACTGAGCTACAACCTCAGCCCCACACCTGGTTTTTTATATCATATTTTAAATCATTTTAACTTCTACTTTGAAACGTGCTTTTTAAAAATACTTTTTTAGTTGTAGATAGACACAATATCTGTTTATTAATTTATTTTTCATGTGGTGCTAAGGATTGAACCCAGTGCCTCACACGTGAGAGGAAAGCGCTCTACCACTGAGCTACAGCCCCGGCCCGAGACATGTTTTATAGTGTACGTACAACACTGGTATACAGATGTACAAAATAATTGAATATATGTACTCTGGGGCTATCTTTTGCAAACCTTCATCTCTGTTTGGGTAATCACCTTCAGAAGAGTTTGGAGAACACAAACAAACTTGCACATCCTACCCTACAGCAAATCCAATTAAAACGTGGGCTTTTTTAATTGAGAGGAGGCTCTACGATGCCGTCCAGGCTGCCTTAAACTCACAGTACCCTTGCCTTAGCCTCCTGAGCACTGGGACTGCAGGTGTGCTCCCCTTCCAGGTGGGTTTTACCAGTTACTACACAGCAGCGACTCCACCAGGGTGATCCAGGTGTTATCTTTAACAGTGCCTGAGTGTACAGGTTTCTCTGGTGGAGACTGAGTGGTTCCACTAGCTCAGTCACCCCGCAATGCCAGCCCCCACTCACAGTTCCGTGCATGGTCCTTGGAAAGCAGGTAGTTGGCCAGAGGCGGTGTGTAGGTCAAGCACTGTATGGTGGAGTTCAGGAAGCAGGTGTTGCCCAAGTTGTGTAGCCCTGCGCCAACTCGGAAAACCCGCTCCCACCTCAAAGACAGGCGCTCTGTGGGGAAGAGCACTTTCTGTGGGGCTGGGACTCCATCACTACCACATGGGCGCTCACTCCCTAAAGAAAAAAGGAACAAGGAAAGAAAAGGAGACAAATAAGTCTACACAGGCAGACCCCAAAGGAACCCTAGACATTTTCTTAGCATGTGGTTGGTCAGAACAGCTCACTGGAGGGCACTAGTACTCCCAGGACTGTACACCCCAGGGAGCTAGCTCAGAGTAAGCAGTCACACCAGGGGCTTTCCAGACCGCTCAGTTCTAGAACTCAGACCCCTGTGTAGACGAAGGATCTGGGCCTTGGCACGGTGCCCAGCTATGGCCACATGCAGTCTACCTCATTTCTCTACCTCCAAGCTTGGCTTTCAATTCTATTAAACCCAGGGCAAGAGATCACTGGAGGTGGCGGGTGGGGGGAAAGGGGGACTTTGTTATGAAGAACCGCTATGTACACATCATCTTCCTAGAAACATCTACAACTGATGCCCATGGACCCCACGTGAAGTCCAGCACTCCCTGTGATGTTCTAGTGCCCACAGTGGGCCCATCACTCAGCCAACATCGAGGGAGGCCTCCCTGCCAGTGCCCCGCATGTCCATACCCTGTCTCCTGGCCTGAGCCTCATCTCCACTCCTGGGGCGACTGGCGCCCTCCGTCTTGGGGTTTAGCAGCAGATATTTGCTCTTCAAGGACTCTAGCTGGTAGGAGAAGCTCTTGCTGGCTGGCTCGAACTCGATCTTCTGTAAAAGGACCTTCTTGGCAGAGGAGGCCAGGAGTTTTCCCAGTTCCCCATCCTCAGCCGAGTCCTTGCGACCGGGTTTCAGGGCTTCCTTCAACTTATCGACTATTGGCATGGTGCATTCCTGTGGGGACTAGAAGGAACACAAATCTACAAATCACTATGTCCAAGGAATAAGAGCTTCCGCTTGGTCATCATGGATGCTAGCCATCACAAAAGCTTCCTTGAGTCAGCTACTATCCTATAAGGAAGCATGAGACAGGAAGACACAGACCCATGAGAGTCCGTACTTCACCTCTCAAGATACATGTATAGCCAGGCAAGGTGGCAAGCGCCTATAATCCCAGCGGCTAGGGATTACAAATTCAAGGCCAGCCTCACCAATTTAGCAAGCCCTGAGCAACTCGGTGAGACCTTGTCTCAAAGTAAAAAATAAAAGAGCTGGGGATGTGGCTCAGTGGTTAAGCACCCCTGGGTTCAATCCCCGGTACCAAAAATTCAAGACAAGTGCACAAAGAGCTGAGAATGCCAGGGATAGCATTTGGGCTGCTAGGCCACCCTGCCTCGAGCCCTCAATCAATATACACCAATTGTCTACAAGTCAGGCTATTTCCTTCAAAGGGACAACACAGGGCCCCAGTGTCTGCTCAAAAGCAGGGAAACACTTATTTGCATACATGCTCTGGTTACTTACACACATATAGCCTTGTAATAAAGGAACAGAACACAAGGGGATGGGCACATGTCTGTAGACCTATGCTCTTCAGAAGGCCGTGGACCACAAGGCTCCTGAGCACGGGAAATGAGGCTAGTCCCCAGCAGAAAACATGCCACCAGACTTAAAGGCTTAGTTAGGAATGCGAAACATCTCAAAAACTGGTTACATGTCAAAATGATAATATTTTGTATATACTGGGTTTTAAAAAATGAAAATTAACTTCACCTCCCTTTTTTACTTTTCCAATGTGGCTGCAGTGAAACTTTACATTTGTGACTCTCATCATATTTCTATCACTGTATGTACAAATCATCTAAAACTAAGCGAAGAAAAACAAAAAGGAAACAAAGTAATTTTTTAAAAAATGAAGTGAGAAAAGAACAAAGGATCAGACCTGGAATAGCATGTACAAGACACCTAATGTTAGACAAAGGTTCTCCCACCTCTTTCAAATAGCAAGGAAGGAGAAGTAGGCAAGAGGGGACACAGGTTTTAAAGGTAGCCTGTCTGGGTCACTCTGTCATCTTTAACTACCCATCCAGGGACGAGTAATTTTTACAAGATCTCCTGTTCTTGGATTGTAAAATACAGACAAAAATAGGTGGGAAGCTGGCTGCAGGGACTAGAGAGCGGGCTCATTACACTGGGCCTGCCACCACTGGCAGGTGCAGACTCTGCAAGGAGGGAAATCCTCCCTCACCTCAGCCAGCTCCACCCACATCACCCTGCTCCCCGCCCCCTGTCCTAGCCAAAGCTTAGACTGAGTCAGTCAGAAAAACATGTCCCTGAAACTGCTCACTCCCTCCAGACAAATGAGGGTTCCCAGGGTACCCAGTACTAGGAGTGCCTAGGGAATTAGCTAGTTACACCCCAAAGTCCGACCTAGTGAATCCATGGATCTCTAATTAAGTCTTTCAAATCTCTTACCGTGGGCCCCCTAATTCCATACAAGAAGAGAAATCCAAGGAAGTTATTCTTTAAAAAAGAAAGCACGGTGCTCTGGTGTCCTCACCAGAAACTGTCGAGTGGGGATTATCTGAGACTTCTTGCCAAAGCAACCAACTCAGTTGGGCACACTCAGCAAACAGGCAAGAAAGAGGCACCCAAACCTTTGCAGGCTCACCTGGAATGCCTGGCCGAGGTGGGCTGCTCCCCCAACAGCGGGGAATCAAGTTCTGACTGGGCACTTCAATCCAGGGACTCCCAGAGGATGGCCTGTTCAGTCGCCAATGCGGCCACATGCAGAGTCCAGAAAGGGTGTCAGCACCTGTGGGCAAGCAGTGAGACCATGACCCAGGATGACTCTTCCCTGCTGTCTTCAGTCTTTCCATGAATGCAGTGTGGGAACTGCGACCTTTTACCAGGACAAAGTCATCATTAAGGTTAAAGGGATATCTCTGTGGCTAAACTCAGGATACGTCCAGAGAACTGTGCTAACCAACCACAAATTATTGCAATGTACACACAAGGATGACACTGTTACCTGCTCCACATCTTTACCCTGACACTCTCCACACCTGCCAGTCCACTAAAGTCTAAATCTCATCTCCAAAGAGTAAGGGGTGATAATAAAGTTGTCAAACTTTTACTTTGCTAGGTATACACTTTAACTTCTATCTATAGTTACTATGACTTACATATAATTAAGGTGCTTAGAAATGTTTACAGCAAAAATTCAAACATACAAAGTATAGAGGGAACATGGCCCTGGTGCTTAGCTTCAGTAGCTGCCTGACCAATCCTGATTAGCTCCCCCCAACCCAGGCTGCTGTGCAGCAAATCTCAGACCTTCCATCCCATCCTTAAATAAAACCCTATCAACATCCCCCACCAAAAAACCCCATAATGGAATGAACTCAGAATAAGGGACAATCTGCAAAGCGATGACACCCATTCCTCCAAAACCCTCCCCGAAATGTCACTGGGATTTTTTGGGGTCACGATTTCACACCTTACCATGGCCAGATGAGAATCCTGTCCTGCACCAATATGGGTCCACTAGCTCACATTCAGAAGCTACTTAGCTAGAGGATTAATCAAACACTCAGGAAATTTAATCAAATTCCATCATGGATAACAAACTACTCTAATGTAGAGTAGAATATTTTCAACAATTTTTCAAGTTGTGGCAGAAAGATCAATATCTCCAACTCCACCTGAAACATTAAGTAATGACCTAAAAACTGCTCACTCTCTGAGGTGTAGGAACCAAGAAAAAATATTCTTGCAATCACCAGCCGGCCTCTGGTGTGCATCTTTCTTAGCACAGACGCTCTCTGCAGTCCAGACTTCTTGCAGTCCTAGAACAGCTTACAGCTTAGATACACATTTCTGCTTCTGAGATGACTCAAGTGCAGCCTCCTTGTAACAAATCCTCTTAAATACATTCTCTCCCTCCCTCTTCCCTTTAAATTCACTTCCAAGATAAACTGCACTGAGATTCACAGAGTCAACCACAAGCTAGAGAGGACCAGCCCAAGACAAGAGGGCTGGGGCCTCCTTGGGGCCCCTTAGAGGGGGCCTGCCAGACACCCCATGCATCCTGGGCAGAGCCAATGTCTCCTTGGAGCCTGCTTCTTGGCATCCACTGCAGAAACAGGACTATGTGTGCAGTGGGGTACTCTTCCCTCTCCTGTCTGTTTTAGGATAGTACTCTGGTACTAAGGGCTCTAGGGAGCATGTCATACAACCAGCCCATCACAAGCAACTGGCACTTTAAAACCCACATCTCCTGCCAGGTCTCATCACGGCGCTCTTCCATGGTGACCATGAGGAAGGTTACCTTCTGCGTATTTCAGTGAAAGGAAGCACGTCTCTGCTCCACACGCAAAACGCTCTCAACCCACTTTGACCTAGCCCTGGATAAAGGATACTTTTGTGGGTAAAGGCTGCCCAACTGGACACAGTCTGTTACTTTCTCCCCTGCCCTTGGCTCCTACCTGGGTCCAGTTGTGCCCTCCATCCCTGCAGGGTCACCGCAAATCTGTGCTTGGACTGCACAATCCAGGACCCAAGACCTTTCTGAAGACACCACCGACCCCTGATGACACAGCTCTCCCCCGGCCCACACCAATCCCTGCATGGACCAGGGCCTCACACCTCTTCACTGAGGCTCGGCCTTGGACCCTCCCCGAGGTTCTTGTGAAGTCCCTCCGGAACAGCGTAGCCCCTGCCCCCGTGCTCCGTGGGTCATCCCAAGACCTCTGTGGATCCTCTTGGCCCTCGGTGGGGTCACCCAGAGACCCTAGCGGGCAGCGCATCCAACACCGCATCCCCTGTCACGCCCCGCGTCACCCTGAGGCCCTCGTGGACTCTTATAGCCCTACACGGGGTCACCCCGAGCCCCTCGTAGACAGCGAACCTCCTGGTGCTCCCTGGGTCATGCCAGGACCTTGGTGAATCCTCGTGGCCATCGCCGGGGTCACCCCGAGACCCTTGTGGACAGAGCATCCCCCAGGCCACCTTGAGACACTCGTAGACCCTCATGGCCTTCCGTGAGGTCACCCCGAGCCCCTCGCGGACGGCGCATCCGACAGCGCGTCCCCTGGAGCGCCCCTCGTCACCCCGAGCCCCTCGTGGACCCTCATAGCCCTCCGCGGGGTCCTCCCGAGCCCTTCGTGGACACCGCATCTCCCGGCGCACCGCGGACATCCCGGATCCCGGGCGGACGCGCGCCCGCGCCTTCTCCGAGCGCCCCGAGTGCCCTGCGCCCCGCCACCCCTTCCCGCGCCCCAGGCCCAGCGGAAACCCCCTCGCGGGCCTGCGCCCCGCCCCGCCAGGCCCCAGCCTAACCTGGCCCCCAGCGGCCCGCGGCAGGCCCGCGCAGCTCTGGCGTCTCCTCGGCCCGGGCCGCACGCGCACCATCCGGGCCTCCAGCGCCTCACACACGTGTCACAGGGACGCTTAAAGGAGTCGCACTTTGCGGCCGGTCTTTGCCGGCACCGAGAGGTCCGGGCTGCTTTAAGAGGCGGGGATATCTTGGGCCCTCTCCCTGGATCCGCCCACCGCCGCTTTACGCGCCGTAAGCGTCGCCTCCCGATCCGGAGGTCCCGCCAGCCTACGTAGTGACGCAAGCGCGCAGAGTCTAGACGCCCCGCCCCCGGGCCGTGGCGCGGGCGGTTTCCGCAGAGGTCTCGCGGCACTGCCGCTTCCGGGTCCACGGCGTGCCTGTGTGCAGGCTGGTGCCGCTAGCCGAGGCGCAGAGCGGGGGCTCCCTGGGCCGGCCCCCGGAGGAGGGCGCCGAGCCTCTCTCACGCGCGGGAGGGGCTCCTGCCTGTCACCTGGCCTTGCGGAGAGAGCGGCGCCTGGCCGACTCGGGCTTTGTGCCATTGGAAACGAAGGCACGCTCGCAGCTCCCCCGCCATGAGCCCAGTACCAGGGAGGTGGCCCCTGGGTGAGGGATCGGTTTTGGTTTTCAGCTTTTGAAGTCCCTGGATACCTGAGCACGATCCTCCAACTCCAGCTGTCACCTCCGATAGTTTTTCCCTGCACGACTGTACGTGAAGGCCTCCGCCGAATGGTTACAAACAGGGATCGCCTTTGCAATATTTCTAAAACTTCCCCTAACCCTTGACTTGATCGGCTTTCCTGTCCCCGTTCTCCAAGGCAGATGGAGAGTGGCCCCTGGCCCGACTTCAGGAGCTACCAGAGCAGCACAGGCATAATAAACTATTTTTTCCAAAAGGTAGAACTTGCGTACATAATCCCTATGTTCCTTGACTGTTCAGTAAGAGTGATGAGCCAGGTGAGACCACAAGCGCATCGCCCAGAGCTAATCTCCAGCCTCTCCACACACCTATAAGCCAGGACTGAAGAGAGAGCGAGGGAATAAATGTGATTGAACAAAATTCGCCTTACGTTTATTACTTGGATGCTAGTGTTCTTTGGAAAAGCAAACAAGCAAAAACAAAACTGCAATAGTTTGAGATTAAAATTGTGTCCTCTGTGTAGGAATTCTTTATTTGCCCTGTGTGGTGGGTCACCCTCATAATCCCAGCAACTCAGGAGGCTGAGGCAGGAGGATTGCAAGTTCTAGGCCAGCTTCAGCAATTTAGTGAGACCCTGTTTAAAAATAAAAAAAAATTAAAAAAAATAAAAAAAGTCTGGAGATCCATCTCAGTGGTAAAGCACCCCTGGGTTCAGTCCCCACTACCCAAAGGAACAAACAAACCCCATTCTGCTAAAAGTTTTAGTTTGAGATCTTACTCTTGGCTTCTTGACCATTCTGACCACTCTCCTGTCCCCTGACCAGAGTGGGCTCTATTCAAGGACTCAGAGACAACTCTCCCTATGCAAGTCCTGATACATTGTATAAAATGGGTGATTCCCTGTATGTGTTCCGAGCTAGGAAGCCGGCAGCTGGCAAGGGAATGGGGAGGCCTGGGTTTTATTCAGGCTAACTGTTGCTTTGCATACTTTTTTTTTTTTTTTTAACCCAGGCCAGCCTCTTTATTTCTAGGTAGATAGGCAGCATGACTTCTGCACCCGGCCTCAAATCTACCTTCACACCCTTCTCTGATGTTGACCCAAACCCCACTTCTTTTGCAGGCTCAAACATGGATTTGTCTCACGTTTTATTTGGCTATTTTCATTAGAATGCTCCTCTTGATTGTCACTGAATGAAAATCTCTATATCCTTTTGTTTCTGAATGTCTTGTTTTCAACAGTCAATTTGTTTCTTGGAGGAGAAAAGTTGCTAAGAGACCAAAATAATTCCCCTATATCAAAGCTCTGCCTCTCACTGTAAAAGATTCAAGGCAGCAGTGAGGCGAGTGAGGGGTCCTCTCACAGCCGGACCCCAAGGCCACAGGCAGACCACCCATCCAAGAACTTCAGTGTTAAGGCAAAGACTGTGGTCACAGCAAATCACCTGTGATAAAAACTGACACTTTTTTTTTTTTTTTTATTAAAGTTAAGGTAAAAATATCCACTGGAAGGGTACTTTAAAGATATTTTTAGGACATTTAAAGGACTGCAATCTTTCCCATCCTATAATCCTACTAATGGACAGAAATAGATGCTCTCCTATGGTGTGCAGTAACCAGACCCAAGACTCTTCCACCAGCCGTCCTGGTGGCCCCTGACCCCCACCAGCCGCTTGGCTCTCTAGCCTGGGTCTTGTATTTGCAGTTAGGACCTACAGTCTGCTGGCTGGCTGCTCCAGTTGTCCCCCTTACTTTCTTTCACAGAGTGAGCAAGCGTGATGGGGACTAACAGTCGCTGGGCACCCCAGTGTGTCTCAGGTGGATTTAAAATTGTTTACAAAGACCAACAAAACTTGGATTTTTTTTTTTAAACTGGAATCAGGGGCACATGGAATTTGTTATACCATTCTTAGTGGGATTTTGTTTTGTTTTTGTGTATGTTTGAAAATCTCCGTAAGAAGTTTTGCTGTTTTCTTTTAAAGTCATATTTGACCTAAATACATACATAAATGAAATAAGTAGCCATCCTCTGTGTGTTGTTTGCTGAGACCCTTAAGGTGGCTTACAGGTTAAAGAGGCCACAAACTCCAGGCAAAGCCATTTGTGTGACACTGAAAGTCTCTGTGTTACTGTTACATGCAGCTGAGCCACTTCCCTCAAATCTTTTTTTAATATTTTGATTTTTAAAAAAACATTAGTTCTTTGTAGTGCCCCAGGTATTGTTCCACAGGGGAAAACAATCCAAACACCCTGCGTGGGTGATGTTGAGTGGAGGGTGTTCACATGTCTTATGGAAGAGATGAGGGGACACCTATGGAAGAGATGAGGGGACAAACTTTGTTCTGCTGACTGTACTGCTTAGCTGTGTAGAGTGGAAAACAATTCTTCCCACTGCTCCAGAATAACAAATTCTGCATGAGGGCTAGAGGGTTAATTTGTAAAGAAAAGAGAGTTGTTTAGCTCACAGTTAGGGAGGCTGAAATTTGAGGAGCTGCATTAATGTGGCCTCTGGTAAGAGCCCCCTTGGCTGCATCCTATCATGCTGGAGGGCATCATGGTGAGAACTCATGCAAGAGAGAGAGGTCAGAGAGCAGGGAGGGGCCAGTATGACCCTACTGCACCCCATGTCTTAATGTCCACACTGAGGACCAGCACACACAGCTTTGCAGGACATGCTCAAACAAAACCTACACCACAGCATGAACTGATTGCAGCCAGTGAGGCTTATCTGGGTCCTGACTCAGAGCAATAGAGCTTCAAAAGGCATTCATGGATAATTGGAGATGTCAAAACACTGACTAGGTTACTTGACGACATTAATAAATATTAAGTAGGTGGTTAAGGTGTGATAAAAACATTTTGGACATGTTTAAAAATAGTTCTGGCTGGGCATGGTGGTGCACACCTGTAACCTCATTGACATAGGAGGCCAAGGCAGAAGGACCACAAGTTGGAGGCCAGCCTGGGCAACTTAGCCAGACTCTTTTTCAAAATAAAAAGGGCTGGGGATGTGGCTCAGTGGTAGAGCACCCTTGTGTTCAATCCCAGTACCAAAAAGAAAAAAAAAAAAAAAGCTGTCTTCCCTTCTGCCTGCCCATGTCTTCAAAGCATGCTAGCCTCACAGGTTTCCTCAGACACAGAGGACCCTGTGCCCACCAGACGGTGCCTGGCCCCCTCCTTGAGCTAGACAGTGGCAGTGCTGAACGTCGGAATCAGACACACAGAGAGAGCCAGCAGTCTCTTTGATAATACTGTTTATTGTCCATTGACGGAGCGGTCACTCAAAAATGATACAAAGCAGCAGAGACATGCGCAGTCTGCAGGTTGACTCTCCACGACTCTCACGTGCTCCCAGCACAGGGGGGTCTCGGACTTCACATCCCAGCACGAAGAACACTTTGCTCCCCCCACAACAACATAAAAATCCAAACAAAAACAAACGAAATCAACAAAGCTTTAAATTACGGCAGCAAGTCTGATATTCCTTAATACTTATCAAGCAAAGATTCGAACACAACTACGATGTAAACTTCATTTTAAATATTTTGAGTTGCTTGCGTGATGAAAGGAATAAAGGGAGAGAAGAGCAGTGCTTAGAAGACACCATAAATTAAACAATGCCAAATGAGATCCTTCTTCACCTGTACAAATGTCGTGGCTGTCCACTGTGAGGGTGTGGAGCGGCCTGGCCCTCCGCTGCCACTGGGCACTTTGCTCGGCATGGTCAGAAATCCAAATATAAAGGCCATCTTTCCTGACCAACCTACTCAAAGATACTTTGCAATTATCCGAACCAGAGAATAGAAGCAAGGCGGTGGAAAGAGCAAAGATGCTCAGGAAGGCCTGAAGGGACCCTCCACCGTAGGCCAGCTACACGCCACAATGTCCACTCTGGGTCCAATGCTTCCTCAATGCAGAAACCGTTTTTTTTTAAAAAGTGCAAGTCTAACACCTACCAAGGGTAATTAAAAAAGAAATCATCATGGGGATGGTTACAGCGGATGTCAGAAACAACCCGAAACACTGAAGAAGTCAGCAGAAACAGGAGCAAATCTTACATATGATACCACCATACAGGAAGCAAACAGGGCAGGGTGTTCTATTGACTGCAGGGGTCTGGTGGTGGTGTATACACTGAAATCACACGGACTGGTCCATCGTGACATCTCACCAACTGGACATCACTGTACAGCATGAAAACGCCCCCAAGGCAGGGGCTGATTCCTGGATGCTCTCCCGGTCTGTCCTAGAAAGGGGAGTCGACAAGTTCTGTGCTGACCAGGTCCCGGGTGGGCATGGGGGCTGCAGCCCCTCGGGGGTCAGGAGTCTTACGGTTGCTCTGGGGTCGCTGCAGAATAGAACAGGCTTAGATGGTGGTGACTTTGGAAGCATTTTGCAGAAGGACTCTCACAGGGGCCTGGGGCCAGGGTGGGGGGTGGCTGGCTTCAGCGTCACTCTGTGTGTGTGCATAAGGTCTATGTTTGCATCATGTGTGTCCCCAGAAGAGCGTATCTTTACAGCGTGGGTAGAAGGAGAAAGAAGGCCAACTGTATTGTGACTGAGAAAGTTCTGCCTACTTGAACCCCTATTTTATTGGCATCACAAGACCATTTCTAGGGAATAAGTTGGTTCCCCAGTTCCCTCTGAAGGGTTTTAAGTGGGTAATCTTTGTGACATAAGAAAGCAAGCAGGCCTTGGCATACCTGCCACTTAGGTTCACATATTATCTGAGAATTCATCTTTAGAAAAATGAGATGTCTGTTAAAACAGGCCACAGTGCCCCGAGGGCCTGAACACAAGCTGCCTGGGTGCCCTGGTTGGGACATCTTAATAAGCTTAGCTCACATCACTTGGAGAAATCTGCAAGGAATCATGATTATCTGTCTTGGAGGGAGATTTCACTAAGCTTGCCGGGGCACAGCAAGATCATGTCCTCAGTTTGCACAAACAGGGAGCTGGGTGGCCAGCCATACACTGCCCTGGGGAAAGCAGGTGGGAAGGAGGCCAGGGCAACCCGAGAAGCTCAGGACAGATCTCTAAGAGCACCTGGGCGCACCCCAGCCCTGGACCTGCCCCAGCTCAGGGCTTCGCAGGTCTGCAGTGCAGGACTGAAAGGCCTTGCCTAGAGCTGCAGCATGGCTCAGCAAGGGCCTCTCCCTCCAAGGCCCTGAAGGAGGAATTCTGCAAACTCCCAGGATCGAGTCCTCCAAGAACGAGCCACCAGTTCCAGGGCTACTCCTGGTCCCGAGGGAGTCACACGTGCTAGGAGATTGCGATGGGCCCAGGGAAGATGGGGGACACTTGCAGGGGGCAGGGACTGCCACCCTAGGCCAGAGTTGGACATGCCCCTCTCAGGATGACAAAGACCTGGTAGGCCTGCTACACAGTCTTGCAATGACCCTCAGGAGTTTCTGCAAAACGCACATTTCCAGGCTCTGCCCTCACCAGGCTGGGGAGACCCCTGCATGCTGCCTGCCTGGCATCTGTGATGGGGACAAAGATGCCTGGGCAGGAAGTCTGTGGGTCCCACCCCTGCCTGTGCCCAAAAATCAAAGACCAAGACACACGGTGCCCAGGTGTTGGATGGAAGGAGTGTGGGAGGGCCCCTGGCCCATCTCTTCCTCCAGACTCACAAGTGTGTTCAGAAGGAAAATGGGGGCGGGGGGCAGAATCATACTAACGTGGATCCACTTGGATGACTGTTTTATTCATGCTGTTTCCAGGATGTCAGAGCTGGACCAGTCTAAACCCTCGGAGGCTTTTCACTTGGCCACAGGGCTGTGGTCACCCTGCCTACGGGTCCTCGATGTCAAAAAACTCCTGCTTGGGGGGTGCCGCCCCGCGGTACCACGCACAGGAGCCATCGCTCCTCTTGATGCAGGCAAAGAACTTGGCCTGGTGCCCGTTGATGTTCTTCTCCGTGACCCAGTCCATCCAGAGGCACTCGTCCGGCGAGGAGATGTAGCATGGGATCATGGGGCAGCGTGTGATCTGGAGACACATGCAGGCAGATTTAGTTGGGGACTGAAGAATCAGAGAGGGGGCATCCAGAGCCCAGCCGTGTGCCACCAAAGGTGTTCAAGGACAAAATCTTACTGAGTCCCACACTCTCCATACAGGGGCAGGCGGCCGCCTGGGGAAGGCCAGGACCAGCCTGCCCCCTCCTGCCTTCCTGTCCACCTTCACTTTACAATGAGACAACTACAGCTAGCCTGCCCTCCTAGAGGTACAAGGACAGCAGCAACAGCAACAACAACAGAAAGACCCTGTCTCTAAATAAAATACAAAATAGGGCTGGGGATGTGGCTCAGTGGTTGAGTGCCCCTGGTTCAATTCCCAGTTTAAAAAAAAAAATTTCCTGGAGACAGATCCCTGTCAAATAAGAAGGTCCTTTCCTTACTCTCCAGGGTGAGCTCCGAGATGACAAGCAACTTGCGTTTCGCAATGGAACTCTCAGGCACAAGAGGGTCACCACCTTTGTGGCTGTACAGAGATAAAGGAAGAGCTGGCTTTTGATGTCTGCTAGGTGCAGAGCACTGTGCTTGGTGTGCATGTAGTTGACATCATGGGTTTGCAATTCACACCTTGCACCTTGCCCAAGCTAAGGGATGGGCACCAGCAGGAAGGGGAGGAGGCCCCATGGTCAGCTCTGACCAGCACAGGCTACTCCTGCAGCCTGGCTCAGCTAGCACCCCCTGGGAACATGGAGAGATGCCCCAGCAATGCTTCCTGTTTTGGGGAAGAGGAAGGAGCAGGGAAGTGCCAGGGCTCTGGAGACAGCAGAATCCCAGCCTGGGAGCCCCAGGGAAGCCCTCCCCCGCCTTGGCTGCCTCTGAGGGCTTGCATGGCTACAGTTCTGCCCAGCACCCCCAGCAGCAGAAGGAGACAGGCATTCTCAATAGAACCCACGCATACAGGGAGCTCCGTGGGGAACTGCCAGGGATGCTGGGAAACCCTCAGAGCCTGAGGCACTGGCTCACTGGGCTCCTGAGGGTCTGCACCCGTGTGTGTGTAGGACCAGCCCTTCCCATGCCTGAGGCACTGGCTCACGAGGGTCCCTTCCCATGAATTCCTTTCCCTACAAGACTTGACTTGCTAGAGGCTGCGGGGACAAACTTCAGCGTGCCCACCCAAATCCCCTTCTGCAAATGTCCCTTGTCAGAGATGCAACTCAGGGCTCTCTAGGGACCAGGGTCCAAGACTGTGTCCCCAGCCAGCCTCTCTTCAGCTCTTCAATCAGGACCCTGTGGACTGAGGGGCCTGGGTAGCTGGGGACCCAAACCCCAGCTGTCCACTTGGAGACGCCGTGGAAGCCGAGGAGGAGACAGGCCTGCTCACCTTGCACTCGCAGCCCATCTGGTACCTGTGGTTCAGGCTCTTCTTCTGGGTGGTGCTCAGGGTGTCCCAGGGCACAATGAAGTCACAGAGGGTAATGTGCATCTTGCCATCCCCCTCAGCCTTTCCTGTGGACAGACAGGAATCACGTGCTCAGGGAGAGCTCACCTCCTTCCACCCATCTCCCAAATCTGGAAGCAGCTCTGGGTGCTGAGGTTTTTATGAATACACAGACTGTTATATTCTGAGTTTTAAGATGATACACTTCACAGGAGAAAACTTAAAAGCTGCAAGAAAAAAAAAATAAAGGAAAGAAACCTCCTGTCTTCATTATCTGCTGCTGCCTGGGTCCACTTCCTCCCAACACTCTAATGCATGCTGATGGACACACCGAGGAGCCTGTGGTATCATAGGTCATCTTGCTCCCGGTTTTACTGTCACCAAGCCATATTTATTCATGAGCATTTCTCCCATTTGATGTCGAGCTTGTAATCCTGCATCTGGAGCAAACTCGTGGAATTTTTTAAAAATTAGAGATCTGCCCTAACTCCCTTCCCAGGGCACAAGGAGGCACTGTTCCTTGCTTGTTCCTTGACTCAGGACTCTGCTCCTGCCCTCTGTTTGCTGAAGACATCACTGTTGGTGACAGCCTGGCATTAGCCACACAGGGGAAAAAGAACAAACAAGAGTGTTCTAGCGCACGACAGAACCTAACGGCGCCTCTGGAGGTCCTTTAGAAACTGCTCCGGCTCCGTTACCATGGCGCCTTGTCAAGAGACACGCAGGCCCAGGGAGGGCGCAGAGCCTGGCAGAGCCGACAGAGAGGCCCTGAGAGGCCAGCAGCTGAAGCGGTACCCTGAGCACCTCTGCCCACAAAGCATCAGCATCAGCTTAAGGACCTTGGGCACAGCTAGCTCTGGAGAATCCACAGATAGAAAAGTACCAGTGCAGCTGGCCGGCCGCACCCCATCCTGAATAGTGAGACTGCCGACTGCAGCCTGGGAAATACGATGGGCTTGTGCGGGGTTGAGTGGGCACGGATGACATCCGCGGGGCTGGCATACTGCTCCATGCTGCAAACCCCCTGGGTCTGAATTCTCATGCTTTTACTTCTGTGTAAGCTGATCCTCTTACTTTTGGGAGCTCAATTTACCCTTTTATCTGTTTAGATTTATATGACATTCTGTGAAGGAGAGGGATCAGGAAGCAGTACTACTGCCAGGCTCAGTGGCACTCACCTGTCATCCCCGCTACTCAGGAGGCTGAGGCAGGAGGATCCCTAGCATGAGGCCAGCCTCAGCAACTTAACAAGACCATGTCTCAAAATATGAAACACACACACACACAAACCACCCCCCAAAACACACACACACACACACACACACACACACAGAGCTGGGAAAATAGCCTGGTGGTAGAGCATCCCTGGGTTCAGTCCACAGGACCAAAACAAAACAAAGAGCATATTATTACTGTGTCATGTATGCTAAGTCCTATAACTTAAAAAGAAAACCATTTAGGTGGCCTTGCACAGGTCGAAAATAGATACTTGACTATTTTCCCTCTAGACCTGGGGCCATTTTCAATGAGTTGGGGTAGAGAAGGAAAGAGTGAAGTAGAGGTGGCCAATGGTCCATCCCTGAGTCCCGGTGTCCTCTGGCACTTACCACCTGTACAGGTGTACCACTGCCCCTTCTCACCCAAGGTCCCCATTACCATAGACAGGCTGAGTTTCCTTTCCAGCCGTACCCTCCAAACCTCTATGGTGGCTTCTACTGTGCACTCAGCTGGCACTCTTACCCACCTTACAACAGCATTGGTCTCCTACGCTTCTAGCTCCCAGCCTGGTCATAAGCATGAAGGGTCAGGGTCGTGTTGTGACCCTTTTCGACCCACAGTTCCTTGCATGTGGTCATTTTCCACTGAAAGTTCTCTGACTGGGGTGTGGGCCCTGGCCACTATCTGCTTCTTATCCTGCATTCTGCAGCTGTCTTCCTCTTCCGTCTTGCCCTCCAATCACCCCTGCCTCGGAGGACTGCTAAGGGGAGAAGTGGAGATGAAATGCAAATTCAGTGTTCAGTGGCCCTCGGGCTGGGCAAGGTGACTCTTGGGGTGTCAGAGGACACCCTTTAGTCTGATGGAGACCGGTCGGGCTTCCATGACCTGGACATCTCTGGCCACATTTTATTTATGTCTATCTTGGAAAAAAGCAAAGCATGAGTCTTGGATACAGAAAAACAGGAATGAATTCAAATGTGTAAGTAAGACTTGTATGTTTACTGTTCCTCTCAGAGAAGCGGACGGGAGAAGAAAATCACAGGCCCGTTTTGTAGGAGTTCCTGGACGCGGTCTCGTGGTGCCCGACTCGGCATGTGAAGCTGAGTCACCAGCCTGGGAGGAGGTGGGCCGTCTTGGGCCCTGCGGTCGCTCCTGGGGCCACAGCCAGCCCAAGTGGCTGACTGTGCCCCGTGATTTCTGGTTAGCCCCTGACTAAGGGACCCATCCTGACTCCAGAGAACTGGATGAGGTTTTGTGCCTCAGGAAGTAAAGGCCAGATTCAGCCTGGAGTCACCGGACAGTTGTGCACGTGGCGAGCTGGATCAGAGAGTTTTCTCAGTCACGGGCTGAGTGAGCCGCAGCGGGCGATGCCCTCACTCCTGCTCCCTCCCATGGAGGGCAGGACGAAGCCAAGTGCCCTGGCTAAGAGAGTGACTGGGTTATGGGCTCAGTCTTGTCACTGAGCTGTCCCAAAGATGGTCCTCGGGGAAGAGACCCAGCGGAGCCCTGAGAGGGACACCTCGTGCTGTCCCAGACACAATCAGTCTCAGTTTTTCAAGGACATCTTCCTACTGAGGGTCCTTCCAGCAGACCCTTCCCCTCATTCTGCCCTGTTGCTACCCAGCTCCTTCGACCCAGGGCCAGTGCTGCACCAGCTTTTCATTTGATGCCAGGACACGCGCACAGGATGCCGCCACCTCGGATCTAAGAAGTGAATTATTAGTTGCCTCTGAGTAAGGCCTGCCCAGGGTGCCCACGTCTCTGCGACCCCCACCTTCTTCCTCACAACCACCATGGGGGCAGACACTGCTGTCATTGTCCCCAGTGCAACCCCAGGCCTGGGAGGCACCGACAGGTGTAGTCACCTAGCCGAGGTATTGGGGCCCGGCTTCCCCCTCTGCATGCACCTGCCCGCTCTGTTGTACCAGCCCCTCTGGGCCACGTGGTGCCATTGATTCTGCATCATCCTGGAAACCTCGGGACGCTTCTCTGAGATGCTGGGCAGCGCCTCAGTTAGTCAACGGGAATGGTAACAAGGTGAAACCGTGCACAGGGTCCCACAGAGAAGAGCATCACAGTTTTTGAAAACTTAAAAATATAGGTTCATAAAAAGCAAAATTCTGACACACGCTACAACAGCGCTGGGCGGGGAGGATGCTGCGCTGCATGAAACAGGCCAGTTCCCAGGGACGGAGAGCAGAAGGCAGGAGAGGGGCGGGGAGTGGGGACCTCTTGGCTAATGGGGGCAGCTTCAGTTTGGGATGATGAAGAAATTCTGGAAATGGATAGTGAGAGTCACTCAACACTGTGATGTCCTTAAAGCCACTGAACGGTACACCTAGCAGTGGTTGAAATGGTCAGTTTATATCACATAGACTTTACTGCAATTTTAAACAGCATACAACACATTTTAGAAGTGTCTTTTATCCATGGCCAGTGAGGAAATGAAAATATGCTCTGGGTAATGTGCAAATGGAAGGCAGTCCAGATGACGGGCATGTATTCCCTGCGAGACTGTCTTTTCTAGCGCTTTTACCTTTTTTATAGTTTGGGCAGATTCAGGTTTTAGCAAGCCTATGAAATATGTGTTGTAGCGAGGTGGTGCACACCTGTGATTCCAGCAACTTGGGAAACTGAGGCAGGAGGATCACAAGTTCAAGGCCAACCTCAGCAACTTAGGAGACCCCTGGGTTCAATCCCCAGTACAAAAAAAAAAAAAAAACAACCAAGTGTGTTGTGTTATTTGTACAACTGTCTTCTTGCTGAGCCTGGGGACAATCTGATGGGCCTGTGTGTGGGGACAGTGCAGGACACATGGCAGTTGCGAAGGAGGCTCTGATGGACAAGGTGGAGGATGGGCGTCTGTATAGCCATTGAAATGATTCGGCCTTCTGTCCTAACAGACTCCCAAGGCTCTGATAGGACTCAGAGACCTGTTCCTTCCAGAAAAGGAGTGAGCCCAACTGATTTTCCTACCGTGTTCCCCGAGTAAGCAAAACAGAGGGATCACCAGTGGTGAGCCACATGCCAAGGCCCTGAGCGGCTCTGCCCTCGCCCTCTCTGTGGCCTGCAGCTTCTGGGAGCTCTCAGGGGCCATGGAACAGGGCAGGAGCCATGTCTGCAGGAGAGGCTGTGAGTTGGGGCTCCCAACCGCTGGTCATAACCCAGCTCACCGTCCCTCCCCAGGAACTGCCCCAAAGGGCCACGTGGGCTGGACTCTCCATCCCACACAATAGCGGGCAGTGGTCCATGCTCAGGACCACTGGGCAAGGGGCAGTAGTGCCTGACCGCAAAGGACCCCAGGAGATGAAAATAGCATCCAGAGGGTCCCTTTGCAAAGGAGGCATCTGTCCTAGCGGCCGAGGCACAGTCTCCCGAGTGTGTGCTGACCAGCTGTTGGCCGCCTCTGGAAGGAGGCTCTGCCTTGGACTGAGAGCTGCGAGGGTTCTGGTTAGAGGTTGGCTCTCAGCCCTGGCCACACACCAGGCTCTCCGGGAGAGCTGTGAAACACGGACACCTGGATCCCTGTCCTCCAGGTCCTGCTCGGTTGGTCTGCGCACAGCCTGGGCCTCAGGGGTCCTACCAGCTTCCTGGGGAATCCCCGTGGACAGTCAAAGGAGGGCCGCGGGGCGAGGTGTGGGGGCAAGGAGAATTCCAAATCTTGAACCAAAGGTGCAAGGCAACAGAAGCTGCTGATCGGAACCTGGGCCCTACCGATGGGCAGGCAGCCCGGGTCACGGCCCTTGGCAGGGATATCGCAGGGCTGTGCTGAGGAACGTCCAGCCACCGGCTGACTTCTGGGTGGAGATGCTCCCACCTGGGCCAGTTTCAGTGTGATCTTAGCTAGCTCGCCCGACTGAAAACAGCAACCAGGTGCCTGGGCCACCTGCCGCACCCCAGTTTCCCACATCTGTAACCTGGGGACCACAACAGGACATGTGTGGGGAAGCTGTGAGGGTCCCAGGACAGAGAGGGCCCGTGGGGTGTGTGGAAGTGAGTGGTGGCCCAGAGCACGTGGCTTTCCCACGCACAGTCCACGAAGCACAGGACCTGGGTAGGAGGGCAGCAGTGCAGTTGGCCAGACTGGCCCTGTTAGGGACGAGGACAAAAAGGGACCCTGGGAAGCACTCACTCATCCAGGCAGGAAGTTCCCTGCCACGCACCTGCAATGAGATACTCCTTCTTTCCTCCCACGTCCAGCGAGACCCCACACACTGCTGAGGAGGGGGCCGTGTAGATGAACTCTATGTCCTTGTCAGGGCCTTTGAACATCTGGAAAGACAAGGAGGGCGCGTGTCAGACGGGCTGGGAATCCGCTCCCGCCTGCTGCCTGCGCAGACAAGGGCAGAAACGCGCAGGAGGGGGTCAGAAGCCCACTGCCCTGCTGAGCTGCTCAGCCACCTACCCTGGCCATCGCAGAGCAGGGCACATCACAGTCACCTGGAAGGGACTTTCTCAGACAATACTTCTGGGCACCCCCGGAGGTCATTTCAGAATCTCTGGGCACGGGCTTGCGTCAATCCTGGAGATTCTGGCCCATGGACAATGACCTTTGTATATTTCCAGAAATATTCAAAGAAATATTCTGGCTTTCTTATATTAAGTCTTCTGGGTTTTTGCTGGGAGCCATCAGCCAAGTAGGTATGACAATCTCCTTGCCAGCTTACTTCCATGCTGTCTAGTGGAAGAACTTCTGAAAGGTGACCTTGCTCAAGGACTAGGGCAGTTTAGCATAATAGGAGAGTAGGGTGTTCCCCCTTTAGAATAGGGTGGTTTAGCATAATAGGAGATTAGGGTGTTCCCCCTTCAGAATAGGGCGTATCCTGCTGCTGAGTTCCTCTTGAGTGCTTAGGATCAGACAGTATATTTGGGAGACAGAAGCCCATGCGGTGTGGATTTGGGGCAGAGTAGTGGACTTGGGAGAGGTGGATTTGGGCAGAGAACGTGGATTCCCCCAGAGCGTGTTTGTAGACGGCCGGTGTGAGTTCGGGAATAAAGAATTGCTGTTTGAATCTACAAGCTGTGTGGAGACTCGTGATTTGTGCCCAGCCAGAGACTGCAGCAGGTTTTAGTGCTGGGGATTGAGCCCAAGGCTTTGATGACCCTACAAACGACACACCCCCAGGAAGTTGGATGCAGCCAGGGCTACCTGGCAGGAACAAGAGCAGAGAGGCACCCCTGGAATTGGGATGTAACCCCAAGGACAGGGGGGCTGGTTTCCTTGTGGCCTCAGGAACGCAGCTGCTGTGTGAGCATTTCCCAGAAGCCCACAGGGGGCTTTTTAAAGAGAGTCTTAATCAGCAGTGAGCAAACCCACATGGAATGGATCTTCCCTAAAGTCATGGCCAAACAACAAATGCCCGGGGTGGACGGCTCCAGGCGGCGTGAAGGACACTGGCAAGGGGCTGAAGGCCCTTCTTTGGTGTTACTATCTATTCCCCCATGAGACCATGAGAGTGGATTTGCTTTTCTGCTTCAATAACAGAGAGACTTGGGCACTAAGAGACTAGGTCACCTCCTTAACATGTGCCACATGTAACAATTAGGCATTCCATTGGTCTTCCCATAACCTTTATTTTCTAGGACCTTTTATTTTGTAACAACACTAAATATGGATGGCTACAGAACTACCACTATGTTGCAAATTGGCCCTCCGGCCAGAGCCAGGAGTCTTCTTCTCTCTTGAGGGCCAAGTTGGTTGTTGTCAACCACGAGAGCATCATGTTTTCCTCCCAGGGCTGGGTTCTGTCTTTCCTCCCTCCATCTCTCTCTCTCTCTCAAACACAGGTCTCTTCCCATATGCTCCTGGACATGGATGGTCCTTTGAAAATACTAACAAATGCCACCATCTCGCCCACGGGCCTGCAGCCCCAGACTCAGACCCCTGTACCTGACATACCATCTTCTCTGAGCCGGCCCCACCAGAGTTTCTGTTTCTTTCCACAGTTGGGAGGCTTCCCTATCTACACCTGGCTGCAGGATCCTCTTTCCCCCTAAATCCTTCTGGGCATGCGGGGCTGCAGGCACTGCAGCGTGCTCAGGCTGTATCTCCTGCTTCAACTGGGGCAGGAGGCAAGACCACATCCTTACAGCCGCCCAGCCCACAACAGCCCTAGCATGGAGAGGCTCAGAGAAGGCTCTATAGATACTACAGACCTGTGTGACATGTGTGGAGGCTGTGCCACCAATTTGTCATCCATCAAAATAAAGGTGACGTGTTTCTGAAATAATGGAAGTTGCTGGGAACATACGGTCTCTGCCCGGCTTTTCAGACATTTATGGATTGAGGCAACTCAGACCTGCTTGCAGCCTGACTTTCTGCCCCACAGGCTGCTGGACTGAGTTCCAGGGACGCTGACCCTCCCTGGCCCTCCACACCCCCGCGGTGGACCCGGGATGCTGGCCGGGCTGTTACCTTTATCTGTTTGATCTCATACTGAATCCTCTTGATGGGGTTGCCATAGATGTCGTTCCCAGAGTCCACCTCCTTCTCGCTGACCGCTTTGGCCCTAATCACTGCAAAACACAAAGACATAGAGGTGAGGAGAAGTCCAGCGTCCAGGCTCTGACCAGGGGCCAGGTGTCCAGGCCTGGGAGGTGCTGAGGCAGGTGAGCCATCCCTGGCCCTGGCTGTAAAACAAGGGACAGAGGACCCCAGACCCTGCCTAGTGCTGGCTCCCTGCTGTCCTGCGGTCCTTCAGCAAGACCCTCCTCTGTTGATGGGCCAGCGGCTCAGCGTCCCTCGTGCCCAGGTGGTCTCTTCAACAGCAGGGTGCAACCACCCGTCCTGCAGAAGCTCCTGTGGGTGTCACCTGAGTGCTTGGGGCTTCCTCGCATTCTTTCTGATGCCTATTTCCTGGTGGCTGGGAGCAGGTGCACAAAGGACCGGCTGCAGCCCCTGTCATTCAGGGGGGCTCAGGCGTTCCCACCACCCTCTCTCCCTCTCCGTGCACTATTGGCAAACAGCTTGGGGAGCTGAGGCCGAGCAGTAGTCTTCTACCTTAAGGGGCGCCTCCTCGACATTTCCCCAGAGGGCCGGTGGTGCAGTGCTGACCTACTATGTGCAAGGCTCTGGTTCTGCCCCTAGTGCAAACACACACACACACACACACACACACACACACACACACCCAAAACAGAAAAACAAGTTTCCCTGGAAATGTCTCTTAGGGGATGCTTGAGAGTGACCTGTGTTCTGCGCAGGGGTGTGACAGAGAAGGGGTCGCAGTGCCGTAACTCACAGGGCACGGACTGTGTTAGGAAATGTCTGCAGGCAGGGCTGGCAAACCTAAGGGACAGATGCCCAGGAAGGAGGCCAGACAGAAAGAGCAGCCCGGATGCAACAAGGACCAGGCTGGGAAGGCTCCAGAATGTTCTGGAGCTTGAGGAAGGCTCCAGAATGTTCTGGAGCTTGAGGCTACCGAGGGCCATCCCCTCAGGGCTTTCTACCAGCAATGGAGCCAGAACTGGGGTCCCTCCTGGAGGGCCAGAGCTCTGGGCCAGCAGTGCATGTCGCTCGGGCAGGCCCCCCCATTTTCATTTCAAGTTATCCGTGGGTGGCACGGTCTGTTTTAATGACTTTAAGGGCTTTGTCTTCCAAAGTGCAGTGGACAGGTCACTCTGGGCCAGTGTTTGTTATTTTGCATGTCAGAAAAGCAGAGATAAGGTCGGCTTAACTGTCTTGGGAATTCCTGGCCAGGGCTGTCACTTCCCTCAGAGGCAGGGAGGTCCAGGCACATGGGAGCCTCGTCTGTGTCCGTCCCTCAGACCCAGAGGTATGCTCCACATCCCAGTCTCACCCCAGAGCCCCGCACCACACCTGTGACCTCGGCCCTGGGATCGGGCCCCACTCTCCTCTTCTGCCGGAGCTGAGTCATGGCTGGCCCAGGCCACAGGTTCCTGTTTCCCAGGCCAAGCCAGGCCTCGCCCTGAAAAGCCACCCGACAGGCCACCCCAGCACAGGGCGACCTGCCCTTGATCCTGTGCCTCCCAGGCTTCCTCATTCACTGCAGCTGGACGACTAGAAGTGTGTGTCCCTTCCAGCTCAAACCTCTTCCTTGGCTCCCCACTGCCCTTGCCTAAAATATGAGACCTTTGCAAACCTGGTGCCAACAAGTTACCTGGGCTGCCGCCACCGGATAATCCCTGTGCTAGCCCGTGCTGTGCCCCCGACCCATATTACTTCCCTGCCCAATCCCAGGTGTGCTCTCACCTCTAAACAGGCAAGTTTCTCTGCCCCCATTGCCATCTCCCCTCCCGGCCGGAGGACACCTGACCATCCCTGAAGACCCAGCTACAACAGCCCTTTCCTGTCTTGCTCTGGGAAGGCCTGTGCCCTGCAGCACTTGGGGGACTCCCCATTGCTCATCTGTTCTGCTGTAAACACCTGTCCGCCTGTCTGCTTGGGGCCCTGGGAGGGCCTAGTAAGTAGAGGCTGGGTTCTAGATGTGGGACAGCCAGTACTCAGTGCACACCCTTCAGCAGAACTGGGCTGAACCTGACAACCTCGGGCCAGCAGCCCACGTAAGGCTGCCTCTGGTCCCTGTGGCCACCTGCCTGATCTATATATCTTATTGCAATGCTGCCCCCCAAAATGCTTATGTGAACCAGTAAGCACGCCAGGTCAACTCCCACAGGGTGCCCTGTGTGTAGCACAGTCAGCTCAGGAGCAGACCAGCAGAGTCCACAGGGAGCACAGCACCCAACTCTGCCGCTTTAGGTGCTTTTGAGAGCTTCTTTTTGGTTTGCTGCGCAAACAGCCAACAGGCCACATTCTCTCCCTCGTAGGAAGTTCAAGCATTGGCCTCTTACAAAAGCTGCTGGGGTTTTTGAAAGAGGCTGTTTCAGGGGTGGATCCCGAGTAGGGACTTTTATCTGTGTGACCTCAGAGAGTTTCTTTGACTTCCTCTAAAAAGGAGCTAACAACCATCCCTGCAGCTCATAAGATTGTGGCGAGGGTTGGAGGCCGGGAGACTACATGAAAGTGGCCCTCCTGCTGCACAGGCACTGAGGGTCTGAGCCACTGAGGGCCTGGGCCATGGGGTGCCAAATGCACTCCCAGGGTCTGGATGGGATGCAGCCCCCCCCCCCCCCCCCCCCCCCCACGCAGAGTGCTTGCTCCGCTTGGGGCTGCAGATTACAACTTTTTAAATTGTCAGAATTGATTGAAGTTCCAAGGTAAGACTAGAAGGCTAACCAAAGCCACCAGGTGCTTGCGGGGAAGTGGAGCAGATTGCAAGAATCTCCACTCTCAGCTGGGCTGCTTCTGCTCTTCCACGGGGACCCCGAATTCAGGTGCTTCAGGGTCTCTCTGAATTCTTGGTGGAAAACCCTACCCCCCCACTTTGCAAAATGAGAGACCATGAAAAGGAAAAGCATGAGGAACAAGCCAGGCCAAGAAAAAGCAGTTCTGTGGAAACCTTCCCCAGGCACTGGCCCCCAGAAATGGGCTAGGCTGATGGCTTTGGTCAGTGAGCACCTGTCACTTGTCACACAGAGGAATCTCAATGGTGACCTGCGAGGGCTGCAGGCACCTGTCTGGGAACGACAGGTAGAGAAGGGGCTTGGTGAGGGTCTTGCCGATGGAAAGCATTAGCCGCAGACTTGGCCCCAGACAAGCAGTCAGTCCAGAAAAGAGGCAGGGAGGAAAACAGGGTGCTGAGAGCCACAGCCGAGTCGAGCCACAGCGAAGCAGGTTTTCACTGCAGTGGCAGGAAGGGAAGGAGACAGAGAGCCCTCCAAAAGTGTCTGTCCGCGTGCATGCAGCGGTCATCCCTTTGGGCTCCAGGACAGACCACCAAGCCGGCCGAGGAAAGCAGCGCACTCCAAAAGAAGGAGGTGCTCCCTGAGCCCGGGCCATTGACAGGACAGGTCTGGGGAACTGCAGAGACCCCAACCTGGGCAGAATTAAACCCAAGGCAGGGACATGCTGTGTGCTGGGGTCAGCCCATGTCCTGCCCCTGCAGAAGCCTCCCACCGGGGGACAGGAGGCAGCAGGAGGAGCAAGAGCCTTTGTTGAGATTCTTGTTCTGCTTTATGCCCCCAAATCATGCCTCCTCCCCACCCCACAAGAGGCTCAGATCTTGCTTTTTCTTCTTTCTCTTCTGCCGTCAACACAACATCTGGGTTTCAGATCAAGGGTGAAACACTGGCTGTCGAGTTCGCTGCCAGATGCTGGCTACTGGAACATACAGCCATCGACTTAATTCAAAGCACACGCAACCGCAGGGTCCCTGCCCCCATCCCTTGGGCTAAGGACACCACATGATGTCACTTCCCCTCTTGAGAAGCCTGCAAAAACAATCCCCAGGGCGCCCGGCCAGACCGGGGTGGAAAAGAACGGGTGATGGAAAGTCCAGTTTGCGAAAGAGTACGGAGAGGGCGGGCTGTAGGGTGAGCTGTATCCAGCCTCTGACAATCACCAGCTCCAGACAAACCAGTCAACGAAGGCCTGCCCGAGATGCCGAGCGAAGGTGAGGGGCTGGCTGGAAACCTGGGGTGTCCCCAGCACATGCCATGTCCAAGGGCCACCAGGGTGCAGGACACTCAACAGATTCCAGTCATGACGAGGCCCGGCTGGGCGCCCAGGGCTCTGGGCGGCTATTCTCCCTCCTGCACATTCTCCTTCCTGTCTGTCCCCCCAGCTCCCACCAACACAGGGCCCACCGCCAGTCACTCACATACCACCAACATCTTTTGAATTCCACTGTGTTCACAGAAGCACCATGGAAGTTCCTGGGGAACATCATCCACCTGGAGTCAGACCCGAAGGAGAACTGCTTGTTTCTTACTTGCTATTTGTATCTCTCTGGCAGAATCTCATACCTTATAGGGGTAGGTACACCCTATGGGGCAGTTCCTGCTGGGGCGTGGGCTCCCCACCCTGGGCACAGGGGAAGCTGTGAGAGACCTGACTGCTCCAGACACCGATTGTGCAGCCCACGGCCTGGCTGAGGCTGAGCCTCTGGGGAAAAGAAGGGACAGTGGCCCACAGTCCCTCCAAACCACCTGTCCACCCCGTAAGTGCAGGGATCTCCAGGACTCAGAGAAACACTTGTGCAAATGAAAGTCAAAGCCGGGCCCTGATCACCTGTCCACCTGCAGGTGCTGCCTGAGGCTGGATTTGCTGAGTGTCAGCAGAGGACACTGTCCCCCCAGCCTGCCCACCCTCCACTTAATCTCCTGCTGCTCCCTGGGAGGGGTGCCCATGGGGACCCCTGGGAAAATACCCTCTCCCGCTCATGGCCCACTTGGAGGTGAGATGAGGAGCCAAATGTGTCTTAGCACATTTGCCAAAGAACCTGCTGGCCTAAATCACCAACCCGTAGTGTAGCTCTGATGCTGGGCTGGGTGCGAGTCAGCCAGAGACCCACGACACACCAACAGGGGGCAGCAGCGAGCCGCCAGGGGCCAGCCCTGCAGAGAACTCCCCACTCCTAGATGCAAATACAGTAACCATGGGCCCAGCTGCAGACGTTCACCCTGGGCAGCTGGTCCATTTCCTTGCCCATGGGTAGAATTACTTGCCAACCACTTCAGAGAAAGTTTAAAAAAAAAAAAAAAGTCTTTTCCAGATGAAACCTAACCTCCACTCACTCCAGGTGAGGATTCGGTGGCCTTTGCAGTGTGGGGGTGCTGCTGGTTTCCTGGGGGACTTTGTCTCAACTCTCCAGAGGAGAGAGGTGCCACATGCCCTGCTTCAAACACACAGAGCTAGCAAAATCCTGACACTTGGGATCAGTCTCTTGTCCCTTTAGGGTGGACATCCACACCACTCAATGGCTGCCCAGACTGGCCAAGGCTGATTGACCTCCGAACTTGGACTCCTTTGTCCAAAGATCCAGTTCTTTTGTTTTTTTGGGGGGGCGGTCTTGGATGCCTCTGCCCCAGCCACCTACAAACCCTCCAGGTCAGGGTCTGAGAGGGAAATGGTGCCCCACTTGATCACTCCTAGGTCCACCCCTCGGCTCGGGACAGAAGTCCAGTCACACAGCTTCTGACTTCGCAGTAAAATGGCCGCATTGTCCAAGGCGCTGCTCTCGGTGGCTGTGGAATCTGAGGGGCGTGTGACCAAGTCATCTCACTGGGCGGTGGAGGCACCATAAGCAGCACTGGGCCCTCTCTGTGGGAGGGTGTCCACCTCTGTGAGCAGGACAGGCTGACCTTGTCAGCCTGGAGGGACAGAGATGGCCACGGCACTGCCAGGAATGGGCAGCTGGTGATCAGGACAGGGGCCTGCTCTGGCTCACAGGTCTCAAGGCCACACCCCTCTCGGCAGATCCTGGACACAGGTGCAGCTGAGCAGCTCGGAGGTGTCATAGGAACACACCAGCGCAGGCCTGGTGCCCACAGTCCACAGGCGTGTCCAGTTTCGCCTGCCACCTCCGGAGTCACCACCCCCAGGTGTCCTCAGTACACAGTAGGGAATACCCCTGGGCTCTGAGCTCTGCGTGCCCCGGCTCCTCACAGCTCAGCCCTTTGGGTCAGTGATGGAACAGATCTCCTGCAAGTCCATTCCTTTTAGGGAAATGAGGGGAAAGGGGCGGTCACTTAGTAATTAAAAACAGCCCCACAGTCATGGGTGGGACCCAGGGCTTCTTCCCTCCCTGCAGCTCTGAGACCAGACCTGCTCCATCCCCAGGACCCAGCAACTGGGCTTTCTGGGGAGTGGGGAACGGAGCAGACAGGCCCCCGCAGGAGGCTCTAAACAGCACCCCAGCTCTGGGGCAGGGCTGTGCCTGTCCAGGGTGAGGACACGACCTGGCCACCCAGGCCAGGGTGAGAGAAGCCTAGGTTGGGAATTGCTCCCAGCAGATGGATTTGGGGAATGGGTTGAGGGTAGGCAGGGAGGGAGGTGCGGGTGCGAGGTGCAGAACAGGGGCAGATCTGCACAAGACGCTGGGCCATTTTGCCACCCACAGGCTGGCCCTTGGGGACCTGCCAGGCCTGCCCACTGCTGGATTCTAGTGTGCACGTGAGCAGCTGTCCGCTGGACGCCCGTCTCCATGGAGACCAGTTCTCCGGCTCCGTTTCCTGCCCATTTGCTTTGGCTCCCTGTGGGGAGCAGGGGGAGCGTCTGTAAGATTCAGCTGCACAGAGAAGAGACGCGGCGACTCCGCCCAGCCTCCAGCCACCCGCCTCCCGCAGCCCTGGCAGGACCCCAGCCCACGCCCTGCCACCCTTCCTCCCTCTCCCTGCAGGCCAGCGGGACCTCGTGCCAGAGCCTGGGCTCCAGCCCTTCCCGTTCACGTGCTGCTGAATCATTTGAAAAAAATGCAGCGCTCTTGGGAGAGAACAGTGGGGCTTTGTGGAGGAGCTGAGGCTCTGCAGTCCTCAGCCAGGACCCTGAGCACCAGCCAAGCCCAGCCGTGCGAACCCCACGAGCCCAAGCGGGCAGGAGAGAGAGCTTGGAGAGGCGCCCAGGAAAGCCCCCGCCCCCCGCAGTCCCTCCCTGACGGCAGCAGCTCAGCAGACCAGGGTCCTCTCCTCACGCTGCTGCTGGTGCCCAGTGTGGCCCTGGGCGGTCACCATTCCTCATCGGCTGACTCATTTCGGGAGCAAACCCACGAGGGCTGGACCCTTGGACTCTTGTTTCAGGCCTGGTCTACACTGACCATCTGAGAGCCCTGGCCTGTGCCTGGGGCCCTGGGGCATGTGGCCCGTGGTCAGGGCCCACCCTCCCGGGCGGCCGTGAGGGAGGGTGGACTCTGTTCCAGCTCCCTGACCACTCCTTTTCAGTGCAGCCCTCCCTGAGCAGGTGGAGAAAGGGGGTACAGTCCGGTGCGCACAGCCCTGTCTCCTTCCTGGGAAGGCGCTGGGCTGTTCCAGGAGCCGTTCATCCACCGCCCCCCCCTGTTCTTCAGGGGACCAGCTGGAGGCCCCTCAACACCTGCGTCTTTTTAGAGGTCTTGACCTGATCTCTGTTGCCATTTTCCACTCATTAGAGGAACTACTGCAGGTCCGAGAGGCCCCTGCCCCACCTCCAACGTTAAAAACCCAACTTTCCCATCTTCTTCCACGTGTGAGGTCCTGGGTGCCAGCGTAGGCTCACTGGCTGCAGGTGGCTGGTGGGGAAGGACAGGTGAGGAGCGAGGACCTACCCTGACCCTCAGGGCAGCCCACATGGGGTGGGGCCATGTTCAAAGCCAGGGGGCCCCAGATCTCTCTCCTGGCTTCTGTCCCTGCAATGGGCCTGCCCTCAACCCGGGGACGGCTAACTCGGCGGGCACACAGCTATGCTGCTGCTCCCCTGCAAACCTCTTGGGCAGGCAGGGAGCCCCGTCCACCACCAGGTCAGCTGTGAAGGCCTTTCTGAGTCACCGTGTCTGGGGAGAAGGACCCACAGGGTGGGATGCAAGGAAGTGAGCAGAGAGCTGTCCGGGTAATGCAGAGCGCCGAGGGTGGGGGACAGGGACGCCGTCCCCAGGGGTGGGTGTATGAGCACCATCCAGCAGAGAGCTCTGGCACACGGAGAGGCCCAGGGAGGCTTCGGGAGCAGCACAGCTCATGTCTGGGTCCCCCGCCACCCAGTTGCACTCTGTGGACACCTTCTGGGGGCCCGGCCTTCCAGAGCACTGCCCCATGTCACAGCCAAACAGAAGCTAGGGAGGCCAGGCAAGTGGCAGGGGCCACGTGAACCCAGTCTGGAGCCCCACCTCCAGGCTGCCATGAGGCCGTCAGCGGGGACCATCACTCTGGGGAAGACTTAGGGGCACCAGAGAGGCAAGAGTCAGGAAGTGTCCTCCTCCCTGCAGCTACGTCAGGAAGGAGTGGTGGAGAGAGGGGTGGGAGAGCCTGGGCCCAGGGGTGCAGTCAAGGCTTGGGAGGAAGCAGAGACACCCACACCTTGCGGAGTCACCAAGCCCTTGTCGGGCGGCAGGGCCACGTGCTCGCCAGGATGTGTGCTCCTGGTGGAGACGGGTGCACACAGTGGGGACCTGGGGGCCTGAGGCTGCCCCGGGGCCCTTCACACCACCATCAGCCACCCAAGGTAACCGAGGGACAGAGCCCCCGGGCTCCTGCAGGTGGGGTGGGAAGGCCCCCGTGACCCCTTCACAGAGAATCACAGGACGGCCATCCGTTTGGGGGAGGATAAGTCCCACGAGGTTGATTTATTGCCCATACCACTGGCTCAGGCAAAGGCCAGCCCTTTCCCTTGGCCTTCTTTGAGACAGGTGGGAAAGAACGGGGTGTCTTGTCCCGCTGCCAGGGGACAGTGTGTGACAGTCCAGGCAAAGATGAGTCATCCTCTGGTGTCTCGAGGCCCATCCCCACACCTAGTTTAGCTCCAGTGTGGCCAGGAAGGGGCGACCCCTCCCTTGCGACACCCAGGCCACAAATACTGCCTTTGCAAATGGAAACAAAAACAACCCAGCTAAGGAAGTCTCGTCCACCCTCAGCCTGTGGCTTCCAGGCCAAGCCAGGCGGACCTCGGCCTCACCGCGCCCGGGTCCATCCCAGCCATGCATGAAGCCCAGGACCCCACAGCTCCCTCTCTGCCTCAGACGGAGGACACTGTGTGGCCAACAGGTCATCCCATGCAGGGCCAGCCTGGGCATCAGGTAAAGCCTGGTCATCCCATGCAGGGCCAGCCTGGGCATCAGGTAAAGCCAAAGCTCCAGTGGGCACAGGGGACTCGATGACCAAGATACAAACAGCCAAACCCCAAAATCTGTGGGCTGCCACCGCGGCCGTCCCCATGAGCACAGCAGTGCTCTGTGTGTTGGATGCTCTCCGAGAACCTGGCTCTGGCTTCTCAGAGCCACGCACACCTGGAGGGCATCCGGCACCCCATGGGGTTTTCTGGTCCCTGTCAGCTATGGTGACACACTTCACTACCCACTCCGTGTATCCTGCACTGACCCTGAGGCCCATGGCTCTCCAAGATTCATCACTGGGAACATTAGAGGACGCCCCTTCTAGGGAGCAATGGAGAGAGTGGGATCTCAC
The DNA here is from genome assembly GCF_048772815.1 of Callospermophilus lateralis. Classification (NCBI taxonomy): domain Eukaryota; kingdom Metazoa; phylum Chordata; class Mammalia; order Rodentia; family Sciuridae; genus Callospermophilus; species Callospermophilus lateralis. The sequence goes on along the minus strand of NC_135315.1, from coordinate 3,267,658 downwards.
CACGCCCACCCTACTGGCGTGTTCTAAATTCCCCAAAGCACTTAAAAAACTTGGTGCCCAAACCTGGGATTAACCCACACAAGCATCTACTTAGCACCCAACTTTTTGATCCAAAGGCACCGCGGATCCAGCTCTCTTTTCAGAAACAGGCACAAAAGAAGCTCCGATCCTGGGAAGGAGGCCCGGGAGCCTCAGGACGATACCGCCCTGCAGAGAAAACGAGCCACACCTTTGTGTGGCACCAATGAATGCCAGTCCCTGTGCCCAGCCTCAAAAGAGGAGCTCCCAGAGACCACGTGGGACCTCCCACCCCTGTAGACAGTCCAGAATCATACCCGGACGTGCTGAGAGCCGGGCTGACTCCGAGCCCTGTGGGGACCTCCCTAGGGAGGAGGCAGGGGTGGAGAAAAGGACAGCAGCACAGGCACAATATGTGGCTTCTCAGCAAGTACTCCAGAGCCTGGGTCTGGGTGCAGGCTCACAGCTGTTTGTTCATTACATTGTCTAAAAAATACACGAGATCAATAAGGCTGTTGGTGGACCAATGAGACCAAGGTGCCGAGGTATCCAAGGGCACTTGGAAGAGAAGGGGGGGGCTCAAGCACTGTCCTAGCCCCAAGATTACCAAATTCTGGCCCCAGAGCCACCTCCAGCCAACAACTCTCTGCAAATCAAACCACTCTTTCTGTGCCCTCCAACGGCTGCTCATGAGAGTCCAGCAGTGGCAGAAGCTGCTGGCCAATCAAGAACATTTACTCTGGGCTCTTGGCATAAAAAGTTTGCCAACCCCTGTCCTGTCCCTGTCCCTAAGTCTGCAATTGGTAGGGGAAAAAAAAAGCCCGCTCCCCATTGTGGGGGTCCTCCCTGGCTGGGTCAAAGGTAAAACCAACAAGCAGGAGACTGACCAAATACCCAGATGCCCCCCCGCCCAGCCAGCCTGCAGGGCACACTCAGCAGGGCTGGGCTGCCTTCCTTCTCTTTCTTAGTCTCTCTCCCCGGCTCCTGACGTCCTCCCCCAGCCACTAAGGTCACAGGAATGAAGTGTGTGGTGGACTCTAAGCAAAGTTGGCTCTGTCGTTTGAAAGGCTGAGAGGTCTTAGTGTCAGCTCTGTTAACGTCTTGGCCAGGGGCTAAGCACCAAATGATGTAGCTCTTGAAACTGGGCCCCCCTGACCTGGGATGCCCCTCAAATCCCAGCATTTACTCGGCTAAAACATCCAAAGGGCAGAATCTCCCTGGAGTTTCCACGTGTGCCCAGGGCCCGTGGACACAGACAGGCTGGACTCACTTCCCCGACCCCACAGCTTCCTATGTTTGTGCAAAGGATGGTGTGAGGACACCTCTGACCTCTACAGAGGCCACACGTAAGGCCCTATGGACTCAGGGACGGGCAGGCGGGACCGTGATCAGTGCTGTATTTTGCAGGGTGGACCATCGCCTTTTAACATATTCTCTGAAACTCCAGCAAGCGCTTCCTGGCCTTTTCCAGAAACTGCTCGTGCAACTTGTTTTGCTCTGAAATCTGCAGCTGAATGTCGCGGATCATCTGGTTCTGCTTGTCCTCGTCTTCGATGATGCTGCTGTTCGAGGAGGAGGTGAGCTTAACCGGGGACGGGGACACTCTGCCCTTGATCTGGTAACTGCTGGGGTAGGACTTCAGGAGGGCCAGGCGCAATCTCCTCCGCTCCTTCCGCTCCTCCTCCAGCTCGGCCGAGTAGTGGATCTCCAAGCTCATGTCTGGGAGCTCCACGGACTCAAACGAGGGCTTCTGCCTCCTCCACTCCAGCTCCAGCCTCGGCGGCTTCTGTGCGAAGGCCATCCAGTCTGTCCTGCGCGCCTGCTCCTGCAGGTGAGGCTGGGGGCAGCTGTCCATCAGTGTGGCCAGCTCGGAGGCCTCCTGCTCACACTCGGTGCTTTTAAAGAGCAGGTCCTCTTCGTCGATAGCCGTATCCGCCTCGGCCAAGGATGTCTGACTTCCGTCCTTCACTGCAGGCTGGGCCATCTGATGGCATTTGGGGAGTCCGTCCTTGCTCAGTGATTGTTTCAGATCGGTCTTGGATGACTTCGGGGAGACCTCGGCCTCTGCAGGATCCCCAGACTCACCAGCAGGCAGCGACTCCACCTCGGCCGCGCCCTCTTGTGGGGTGTCACTATCGCACCCCTGCATGACTGAAAAGACCTGCTCCTGGGGGTCAGGGTCCAGCCTGGACCTTGAGTCGAGGTGCTGATTCAAGTGCCTCCTGAGCTTCCTGTTTGAATTAAACAGCTGCTCGAAGGCTGACTCCAGCTCTCTCTGCCACCTGTTCTTGGTGATGCACTTGTCTGGAGTCGTGGGGGCCACGGCTTCCCTCTTGTGGGTGGAGCTCGCTGGCCACAGCTGCTGGAACTCCTCCAGTCTGTCCCTGGGACCCTGGTTCTCGGAGATGTTCCTCAGGCCTCTGGCAAAGTGAACAGTGGTGCCCTTTCCCGCCTTCCTCCTCCCCTCCCGGGCTCTCTGCTTCTCCTGCAGGCCCCGGAGTTCTTCCCCCGTGGCCAGGTGTGGCTTCACACTTCTGCCCACCCGAGGGGTCACGGGCTGGTGGCCGCTGCTGGTCTTGCTTGAAGGCACCCGTTTCCGTTTATTCTTCTCGGTGGGACCCAGACCCCGGGGTTTGGTCGCCCCCTGCCTCTCGGAGCCCACTGCTTTTCTCTGGGGCTTGGGGCGTCGGGCTTGCTGCCTGGACAGCTCTTCCTGGTGACTCTTGGGTTCTCGAAGGACCGCTTTGTGCTTTTCCTTCACCTTCGGGGACCTTTCTGCTCCTCGCGGGGCAGGCTTCTCCAGGTCGGCCTCGGCCTCGGCTTGGGCTTCGTTCTCCACCGCCCACCCTGCCGTGGCCCCACCCAGCACGTGGGTGGAACAGAGCTGCTCCAGGTCCTCGAGGAGCTGGGCCTCCTGCCACTCTGCCTGCAGCTCCTCGGCCAGGTGCAGCAGCTGCTGGGCTCTCCACTGCAGGTTGGGCCTCCTGGGCACAGGGCTATCGTCTTCGGGTTCTCTGACTTTCAGCATCGTGTGCTTCTGTCTCAGCAGCATGACTGAGTCGTGGGGCGAGGAGCCGGGCAGCAGGACTCTCTCTGAGGTTCTCTGCATTCCCGTGAGCTCTTCTTCCAAGGGCAAGCGGCTGCAGCCAGAGTGAGGCTTCTATTGACCGGGGACCATAGAGGCCACTGCTGTCCACGGGGAACCTACGAGGGCAGGAGGACACACACAGCTTCCCCAGCGCTCTCAGGAGAGTGAGCAAGACCCTGGAGACAAGGGCACACGGGAGTCTTGGTCGGGGATACACTGAAGCATGCGCTCCAGGTCTCTCCCTGACCTCTGCCCACCAAGGCCCATTCTGTCCCCAATCACTGAAAAGTCAGAGCCTTTAGGACAGTGGTTTTCTATGGGGTGTGGTTTGGCATCCAGAGGACATTTGGCAACATCTGAGGATGTTTTTGGAGGTCACACCTGGAGAGGAGGTGCTCTAGGCTGAGCAGAGGCCAGGGATGCACAGAATGGGCCCCGTGCCAAAGGAGGAGCTGGCCAAAATGTCAATAGTGCCAAGACGAGGGCCGAGGCACATGTTAGGGTCCAGGTGGGGGTGGAGGGTGCAATGGGAAGCACTTGCTAACTCACCTGGGGAGGGCAGGGAGGAAGCATGGCTTTGAGGGGAGGGACCTTATGAATCAAAGAGGAGGGGGCGGGGGAGGGAGGAGCTCGCCAGGCAGTGCCTGTGTGCGTCTGTGCGTGTTGGTGTGTGCACCCGCCTGCGTGTCTGTGCGTGTGGGTGCGTGTGTGCATGATGGGTACTTGAATCCAATACAAACCCAACGGAGAGAGGAGCAGGGTTCCAAGTCTTTTCACGATCCCCGGCTCCCTCTCTCTCTCTGTGACTATCAGAGGACTCCCATAGGTCTCCCTGGCACCAGGAAGGGCCTGTGCTTGCTCAGGCCTACCCGAGGGAGGAAGTGCATGTCCCCAGGTCTGTGGCCACTTGGCGTTGATGCCAGAAGCAGCCAGATTTGTGAGCAGCAGCAGCTGCTTCCCAGATACTGCAGGCCAACCCTCTCGTTTTGAGCCTGTGTGGAACCAGGCTCAACAATTTGAGCCAAAAGAGGTTGCGGCACACAGGAAGTAGCAGCCCACCCATGTTCCAGCCAATGTTAACTGCCGGGGCTCCCCGGGGCACCTGGTACCCCAACGGTTCATTTATTTTGTATTGTAAACCTGGGAGGGAAGGAGCTGTTATCATCCCTGGTTCACTGATGGGGAAACTGAGGCAGGGAGGGGGGAGGAGGACACTTGAGCAGGTCACACAGCTGGGCCAACTGCTGTCCGGGTAGACCACGGCACCACAGTTGGTCACACTGATGCTGGCTTTGACTGAACATTCGGGGGGTGGGGGTCCTAGCACCTCTTGGTAAATCGGACCACTGACTGCAATCATAGGCAAGAGCAGTGGCTGATGTCAGGTTCCATAGGGCCAGGACAGCAGGAGGGAGAGCTGGGTCTCCACAAAGGTGACACCGAGGCTCAATGGGGAAAAGAACAGTCTGTGTGTGTGTGTGTGTGTGTGTGTGTGGTGCTGGGGATGAACCCAGGGCCCTAGGCATGGGGGACAAGCACTCTACCAACTGAGCTGTGTCCCCAGCCCTTTGTGGTTTTTTCTTTTTTTCCCCAACAAATCACACTGTAACTATGCACACGCAAAAAGAGGAATTTCCATCCTTCATCACACCATACACAAGACGAACTCACAAGAGGTCACAGACCTTCACGCTGGGCTTAAGTGCTCAGAAGGCAACACAGGGGGCTCCTTCCAGGCCTTGACCTAGTCAAAGAACATTCAGATACAATCCCAGAAGCTCAGGCAGCAGGGGAGGAAATGACGCACTGGGAGCCCTCAAAGTCAAAACCGCTGGGCTCCGAAAGGCCCTCCTGGCCCAGTGAGAACCCAGCATGGATGTACAGACATCTGCAGATCATGCACCCAAGAGCAGACTCTAGCCCAGAACACTGAACCTCGCTTACAACTTAATACGAAGATGAATAATCTAATTCACAAATGGGCGCAAGATCTAAGTGGACGTTCACCAAAGGAGACAGACGTACGCTGATGCCCTCTGCAGGCTTCCCACAGCAGCAGTCCTCAGGCCAACACCAATGAAGCCGCAGCGGAAGGCCACTTCACATGCCGGGTGACTACAGCTCCAGGGACAGTCAACAACGCCAAGTGTTGGTGAAGAGCTGGGGAGACTGGGACCCTTCCAGGGGTTGGTGGAATGCAGACGGCAGCCACTTTGGAAAACAGCTGGCGCTTTCTTTAGAAGGTCAGCACAGACTCACCCCGTGACCTGGCAAGCCCATCCCTGGCCACACCCAGGAGAAACAGAAGCGCTTCCAACCAAGAAGTCATGGAGGCTCCGTGGGGTGGGAGACTTTCCCCGCTCATGAAGGAGCTGGGTTTGAATCTGGGTCTCATGGGTCCTTCCTCTGGGACTGGCCACAGGGGTGTCCAAAGAGGCGGGGAGGGAGCTGGGCTGCTGTGAACGTCCCTTTGTCTGTCTCAGGAGACCCCTGAGAGAGTGGGGCTCATTGCACCCCAAGGAGCCAAGTCTATTTCTGAGCCTGGAGCCACTGACTCCCAACCTTTATTAGCAGGTGACAACCATTAGGACGCGGCCTCAATGACTTCTACAGGAGTGTCCCCGCCCCAAGCTCAGTTCATGACCTACATTTAGGGAGCTTTGAGGTGAAGTCAGGAAATCAGTCAGTTCCACAGCTCAGAAACTGGGGACCCAGGACACCCTAAGTATACCCTTACTGCCATGTTCTCAGAGCCTCCTGCGGTCCCTGCTGTCCCCCTGTGTCCTCCACCATGTACCACCGTGGGACCAGGACAGGGTCCACTTGGGTCTGGCAAGGAAGATCACTAAGCCACCTGAGGCTCAGGGGTAGGAGCCCCTGGACACCCCCCTCCTGGAGTGTCTACCTTCCAGTCCCCTAGGGGCTCCCCAGCCCTGCAGGACAGGCTGCCAGTGCCCTAGGAAGGACACTCACCAGGCGGGAGGTCATGCTTCTGGCTGAGGCCCACTGCACAGACCCCCTGTGCTCTGCCGGCTGACCGTCCTGCACAGGGCAGTCCCCTGCCACACCCCCGACCCCCCATCCCTGTGGAATATTCTGAGCATCCCCTTGTGGCCCCTGCCAAGGAGCAGACGGGCTGCCGGTCACTGCTGCCTTCAACCTGTCTGGGAAACCGCAGCCCTTTCCCAACAGGCACTGCCCTTGCGGCGCCAGGAAGGCAGGGTGGACACCTGTCTGGCCTTCCTGGGGCACCAGAGCCTCCGGGACCCTGGGCCTATTCTCTCTCCTGCTCTCTGCAGCCCTGTGACCCCAGCAGCCACGCCCAGTCGCTGCCTGGACAGTTTTTCAGCAGGTGCAGAACCTAACCCTGCCTTGAGGACGCCCCCTACACAGGTAGCGGGGAGCACAGGCCCCCTCCCACAGGAGACCCCAGGGCCTCTGAGCCGCCCGGGCAGCGGGCGTCTGCAGCAGGCCCCAGTGGAGTCCAGGAAGGCGTCATGATCAGAGCCTGCGGAAGGCGCCAGGAACAGGCTCGTGCTCAGGAGGCCCGGGGCTGGCTGCAGGACGCAGGCTCCTGGGGCGCCCTGAGCAGGCCCAGCCCCGGCTCCTACAGGAGAGGCACCTGCTGCCCACACAGGGGCAGCAACGTGGCATGGTGCAGACAACGCCCACGCCCACGACCTCAGGGCCAGTCCCCTCGAGGGTGGTCACACAGCTAAGCGGTGGCCGTCATGACCAAGACTCAGGCCCTGCAATCATGACAATGCCGCCAGGTCCCCCCAGGGGGACAGCCACGGGGCTAAGTCCACCCTTGACCCTCGGAGACACTGACCCTGGCACATCATCGGCGCAGCCATGCCATGTCCTGCCTGAATGCCAGCTGACAGCAGGGAGGGTGGCATCGTGGGGACAGCGGCAGGACTCGGCTGCCTCTCTCCATCCTCGGGTGGCCCTCAGCCCTGTCCTCCCCACTCTGGCTTCCAGGGGCCTCACGCACACCATCTTCTTGGCTGGAACCCATGCCAACGTTGCCCCCAGGTGATCCCCTGAGGCCCTGTGCCATTTTGTGGATATTTAACTTAACCAGTTAACCTACAGGAAGAGACAGGGCCACGTGTAGCTGGCCAGGAGGACACGGCCTCAGTGACCACACAACTCTGGCTGATGACAGACCTGTGTGTGTTCAGTGTCCCCAAGCTTCACACACACCCTTCCACACCAACCCGCTATCCCACCAGGGGTGGATGGCGAGGCCTGGGCCTATCCACGCTTTCTGATAGGGAAGCCGAGACTCAGAGAGGTTGGGTACATTGCCTGAGGTCACATGGCTCAAGGGCAGTGTTGCAAGGACTCACCTCTGAGCAAGCAGACCCCTAGTCCCAGACTCCTAATCTGCAGCCAGGGAGGCCAGAGCTGGAAGCCACTTTTGTGGCACAAGTGGACTTTGGTCTGGGCTTCACTGTCTTTGCCTGACCTCTGACCTCCCTGGTCCTCCAGTGACCATGAGAGGCACCTTTAGGGAAGTGAATGGACTGTGAAGCTGCAGTCTAGTCGGTCCACCCTAGTTTGAATGGACTGGCTGGTGGTAACTGGGCAGCTGCGGTGTGGCTGGGGGAGGCGAGTCACCTGCAAGGGAGCATCTGCCCTGGGCCCTTCCCCTCTCCCTGCTTCCTGACTTCGCCATGAGCTGAGCAGCTTTCCTCTGCTGCCCCTCCCCTCACATCAGGCCTGAAGCAGTGGAGTGGCCTGCCGTGGACTGAGGCCTCGGACACCCCAGCCCCAGATAAACTTTTCTTCCTCCAAGTTGTTGTTCTTGGTTGTTTTGGTCACAGTGAGGCTAAGCTGCCTAACAGCGTGTTTGCCGGGGGCACTACAGGGCCTGTGAGTCCATCAGATGGACCACCCACTTCCGGTTCAAACATTCCACTCCTCGGAGTGCTTTACACGGCCAGGTCTCGATTCTCGGTAAGTCCGTTTGGATTCAGCAGGTCTCGGGGGCCGAGATTCTGCATGTCCCGCCCCCAGGACACCAATGCTGCTGCTGGCGCCCAGACCACAGCACAGGGTCCCCCAGAGGGGCCATGCCTGGCTCTGCCCGCCTCCCCCAGCAGTTGCTGAGCCTGAGCATCTCTCACCTGAGCCCCCCAGACCCCCCAGCTGTCTCCCTCTGGCCCTGCCCTTCACCGGCAGCCCTTTCCACCACACGGCGGCAGCCTCCGCCTACCCAGCCGGCCTGTGCGATCGCCCACTTCCTCACCAGCAAGCCCCCAGATGTGGCCCATGGCTGCCTGCAGCGCAAACACCTGAGCTGCGAGTGAGAGGGCAGGCTCCTGGCCCTGCCCCTGACGGAGCCTACCCACTCCAAGCCACAGGGCAGGGACGTGCTCCGTCCACCAGGTCCCCTGTCATCCTCAGGCCAGGAACACTGAGCCATCCCTGTGGCTCCCTCCCATCCTGTCCGGGAATGCTGCATCCCGGGCAGGGCTGGCCAGGCTCTGCCACCCCCAGCACACCACCAGCCCAGCATCTAAACTGTGCCCACATGGGCTCCTCTTCATGAGATGGACATGGCCTTCCCCCGTCCCCCTCACACTGCCCCAGCCCAGCCCAGTCCCCCTCCCTAAGGACGCAGTGCCCTCCAAAGCCACAAGCAGACTTAGCTGCCCGGTGAGCACACCAGTCAGCTACAGAAAGGCTCGGCTAGCTGGCGTCCACCACGAGGCTATCCCACACAGGCAGAGCTTAGGATCTCATGCGTGGAGCTGGACATTCCCCATCTTCCGGGAGCACACAGACTACGTGTAACTTGACCTTTGGTTATAAAACGACTCTGAATTTCTTTGGGATGATAACATGGGGATCTTTTGGGGGATTTTAAGATGTATAGAGCAGAGATCCTGAAACTAGGTGACCCCAGAATGTGATCTGGGTGCAGGTACGGCCCATTTTTAAATGGGTTTCTTACAGCTTCCCGTGTCCTCCCAGGTGGTAGCTCTACGGCTGCCTCTCTCGACAGCAGCCCGCCCTTCTAGACTGGCCCGCACTGGCACCCACACCAGGAAGCTGGGCACACTGCGTGGAACACTGGAGGAAACGGGGCGGAGGCACTGACGGCTCTGCCATGCACCAGGCACCTGAGTTCCATCAAAGCTCATCCATTCTAAGATGTGGACCCCGCAGGACACTGAGGCTTACAGGAAGACACTAAGTCAGCCACAAAACTCCAGGTGGGAAGATGTCTAACAGCTTACATCCTGGCTAGATCTACCAAGATGAGATGTAAGGGCACACACCCAAAACCACACGTGGGTCCCCAAATACACGTACATGAGTATGAAAGGGAGGACGAAAGGCAACCTGGGCCTTACCTGCAAAGGAATACCCAGAGCAAGCAGGTGGTGGTCCAGCCAGGCCTGCACTGGCCAGACCTCACCCAGACATGCAGAGGGCAAGAGGAACCAAGGTGCTGAGGGCAACCAAGCCATCCAAAGAGCACATGCCTGTCCCTAGGGTGTGACCATCAGAGGAGATGGAGGGTCAGAGATGGAGGGTCAGAGAAGGAGGTCAGAGGAGATGGAGCATCAGAGATGAAGGGTCAGAGATGGAGGTCAGAGACAGAGGGTCAGAGACAGAGGTCAGAGATGGAGCGTCAGAGACAGAGGGTCAGAGATAGAGGTCAGAGATGGAAGGTCAGAGACGAAGGGTCAGAGATGGAGGGTCAGAGATGGAGGTCAGAGATGGAAGGTCAGAGATGGAGAGTCAGAGACAGAGGATCAGAGATGGAGCATCAGAGACAGAAGGTCAGAGATGGAGGTCAGAGATGGAGGGTCAGAAATGGAGGTCAGAGGGTCAGAGATGGAGTTCAGAGATGGAGGTCAGAGATGGAGGGTCAAAGATGGAGGGTCAGAGACGGAGAGTCAGAGACGGAGGATCAGAGATGGAGTGTCAGAGATGGAGGGTCAGAGACGGAGGGTCAGAGACAGAGGATCAGAGATGGAGGTTAGAGACAGAGAGTCAGAGATGGAGGGTCAGAGACGAGGGGTCAGAGATGGAGGGTCAGAGAGGGAGGTCAGAGATGGAGGGTCAGAGACAGAGGATCAGAGATGGAGGTTAGAGACAGAGAGTCAGAGATGGAGGGTCAGAGACGAAGGGTCAGAGATAGAGGGTCAGAGATGGAGGGTCAGAGAGGGAGGTCAGAGATGGAGGGTCAGAGATGGAGGTCAGAGATGGAGGCCAGAGATGGGGCATCAGAGGAGATGGAGCATCAGGGGAAACAGAGCATCAGGGGAGATGGAGCATCAGCCATGCAGCCTCAGAGATGGGGTGTCAGAGGAGACAGTCCTAGGAACTTGGAGGATGGTGCCTGGTTCACGGGGAGGCTCTGCCAAGGTGCAGGGCACCACAGAGATGTGAAGACAGCGGTGAGCCCACAGGGAACTGACAGGCAGATGCAGGCCTAAGTGGCTTTCACAAGGTGAGAAGAGGAGTCTGTTCTGGAAGTGGCCATGTGACAGTGTCGTGGGGTCAGCATTTCAAAACCACAACTATTGAAACGATAGGAATAAGTCCAGTGAGAAAGGCAAGAACGAGCTGCCTGGAGAACCAGGGGAGCCTGGGAAGAGACAGCTTTCCCGAGGCCCAGAAAGAAGGGGCAGAGGTCAGGAGGGCAGGGCAGGCCATGGACTCAGAGCCCAGGAAGGGAGTGACAGGACAGGCTGTGCGTGGGAGGAGAAGTCCTAGAAACCTGGAACGTTCAGAGGAGGCCAGGCAGAGGTGTTTGCTGGGGACAGAGTAGTCCAGAATGGCACTGAGGTGGACAGGGAAACGGCCGTGTGACCCAGGGCAAGCTGCCCAACTTGGGGTGCCTCAGTCTGCTCATCTGTGAAACAGGGTGGTGACAGCTGTGTCCACATCACACGGGAACTCCCAAGAGCCTGGCCAGCCGTTTGGGGAGAGGGCCGTACTTACTGTGTGTGTCTCCAGATGATGGAGCTGGATGTCTGAGAACACATTACAGGGAGGCAGCACATGGGCAGCTGGAAGGAAGCACTTCCTACTGGGCTGTCTTGAAATCATGGGTAGGTAGTGAGAGACCCATCACTGCAGGCATCCAAGCCAAACCCACATAGAATAAATATCACAAACTGGGTTTCACTCCACTCCTCTGAGTTCTAGCCTCTAAAACCATGCTCTGCGGGCCCCAGCGTGCTGAGCACACTCTGGTGTTTGCTAGTTCCCAACTTGGTTTAGCCTAGAGTGTGTGGTTCCCCCAAAGCCGCTGCACTGGGTTTTGGACTGGGGGGTGTCAGGGGAGAATATGAGTCCCAGCCAGGCCCTAATCCTGGGGCCTGTGACTCTGTGGTTTTCACCATCTCCCCAGTGTCCCCCAGGACTGGGCAGCTCTGGAGGTGAGCTGGGCAAGCGGCCTCCTCCACCAGCCTCACACTGGCAGATCCCAAGGTGGACTGACCTCTACCCACATGGTCCAGACACGAGCTCGCAGAGGGACCTCTTATGGCAGATCCAACTGGCGCCTCACTAAACACAAGGACAATGTCCATCATTCACTTGCCGACCGAGCACCCCCGAGCTCAGCACCCTCACAGCTGCTCCAGCCGCATCCTGACACCGTCCATTCCTCCAAAACCCACAGTCAGCCCAGCCCCATCCCTGTCCCTGTCCCCGTCCCATCCCGACAGCTCCCCTGCCCAGCCTGCCCCCATCAAACCGTCGGGGGAGCTCCCTGGAGCGTGGGGACTTCCAGATGGGCCTTCTGGACCTGTGGCCTGCAGCCTCCTCCTACTGGCCCTTTTCCCACGACCTCCTCAAACAGCCGGCACAGAAAGGTCCACCCTCACACCAGATAAGGGGGCAGACACAAGGAGAACCTGTACCCCAGGTGGTCTGCAGGGGTCTCAGGGGCCCACTGACCTCCTCCCTCTCCAGTAGCCCAGCAGCCCCCACTGGCTGGCTACAGCAGGCTGTTGCCATGGGAACGGCAGAGCTGCTGGGCTGTGACATCACTGCAGGGGTGAGGTTGGGGACAGCGACGGGCCAGCCAGACACACAGGTGAGAGTGCAGCTGCTGGGGTGACGGTGGCCCTGTGGAGGGAGGGTCTGGAGGGGGGCGCTTGCCCAGCCTGGCACCGCCCCGCCCTGCTCAGAGTCTGGCTCTTCCCCGAGCTTCCAGGACCTTCAGGAAGCCTGCTTCAAGGTCGGGGCTCCAACAGGGCCTCCCACCCCCTCTCCTGTGGGGACAGCGTCTGGCGGAGGGGAAAGGGGCTTCTGCTTCCCAGCTGCTCCAGCCCGCCACTGCAGAGCCCCAGTCCAGCTGCGGGGAGGACTCTTTCCCGTCCCCTCCGTCCCCCACCTCCCCCCCACAGGACAAGTGCTCTGGGGCTGGGGCACCCTCTGCAAACCTGACCATTGAGGAATCTAGTTTGGGGAACATGGCTTCGGTCCCAAGAGGCAAAGCAACCAATTCTTGGGGCTTGTTCTTGGGTGAGGGGGAAGTGAACAGCTGGATCTGGCCAAGGTGAGAGCATCTCAGGATTCAGTCTCAGGAGAGCTGAGCCTGGGGCCAGAGGCTCCTTCGGGGCTGGGCAGGCCCTGGGAGAGGTCACTGGCCCTTGAGCCAGGGCAGTGAGGCTCTTCTCCCCGTGAGAAAGTTCTCCACCAAAGGCCACCCACCCGTTTCTTTGGTCCCTCTTCTCAGCCCTTATGATGTGCGTTTTCTCTGTCAACCGACTGGGCTAAGGGCTGCCCAGATAGCTGGCCAACAGGGTTTCTGGGTGTGTGGGAAGGGTATTCTGGAAGAGAGCCACCTTGGAATCCATGGGCTGCCTGACCCAGCCCAGCATGGGCAGCCATCGTCCCATCTGTCCAGGGCCGGGACAGAAGCGAGGGGCAGATGGGAGGAAAAGTCTCTCCCTGCTTGAGCTGTGACATCCAGGCTCTCAGGCCTTTGGACTCAGAACGAATCACACCACCAGCCCCCCACCCCCCAGTTCCGCTGCTTGCAGACGGCAGATTGCGGGAATCTCAGCTCGGTAATCGTGAGAGCCAAGGCCCATAATAAATCCCGTCGTCTGTGTATCTATATTTCCTATTGGTCCTGCTTTCTAAAGCTTCGAAGGTACCAAGTCTGGGGTCCAATTCTCCTTCCTCTTCCTCTCGACACTCACCATTCAGCAAGAGAAAGTTCTGGAGAAGAGGGACATAGCAGGGTGGCTCAAAGCCACAGCACGCAGGGCTTTGACGGCGGCTCTGTCAGAACGTCCGGCACCACTTCTAGTGGTGCCTCCAGGTCTGCTCTGAGGTTAGGACCCCTCTGCCGAGCCAGGGCCCTCTGATTCAGCCCTCGAGTCCCTGGTCCCCAGAACACAGCCCATGCCTGGATTAGGCCGCTCTGCTAAACACTGCGCGAGGAATCGGCCTAAACCAGCCAGGCCTGGAGCTCGGTCTATACAACTTGACTGCGATGAGACCCACGCTGCAGCAAATTCAAGTTCATCACTGCACAATTAGAAAACCTGCATTTGCCAAAGGCAGTCTGAGCCTCTCAGGCATCCATACTTCTTTTAGTTCCACTTAGAAACCTACACACTTGTCACTGGCAGAGTGTCCACTATTGTAGCCTGCCCAGCCATGGCCCCGCTGCTTCCTGTCCAGGGGCTCTGGCACCCCCTGAGAAAGGTGAGCAGGGAAGACAACCTTGTAACTAGAGGCTTAATGGTGGAAAGTCCCCAGATACGGGGTTGCTGGACACAGGAAGTCTCATTTCTACAGCCCTTGATGGCTGCTGACCCGCCCCTCCGAGGCTCCAAAGCTCACGTTAAGGGCTGGGCGGGGGCTCAGCAGCAGAGCGCTTGCCTAGCACGTGAAGGCACTGAGTTCCATCCTCGGCACCACATAAAAATGAGTAAATAAAGGTGTAAAAAATGTTTTTTAAAAAAGTGCTCACGTTCAGATGCCCCCACGTCAAGGACAACAGCCTCCTGACCAACAGAGCTCTAAGGGGTGGACCCATCCGTACTAGCCCCTTCCCTCAAGTGCCTGGTTTCTCCCTGGGCAGGGCCAGGCTGCTCCTCTCCTCCCTGGGACAGCTGAGGGTTGGAGGTTGAATGCTAGGAGGGCTACAGAGGGAAGCCACCTCTCCCTGAAGATGCTGGACAGGGAGCCCATGTCCCCAAGCCCTTCAGCCATGATGTCAACACAGTCCTGAACACACCACCCACCAGGGACCTGAAGCCTGTGAGCGACACCTAGTCCTTTCTCCCAAGGCCACATCAAGTGCTGTGTCCTTGAAGCACCCTGGACCCCACGGCTGGTGACTGAGACCTGGCTGTGGTCGCCTCTGGGACACCTAGGGGACCAGGGCTCATGGACCCTGGTCTCCCTAGTGTTGGAGGGCCACATGGTGAGGGCAGGCTCCGGCCCTAGGCCACTGTGAGGCGCAGGCATCAGCTCTGTGCAGCTGTGCTGGACGCACAGCACGTGCCCCCTCCACGCCCGTGGCGCCCCAGCTTTCTTCTGAATCCTCTCCTTGCCATCTCCCTCCCAGGTCATGGACCCCAGCGGGCCACAAGCCAGCACAGGGCATTCCCAAGCCACTGGACTGACAGGGTGTGGTGCCTGGAAATGAAGAGCACCTGGCTTCCCAGGAGGCCTCTGGTCAACACAGGACTGTGACCATTCAGACCATGTCGCCTTCCTCGTGTGGCCTGGGCTGGTGGCTCTGAAAGCCCCCTGCTCCCTGGGTTCTAGACCTGGGTTGAGGGGTGGCAGACATGAGCTTGGGAGTACAGAGGAGCCAGCCTGTGCTCAGGCTGCCACCAGAACGTCACAGTCTTGCACCATGCACACGGGAGGTGCCCCTTCCTGTGCTGCCCGCCCGCCTTTCCTCCTAAAGGGCCCTTGGGACAAGGCCGCGGGTTTCTCTGGAGATTGTCCGGGCTCCAAGCGTTCGAGGGGGGGCAGATGCCTCCCCAGCCCCCAGGCTTTGCACCCTTCACTCCCCGTCAGCAGCCACGGAGCAGGTGCAACCTGAGAAGTGCAGCCTGCTCTCGCAGACAGGGAAACAGGCTCCAAGGGGCACCAAGTTGGGACAGAACCACCCATTGGGCCCAGAGCCCAGCCGTTTCCCCAACACCTCTCCTTCGCCTTTTTTCTCTAAAATGTCCACTTCTGCGGTGAAGAACCGGCTGTCAAAATGTGTCCGCAGCAGAGAGCAGGCTTTCCCCTCAAAGCCCACCCACCTCCCCTGAGCCCAGAGCAGGTGGGCGAATCCACAGCATCTCCAAGGTCACTTTAGAGAATGACCCAGGTGTCCCCTCCTCTCCAGGTATCCTGCTTGCCTCTAGAACAGGGAACAGGAAGTGGTGAGAGATGTACCAGCCTACGGCCCAGGAAGCCCACACCTGTGCAGCCTGCCCTTGGTGACAGGTCTGAAAGCGTTTCTGTAAGGGGCCACACAGCCAGCTTCGTCTGTGAGGCTCCAGCACCCCGGCTCCCCTGCCCAGCTCCACTCTTGCAAGCAAAACACAGCCAGAGACCAGGCATGTCCAGTGGGTACAGCTGTGTTCCAGTAAGACTTGATCCACCACAGCAGGTTCCAGGGCCGTGCGCACAGTGCGCCAAACTCTGAAAGGAGCCAACAAGGGTTCGCAGGCCGACTGCCCTGCGTGGGACCCCGTCACACCAACCTGGGTGCAGTACACACTGCTGAGGCGGGGAACTCGGGCTGCTGGGCCCTTCCTGGGTCAGCCCTTCCACCCCTGGCCATCCCGGGAATCCCTCCTCTCTGCATGTGCATCCCAAGTGCCTTTTCCTGGGGGGCTGGGGACCGTGCTGGGAACTGACCCAGGGCCTTGCTCGTGCTAAGCCCTTGCGCTACCGCTGAGCCACACCCCAGCCCAGACGGCCTTTGACTTTAATTATACAACAACACGCGCTGATTGCAGAGGCTTTAGAAAATGCATTTAGACAGAAGATCTTTAAAGATCACCCTGATCTCCCGGCAGCCCAGGATTCTGGGTCCCTCCTCCGGGCCGCGTCCCCACACAGGCGCTTGGCGTCTGCACCCTTGTTTGCTCAGGTTTCAGGGCAGCAGCAACCTCGAGTTTCTCCACCGAGTGTTGGATCAATTACCCTTGTTAAAATGGACACCAGGGCGTTGCAGTTTCTGAAAACGCCCACTGCACTTGACAATACCGACACGGTGACAAGACACCGGGACACCGTGACACCGGGACACCGTGACACCGGGACACCGCGCCTGCCGACTGGTGCGCCCAGGCTACTTCCCAGGTCACAGACGCACGGATCTGTGGTGCCTTCGCAAACGCCTGCCCACTGTTCCCTGTAAGAACCAACAGTGGGCGGGCAGCCCACCGGCCACACCAGAGTCCAACAGCCTCTGCCTCCCTCCTCACAGCCTCTTGTTCAACGACCCTCTTCTGCCCAGCTGCTTCTAGCTGCGAGGCCCTGAGCAAGTGCCTTGCTGGGCCTGGGGCTCAGCCTGGACATCTGTAAAATGGGATGACAACAGAGGAGGTGACACGTGAGTGCCAGGGACTTGTGGGACGTGGCTCCCTCTAGCACTTGGCACTCAGTGCCACCACCACTGTTAACGCCATGGTCACCTCCCTCTCCTGTCACAGACTCATCCTGACCAGCCTCCTGACCCCTGGAGGCACCAAAGCAGACTCAGCTCCCCACCTGTGGGACAACACGTCCCGCCCCGAGCCCCGGTCCCCAGCCCCAGCTGGGAGGTCCCCTGAACGCAGGGACAAGTCCAGCTCAGCATCAGGCACAGGAAGAGCTGATCCCACGCCCCCCTGGACAGCCCACAGCAAGGCTCGGGCCCTGGGAGCCCACCTTCACCCATGACCCTAGGGGCTGATTCCTGCCTCCACTTCAGAGATGGAGACGTGGAGGCCAGGCCCCTTGTCCCACATCCCTCTGCTGGACCAGGTCACGGGCCAGGACTTGGTGTGCAGAGCCAGCCTCCGACTACGCTCTGCTGCCAAGGCCAGTGCCCTGTCCCCGCTGGCTCTCCCCCTCCACGTGGCACCTCCCCGTTCTCTCACGGCCCCTCCCCCATTTCCCACTGTCTGCTGAAGCGCTGGCAGCTCCTGCCCAGACCCCACCCTGCCTGACCAGCCCACCAGGAGGGGACGCTGGCCCTGAGCACCACGGGGCCTCCCGCTGGGCGCACCCCTGAGCCCCAGGCCCCTGGCTCGAGGCCCATCTCCATCTCCCAGGCCTTCCTGGGTGCAGCCGCAGGGCCGCCCCGCTCCCCGATAGTGCTCTTGCCCCGGTGCCCTGCCCTCCCGCCCGCCACCCCGGGTAACAGCTCTCAGGAGGCGGGAAGCAGCCCCCCTGCCAGGCCTTGCTGCTGTTCCTGGGTTCGAGGGTGACCATGCTCCTGTCCACTCGCCCTTCTCCAGTCGCCCACTCTCCACTCCACGCCCTCGGCTCCAGTCCATTGGCCCCACCTGACCCCAGCCCACCAGGCCCTGTCTTTGCTGGGCACGTCCCTCTGCCTGCAGGTCCCCTCGCCTTGGATGCGGTCTGCCCTCCAGGCTGACCCTGAGGGGCAACGGGGAGACAGCCCAAGGTCTGCTCTCCCGCCCTCCCTTCCAGGAGACAGGAGGGGCACTGACTCCCTGCTCCAGAATCCCAAGCACCTGCCACAGGACTGTGTGTAGTTGGCCCCCAGAAGGCAGCCAAGCAATCACCGCCCAAAACGAGACTCTCCTATATAAGAAGGAGGTCCCTGAGGCAGTGCCCAGGCCCACCCTTCCTGTAGGGTGTGTGTCCCCCCATCCCAGGGTGCTGCCACCTCCCACCAAGGTGTGAGTTGAAAGGGCAGCTGCTGCCCACCCAGGGCTCCTTCCCCAGGAACTGTGCCCATGTGGAAGACGACAAACAGAAGCTTCCAGATCTTTGGGAGCCAAGGCTGAGCCGGTGGGGGGACCCGGGACATGTGGGGGACCTAGGAGGAGGCAGAGGGGCACATCATCCAGGGCAAGTGCCAGTCATCCTGCAGGGAGGGAGGAGACGTGGGTCCCGACCTCCTGCCACTGCCAGGCTGCCTGCCTCCTCCTCCTCCTGTGCGCTTTCTCCTGGAACCTTCTGGCTTCCTGGGGTCCCCGCTGCACATCTCTCAGCTATTTCTGAACCCGAGAGCCCCCCACCTCCGCCTGGGGTCTGGCCTTAGGGTTCCTCATCAGGACTGGGCGAGGCGATGAGCAGAGGTGGGGAGCGGACAGCAGGTAACCAAGCCCACCCGCAGCTCGGACAGGAGCCCTGCCAGAGCCGTCCCAGGCAGGAGGAGCGCCGGTGGGGAGGGTGCCCTTCCACACCTGCTCCACCCCAGGCCCCTGCACCCTCACCTCCTTGGCTCCAGCGACTCAGGCCCCAGTCGCTGCCTTGGCAGAAGGCCTCCGTCCCCGCAGGGGACACACAACGGCAGAGACACCCACAGTGTCCAAAGAGCAGCCCCATCCGCGGAAGGCCTGGCTCCGCTGAGACCAGATGCCCCCTTGCTTTCCACAAGTGAGGGTGGGACACAGTCATTGTCAAGGGCTGGCTGTGAGTTTTCTGGGGTGGCCACACCTACCTGTCTGGTCCTATCACCACAAACACCAGACCCCCCAGACCCATAGAAAGTCAGGATGCCCTCGGCCCGTGTGCCCTGGACCCAGCATATGGCCATTTGGCCTTGACCGCAGCCCATCTCCAGCTGCGACTGGAGACCGTCAGAGGCTTGAGGAGGCAGTTTCTGGAGATGGGAGCAGCCAGCGGGAGAGGGTGCAGTCAGGGAGCAGGACGGCTTTGGGCATCGCCTCCCAGCTGGAGGGGGAATTTTACTCTCTAGGTCCAAATAGCTCCTGGATTTACTCTTGACACCAAAAATCAGCAGAGGCATCCAGGGTCTGCCAAGTGACCCAGCTGGCTCAGCAGCTCCAGCCTCCCCCCGCCCGTGTGGCTAGAGACACGGTCGCCGCACAGGCCTGCAGCAGGTGGCGAAGGATGCGCCAGAGGAGAGGGAATCGGCCGGAGCCTGCGCAGCACTGCTGTGGAGACACAAAGCCTCCTGTTTGTCTTGACCTTCCTGGAAAGGACAGGGACTGAGGGTCCTCCAGGAGCAGGCCAGATCGTCTCTTCCTAAATGTCACGACCTCACCGAGAAGTCCCTTTGCTGACCACACTTCCAGTCCTCTCCTTGCCAGACAGACACCTCTCAGAAATTCTTCCGCAGCAGAGAGCATTCTGTTTCTTAAACCAAGGGCCTCGTGCTGACCCCAGGCTGGTTAGCAAGGCTGCAGCCAGCCAGGAGTGAGAGGAGCCAGCCTGTCTCGAGACACGTTGGCCTTCATCAGCTCCCAACGTGCACCCTGCGGTCAGAGTCCTGGTTGCACAAACTCCCGAGGGGTGTTTCTTCTTCTTCTTTTTTGTACCAGGGATTGAGCCCAGGGGTGCCTAACCACTGAGCCACATCCCCAGCCCTCCCCCCGCCCTTTTTTTTTTTTTTTTAATGTTTTGAGACCGAGTCTAGCTAAGTTGCTGAGGTTGACTTTGAGTTTTTGATCCTCCTACCTTAGCCTCCCAAGTCACTGGGATTACAGGCATGTGCCACCGTGCCCAGCTGCCTGGGGGGCTTTTTAAACTACAAAAGTAGAGGTCTGAGCCAGGCCCTTTGTGTCTACAAAGAGATCCCAGCCAGAGTAATCTTTAGATGCCCCCCAGGTAATCCTATTCCCAGGATGAGGAACTACTACTGCTGAGCAAGTCACCAACCCGTGCCCCTCAAAGGAAAATCCTAGAGGACAGATCAGCCACTATGGACCAGCAGGGCCTACCCAGGGCCCTACCCTGGGGTGTCCTCCACTTTTTATCCCAAGCTGGATAAGCAAGGAGGGCAGCCTGAGGCACTGGGTTTAGTAGGGCCCTCACCCAGACTACGTCCAGCCAGAACCTAACCTATTCGGAAATAGGGTCATTGCTGAAGTAGTCAAGTCAAGATGAGGTCATACTAGATTCGGGCGGGCCCTGAACCCAATGGCTGGTGTCTTTACCGGAGGGAGATTTGGAGCCAGACCCATACCCAGGGGAGAGGGCAGTGTGAAGACAGAGGCAGAGCTTGGTGGGATGTGTCTGTACCCAGAAAATACCAAGGACTGCCAGGAGCCACCCAAAGCTAGGAGAGACCTGGAATAGGAGCCCCCAGAGGGACACCCCCTGCCAACATCTGCGTTTCAGGCTTCTGGCCTCCTGAACATGACAAATGAACCCCCGTGTTTTAAGTCCCCCAGGTGTGGTCCTTTTTTACAGTGGCCACAGGAGCCAGACAGGCTGGGCTTTGCAGTGTGACTGGGCCTCTGTGCTGGGACAGGGTTACAAGTTAGGGCTTTATGATGATTCAATACAACAATGTGGCACCAGTGCCAGGAATCTAGGCAGGAGAGGGCCTTGAGGCACAAGCAAGAGCCCTGGACCAAACCAAAGCAAAAGCAGTGCCCGGCGCAGTGGCTGCCTTCACCAGCTGGGCAAGGACCAAGTGGCTGCCCGGAAATTCTCCCCACGCGGCCGGGGCGTGGAGGACGGTCCCTAGCTCAGCTGCTTCTTGCTCAGCTCCTCTGAACCCAAGCCCCAGGTCCTACAGGCCAGTTTCCTTCTGGGCCCCACGGCTTGATCAGAAATGCAGTCTAGCTCAGGACAGGAGCCAGGACAGGCCTGCACTTCAGGGACACCCCAAGAGAAGCCCACCCTGGTGCCCTTGTGGGGAGGAGCCTCTCTTCACCCCCAAATGCTGCTGCACAATAAAGTCAAACTGGAGAAGAGGCCCATTGCCCCCACACCAGGTTTTGTGGAGGGTACGCTGCAAGCCCTCACCACGCCCTGCACCAGGTGGCTCAGCCACGTGGTCCCCCAGACAGGAGCTGCTGAAAACTCCCAGGCTGGGCAGGCCAACTGGGGTGGGGTCAGGAGCCCCAGAGTGGGCATGGAGAGGGCATTGCTGGCACCAGGAGATGACAAGCACTGGCCTCAGTCAGGGCAGGTGAGGGGTGCCCAGCTTCACAGCAAGGGTACAGGGCAGGTGACTGAGAATTAGGAGCAAAATTCAAAGGGAAGGCAGAGGGGCTTCGAGGCCCAGAGCCCTGCACCTGAACATGCCCAGCACCAGGCCTGGAGGGGTCGGCAAGTGTCGGCCTGGGTGGCACCGCCTGCGGCACTCGCCCACTTCTGTCTCCTGCTCCTCTGTGGATCAGACCACTTTGCCCCTCCTGCTCGCCAGCCCCACCTTTGGAGGCAAGGAGTCCCCAGGGTGATGGAGATTTGCTGCACAGATCCCAGTGTCCCTCCAGTCACCAAAGCCTTCAGTTTTTGTGGACATCCTGAAAAAAGTCACCCACAAAAAAAAACCACTCAGGGTCCCGGTCCCTGCCAGGTCCTGTTGGTGGGGCCTCCTGGCCAGGGCACCCAGCAAGGAGCCAGGTCTATGTCTTTCTCGCCTCCCCCCTCAAGCTTGTGGAACCTACCCGGCTGCATGGGGGGCTTCCATCCTGCCCCCTGCTTAATGTCTGAGTCCCCAAAAGGGGCTGGTGGGAGGAGCCCCCGCAGGGAATCCTGTCCCCACCCAGTCCGGAGCCCAGGGAAGCCCAGCTCACATCTCACCTGTGCAAGTTTCTTCCCCGGGTCCCCAAACCTCCAGTCACCCCCACTGCCGCCGTGTCCCCCGCCCCCAGCGCTGGCATCCCAGGGCGGCCGCCTGCCAAAACCCAAGCCCAAGCCTTCCCTGGCTCCCTTTTCTGGGGCTGGAGCTGCTGCGGAATTTCGATGGAATTTTGAGGTCGTGAAGCATCTCGGCAAAGAGAGGGAAAGAAAGGGCGAGACGGGAGGGGGAGAAAGTGCGCCAGGGGCGTCCACTTGCAGGACTCTCGAGGGAGCCGGCGGGCTGCGGGCGCGCGGGCGGGGGTCGCGCCGCTTACCTACGTCTGCGTTGCAGAACGCCTGTTGCGGGTGCACGGGGGAGCAGCTGCAGGCGTCGGCCGGGCGCAGCAGCGTCGCCAGCAGCAGGAGGCCGAGCGCCAGGCGCAGGCTGTGGGCCGCGGCGCCCATGGCGGGCCGGGGTCGGCGGGCCGGCGCCCCGGCGGTGGCTGCTCTCGGCGGCGGGCTGGGGGCCGGGCGGGGCCGGCGCACCCTGCTCACCTGCCCTTGCGCCCGCGCAAACTTTCTCTGCTCTTTGTCTCGGGCGGCGCGGGCCGGGCGCGGGGGCAGCGGGCGCGCGGAGAAGAAAGCGGGGCGGCGGCGACGGCGGCCCGGCTCGGCTCCCCGACTGCCTTCTATGGATGTGTTTGCTGCGGGCTCGGCCCGAGCCGGGCGTTTTATTGCGCTCCGAGGATCCTCTGCTCCTCCTCTCGGTGGCTGGCGGCCAGTGCAGGCCGGCGCTCCCAGCACCCCTCCTCCCGCGCCTCCCGCGCCTCCCCGGCCCTCCCCAGAGCCCCGGCTTTGTTGTGCCCAGCCTGGCACCGCGGGCCTCCCGCACCACCCGCCCCGCGCCCTGCCCCGGCGCTGCGCACCTGGCACCCGCCGCCTGGGCCACACCGCGCAGCCCCCCTGCAGCCCCCGCCCCCCAAATGGCTGGATTCGCGGTGTGGGGTGGGCCCTGTCCAGGACTTGAGACTCAGACCTGTCCCTCAGGGCCCCAGCAACCCACCGCCCACCCTTCCACTCCAGCCTGGCTCTCGGGTCTCCACTGCCTGTCTCCTTCCCCCTGGGCAGACTGTAGCCACTGACTGAGCAAAGGGATGTGTCCTTTCCAGAGGGGGCCTTTCCCCATCATCCCCTCCCCCTGGGCTCCTGGTTTTGGTGAACTCCGGGGGGATTATTTTTTTCAAATGGAGGCCTTAGAATTTTCAGTGTGCCTAGCCAGTTGTTGGAGGGAGTGAGGGGTGGGGTTACTGTGGACCAAACAGGATTTCAACTGGCCATATTTCAGACCAGGCAACAAGAGAGAAGGGAGGGCGGGAGAGCCCAGGAGCTAGCAGGATCTGGGAGCCTCTGCTCGGAGTTCCCGCCCTTCGCCCACATCTGAAGGACTTTCCCCAAACAGTTCTGTGTTCCAGGAAGGGCCAGGGACTTAGAGGTGTGGAGGAGGAGAGGACAGAGGGGATGGTGGCTGGCCTCTGTCTACCTGTCAGTGAGCCTGGCCTGCACACAGGTTTGCAACCCAGCTAGGGGGACCCAAGCCCAGGAAACGGACACTGTTAAGAAAACAGCCGTTGCTGGCTAGACCCCGAGGTGCTAGAAAACACTGCAGGCTTGGAAAGCAGCTCCTGTGGCTTCCCTGGGCTTTCAGACAGGCAACTGGGGAAAGCTAAAAAGGCAGAGTCATTATTTTTAGCACCCTGACAAATCTAAAGTCACTTTTGGCTTTTGTTAACCTGAAATAGAGTTGCGCTGTTGGTGAAACCGTGTTTGATGCTAACTTTTTGGGAGGTTGTTGCAAGTTGTCTGCCTGTAACCTCTTCATTTTCCTCTCATTCTTTTTTTATTACGATTGGGGAAAACGCTGTTGAACTTCACAGAGCCCAGACCCCTGTCCATTTAGGAGACAGACCAGGGGCTCATACAGTGTATGTTAAGGTGATGAGCACCTTGGTGGCAGGGTCGATGGTGTCCCAGAAAGGAGCAGGGCCCATGCACGTTGCTCAGAGAGGCCTGAAGTGCACCCTCCCCTAGGGGCTGGCCACCACCCTCACCTGGACTGTGGGTTTCCCTCCCTGGGGCCTCTCCACCTGCACACAATCAGGCTGGCCTTTCTCCCTACTCCTCTCCCCAAACCTTTTCTTGACCCCAGTTCTGCTAGCAGAGTACCCCATTCCTCTGCTGCCCTCCCGGGTTGTCTTCTCCAAACAGCATCTACACCCTGAGTTTCCAGCTCTTTGCCTCCCTCACCCAGTCTGCTCTCCCCTCTTCCCTGCCTCTCTTCTTCCGCTCCATCCTCAAATGATTTGAGCATCCACTGTACCCTGGACACTCTCCCAAGAGCAGGACACTCCGAAGTCTATAGTTCTGGAATAGCACGTGGAAAGACCCCAAGGCCCTGAGGCAGGACTGTCCTGCCTTGGTGGAGGCTAGCCATGTGGCCTCAGCGAGGGAGGAAAGAGGGTGGAGGCCGGGGATGGTCAGAGGCTGGGAGGGGACGCACGGGAGGGCAGATGAGGGCAGGGAGGACGTGTGCTTTCTTAGGAGGGAGGAGGGAGGGGCAAGACCTGACACATCTTCTGGAAGTCAGGGTGGAGATGGAGCAGGCACCATGAACAGGCAGGACATAGCCACACGCCCCTCTGCTGACCTCCCAGCCTCCTCGCCATGGAGTGATGATTTGACAGACCCTTCCCAGTGGATTGCTGTGCATGGCTCACCCAAGGGGCCGAGAAGGAGGGAGCATCCCAGACACCCAGGCTGGCCCTCCCACTCACCTCCCACCGCCTGCTGCCCACGGGTCCCACTCTGGGCCAGCCTCTGTCCCTGATCACCTCTTCCCCCTCCCGGAATCTTCCCGTTCCCCCCCAGGAAACCAAGGAATCTACTGACCCTGAGGAGTAGCTTCCAGCCGGCTCTGGGTGTTCTCCCGTTCTGTGCGCCTGGACCAGGGCTCGGAGCAGAACAGACCGGGGGAGGACGGGATCAGGACACCCCACCCCTGGGCGAGAGAAGGAGCCAGGGAGGAGGGCCCAGGGGTGGCCCCCCTGTCCAGCCTTCTTCACTTCTGGTCTCAGTGTTGGTGGGAGGGCTACAGAGGAGCCACACCGGGGACCCCAGCCTGCCAGGCCAGGTCCCCGGGGGGCAGCTCAGGACAGAAGGGAAGCGCAATGCTGCCAGGCCAACATGCCAGAGGTTTGTGGAGGGGGCTTCCGGGCACTCGGACCACGCCTCTAGGGACTCCAGTCCCACCTGGAACACTCACCCCCTCAAAGAGACTTTCCCAGAACAGAGCCCTGCAGGACTGTCCGTTCGTCCCTCCCCGTCTGAGCACACCCAGCAAGCATGTCCCAGGGTGGACCTGGTAAACAGTGACCATGGCCAGGAGGAAGTGCCAAGGCCTCCTCCAGCCTGCTCCTTCCAGGTGAACAGAGTCAGGGTGCTCTCTGGCTGAGACCAACCACGTCCACCCAGTGTGAGGAAGAGCTCCGCTTCTCCAGACCCGCCCTCCCAGTCAGAATCAGATCCATCTCCCCTGAGCATGCGGCCGTCTTCCTAGAGACAGCTTGAGCAGAGCTGAAGCCCCCACACTCTTTCTGGCAGGTTCCGGGAGAGCCAGACGTTCTCGTCAGTAACAGGCATCAAAACTGGAAGTGGACCCCAGGCTCAGGGTCCAGAGCTCCAGAAGCAGTGGGCGGGTCTCAGGCAGGTCTCGGGGAGCCGGGACCTGTAGGGGAGGCTGTGTCCCTCGGTCTGGCTGCTTGGGGGGCTTCTGCAGCCAGGGGATGGGACCAAGCATCTCGGCCACAGTAGGCAGGTGGTCTCTGTCCCCAGTGAACCCTGGTGGGCTGTTTACCCAGGGCAGCTGAGGATGACAAGACTGTGAGTCAACGTGATGGGCTGCAGGCAGCTGCCGTTCTCACACCGTCCAGTCCACTCATCTCTGGGCACATGGAGGACACGTTCAAGGACATTTTAATAGGAACTTCATGGTCAGTGCCCTTCAGTTGGGGCCAAGTGTCATGATTTTGGTGCGTTGGCATTTGGCCCAGATGGCGCTTTGTGGTGTGGCCACCCGGGTGTTGTAGGATGTCGGACAGCGTCCCTGGCCTCACCCTACCTACTGCCAATAGCACCCAAAAGTGTGCCCAGCCCTCACTGGAGAGTCACGCATGAAGAAATGGGTAGACATCCTCGGCCTGAGTTCGCCCAGGGCAGAGGCGCCATTTTGGAAAGCGAACAGTAGTGCATAGGAGAGGAGGGTTGGGGACCTGGAGGCCCCGGAGGGAGTCACCCCATGCTGCCTTCCATGTCAGGGCCAGAGGAAAGGCTGGGAATATGACAAGACCTTAAAAAGGGTCCATGAGTAATAATTAGGGTGACATGAAGTATCTGCACGACTCTGGACAGATCAGGCAAAGGTGTCGCCCGGAGGTGAGCAGGACCGGGCCTGGGTGGCGTGGCTGGGAGAGGATGGGGTCTTCCCCCCGCCCCCAGCCGCACTGCAGCAAGGCTCCTTCAGGGGAGAGTCGGCCCTGGGGCAGCCCCAGGCAGAATGGCCGCCCCCAGTTGTCGGGGGTCTGCTTTCAGGTGATGTCACTCTTCCCACCTCCTTCAGGTCTCTTCCTCTGTGCCGTGGCCGTGTGCTGCCCCTGCTCTGGGGCCTGGCTGCCCTGCACCTGGCCTCCGTCTCCCTCTCCCTTCCCTCCTCAGTCAGGCACCCCTCAGGGCGAGGGCAGCCGTGAGCCAGGGCACCCTCCTTAGCCAGCCTGCCTGGACTGGGCCCCTGGACACCCTTGTGTGGGACACAACTGTCACAGCCCCTGGCAGCAGCCCTGACACTGCCTGTGTTGGTCGGCCCCGGAAAGAGAGGATGAGAGGGAGGGAGGTGTCCGGTGGCCAGCAGGAACCCTTACTGTCTGGCCCCAAGAGAGATGGCCTCCACAGGGTGGCCTCCCCAGGGTGCTGATGCGCACAGCCCAGCTCCAGCTCCTCCTCCCAGACACCACCTTTGGCCTCCTCTCTGATCCAGTGGCTGGTAGCTATGGCCTCGGCCTCGGCCAGGGTGGCTGGGGCAGGGCCCCTAGCCCTCCTCCAGGAGTGAGGGAGGGTCCAGGGAGTCTGGCTCCCAGGCAGTGGCTTCCCTGGGGTCCCACCCCAGGGCTCTGTCCACCTTGCTCGCCTCCCCTTCCCCACCTGCCTTCCTCCCACCCCCCCACCCCCCCACCCCCGCCCTGGGCTCTGAGACCCCTCAGACCATTCTGCGGGCAGGCGGGTGCGGGAGGCCTGGGAGGGAGGCCCCGCCTGCCGCTGATTTCCTCATGCCCAGACTATTTCCTTTTGGCCCTGGGCATGTGGTCATGTGCTGCTTTTCATGGGCGGGTTGGGGACCAAGGCCAGCAAGCCGTGATGGGAAGCCAGTGCCCCTCCGTCCTGGCTTTCTCCAGGAAGCCATCTCAGCTGGCCCAGAGGGGGCAGGCCCAGGGGCTGGCCGCCAGCTCAGCGGGCTGCTGGGGGCTGCCTGTTGGTGGTTTCAGGTTCCCCTGGCCTGCGGGCCTGGCCCAGGCTCGGGTTTCCAGCCGCCCAGCTTCCTTTGGTGCTGGGGAGTGATGGCCCCTGGCCGTGATGTCATCGCTGATCCAAACAGGAGGGAGGCTGGTTTCTGGTGTGGGCTGCGGGCCAGTGCTGACTGTAGCAGTACATCTCAGGGCTGCCATTAGGGCTGTGCCCAAGAATCCCCCTCCCCTCGGCCGCTCCTGTTTTCCTTCCCGCGAGCCGCCTGGCCTTCCCTCCGACCCCGCCACTGCTCTCCCTCCAGTTCTCTCTTCTCTGGGGATGCTTCAGGCTCTTGGTGACGTCACCATGGCGGCAGTGCCATCCGTCCTGGGCCAGGCTCTCCTCACCTCCAGATGCAGCCCACCCCTCCCTCTGGAGCCTGCGTCAGGACCAGGGAGAAGGTGGGGGAGCGCCCTTCCTGGGGAGCAGGGGGCTGGGGGGGCAGAGCCTTTGAAGGCCCTAACTCAACCTGGAGCTCGGAGCCAGAGAGAGCAGGTTTGGGGTGGCTCGGTCACAACAAGGGCTCGGCCAGGGGGCCACGGGAAAGGCCAGGAGGAGCCAGCGTCTGGAAAGTGAGTCACTGTGACTGGGGCCATTTCCACCAGTTCTGGAGCTGGGGGCTGCTCCTGCGCTCTGCCTCGGCTGCTCACCTTGCTCCCCCTCAAGGGGAGCTGCAGCGCCAAGGCAGGAGCCCCGGGCAGCGGCTCACTCGTGAGTGCCTAGATCTCCCTGGCCTCCCCAGCCCTGGGTTCCCCAGACCTCCCCAGCCCTGGCCTCACCTACCTTGGGCTGCAGTGGGCCTCCCCAGCCCTGGGCTCCCTGGCCTCTCAGCCCTGGGCTCCCTGGCCTCTCAGCCCTGGGCTCCCTGGCCTCCCCAGCCCTGGGCTCCCTGGGCCTCCCTAGCCCTGGGCTCCCTGGGCCTCCCCAGCCCTGGGCTCCCTGGCCTCCCCAGCCCTGGGCTCCCTGGCCTCTCCAGCCCTGGGCTCCCTGGGCCTCCCCAGCCCTGGGCTCCCTGGCCTCTCAGCCCTGGGCTTCCTGGCCTCCCCAGCCCTGGGCTCCCTGGCCTCCCCAGCCCTGGGCTCCCTGGGCCTCCCCAGCCCTGGGCTCCCTGGGCCTCCCCAGCCCTGGGCTCCCTGGCCTCCCCAGCCCTGGGCTCCCTGGGCCTCCCCAGCCCTGGGCTCCCTGGGCCTCCCCAGCCCTGGGCTCCCTGGGCCTCCCCAGCCCTGGGCTCCCTGGCCTCCCCAGCCCTGGCCTCCCTGGACCTCCCCAGCCCTGGCCTCCCTGGACCTCCCCAGCCCTGGCCTCCCTGGACCTCCCCAGCCCTGGCCACCCCAGCCCTGGGCTCCCTGGCCTCCCCAGCCCTGGGCTCCCTGGCTTCCCCAGCCCTGGGCTCCCTGGCCTCCCCAGCCCTGGGCTGCAGTGGGCCTCCCCAGCCCTGGCCTCCCCAGCCCTGGGCTCCCTGGCCTCCCCAGCCCTGGCCTCCCTGGACCTCCCCAGCCCTGGCCTCCCCAGCCCTGGGCTCCCTGGCCTCCCCAGCCCTGGGCTGCAGTGGGCCTCCCCAGCCCTGGCCTCCCTGGCCTCCCCAGCCCTGGGCTCCCTGGCCTCCCCAGCCCTGGCCACCCCAGCCCTGGGCTCCCTGGCCTCCCCAGCCCTGGGCTCCCTGGCCTCCCCAGCCCTGGCCTCCCTGGCCTCCCCAGCCCTGGCCTCCCTGGACCTCCCCAGCCCTGGCCACCCCAGCCCTGGGCTCCCTGGCCTCCCCAGCCCTGGGCTCCCTGGCCTCCCCAGCCCTGGGCTCCCTGGCCTCCCCAGCCCTGGCCTCCCTGGACCTCCCCAGCCCTGGCCTCCCTGGACCTCCCCAGCCCTGGCCTCCCCAGCCCTGGGCTCCCTGGCCTCCCCAGCCCTGGCCTCCCTGGCCTCCCCAGCCCTGGCCTCCCCAGCCCTGGCCTCCCTGGCCTCCCCAGCCCTGGGCTGCAGTGGGCCTTGCCCAGGTTACTGGTTCCTCCTCCCCTCTGTCCTCTGGGGTGACCCTGCCCCAGGGCGATGACTAGCCACCACTCAGGGTTCTGGGCATTCCCTGCCCCGATTCCCGGCTCCCTGAACACAGAGCCATGTGGCCATCGATGCTCCTGGGGAAGGTGTGGAGGACTAGCCCAGAGCCAGGGCTCCCAGGGGAAGTGGCGGGTGCTCGCGGTGCCCATCAGTGCCCCACCAGGTCAGGCTGTAGTTCTGATGCCTTGGGGCAGGAGGGATGCTCTAGATGTGGCCTCTGTCCCAGCCCAGGTGTCCCTTGCCCCTGCCTGGCTGCTCTCCCTGGACACTTCCCCGGAGTGTGCGTGCACAAGGCCTGGCCAGAGGAAGGCTAGGCAGGCTCCTCTCAGAACCAGGGAGGCCCACGTGGGATCTGGGTCCTGTGCAGTGGAGATGGAGTGGAGGTTGACACGGGTGGAGGTTGACACTTGTCACTGCCTTTCTTTTTCTTTTTATTGGTTCTGGTGACTGAACCCAGAGGGACTTTATGACTGAGCTACGTCCACAGTCCTTTTTTTTTTTTTTTAATTTTATTTTAGAATGGGCCTTGTAAGTTGCAGAGGCTGGCCTTGAACTTGTGATCCTCTTGCCTCAGCCTCCCCGGTTACTGGGATCACAGGCGTGGGCCACCACACTGGGCCCAATGGTATACGTCTAAAGGTCGCAGTTCATCTGTTCCTTCATTTGACCAGTAGACCTGAGTGGGAGCCGGACAGGGACAGAACAAAAGGGGCCCCTCCCATCCTACAGCACAAACCGTCCCTGAGCAGGAAGATAGACAAAGAGGAGTGGGAACAGACTGTGTGACAATGGTGGCACTACAGCCTTGCTGGGGGCGGGCTGCCTGGGCGGACTGACAGCTCAGAGAGCTGGAGGTGGACTCAGGGCCAGCCGCGGGTGGGCGGGTCCTAGACGGGGAGCCCAGCATGCCAGAGACCTGAGGGTGGCAGGCCGGCTGGGCAGGGCGGGTGGGGCGGGGCCGGCGGCCAGCAGGGTCGGGGTGAGCAGTGGTGCTGGAGCTGGGCAGCAGCTGCTGGTGGTGACTCAGCCGCGCAGAGATTGGAAACACATGTTCCCGCCAAGAGCCAGAGGCCATCTCTTACTCAGAGCTGGGGTTTCTTGGAGGACCTGGGAATGGACAGGGAGAGGGTGGGGAGGGAGCAGCGTGGCCGGCAGGCCACAGGGAGGGGCTGCTCACTGTCCCTCTCTGAGCCATCTGTGGCAGGACCCTTCCTATGACGCCTTGGTTTTTCTAATGAGAGATTCCAACTCCCCCCTCCTTTTTGTTTTTTTTGGTACCAGGCATTTGAACTCAGGGCACTCGACCACCGAGCCACATCCCCAGCCCTATTTTGTACCTTCGGGGACAGGGTCTCACGGAGTTGCTCAGCGCCTTGCCGATGCTGAGACTGGCTTGGAACTCGTGATCCTTCTGCCTCAGCCTCCCAACCCTGTCTTAAGGGGGAGAGGAACACAGTCCCGCCCAGGAACCAAACCTGCCCCGTCCAGTTTATCAGAAGACCCTGGTCCAGAGGCAAACGTTGGGAGAACTGCTTTTCTTGGGGTAGAATGGCACCTACTTTACTCTACAAGCCTTTATCTAGCCACAGCCTTTTCTCCTGGGGAAAACCCAGCGGCCAGCACCCTGCTCTGAGTCCCTGCCTCCTGTGCCGAAGTCTTCAGGGCCAGTGGCCAGTCCTCTGCCTCCTGCCCAGTTCCTTTGCTGGAGTCTTGCAGCCTCTGCCCTAGAGTTCCTCAGAAGCCTGGACCCTCTGGGTAGGCCAGGGGGTATCTGGAGCGTCACCCTGACCTGTGGTTTATGGAATGCCTACCACGCGCCCTTCCCTTCCGTTATCGGCTTTCAATCCCGCTGTGTCATGGATGCACAGCACAGTGGACTGCAGCCGTGGACTGGGCTCAGACCCACAGAACCTCTGTGTGACTCTGTGTGCTTGTGTGGCCTCTGGGTCGCCGTCCCAGCCTACTCCTGTGGAAACTGGGGTCCTGCCAGGTCCCAGGACAGCGTCCAGCACTCAGCAAGTCCTCAGTGAAGAGGGCTACGAAGGGGTCGGGGAAAAGCAGGTTGTTTGAGTGGCTCAGCGTTTGCTGGAGCCAGGGCCCAGGCCCACGCCTGTCCCCTGGACCCTGGTCCGCCTTTGCACCCCTGGGCTGCCTGAGGCACACCCTTGGCAGGGTCCTCCGAGCCGCAGCCGACCTGTCACTCTCAGTTAAGATCCGAGGCCTCTCTGCCCAGAACTCCCCCCTGGACACTTTCCTTGGGAATGGGCAGCAGTGGCACTGGCAGCCCAGGGGGAGGGAGAGGCTGGGGGACACCTCACCTGGAGGCAGGTGCCCTGGTGAGGGCAGATCTTTGGAAGTCCAACCCCAGTGGCTTTATTCAGAGTGCACAGGGAGCACGCGGAACCCAGGCAAACGCACAGGCAGGTGGGAGGCTGGACAGCAGGCGCGGCCCCTCTGGCTCCCCCCCCAGCCACTCCCTGCAGCCCCGCGACCTCCCGCCCCTGCCCACCAGCCCTCAGTCCAAATCCTCCATCCCTCCCGTCCTTCTCTAGGTCACGTTCTTGTGATCCGATGGGGCCTGTCTCCAAGGTGTGGTCAGCAGCACCAACTGGGCGGCCAGGGCCTGGGGGTCTGAAGGACAGACCTGCTCTAGAGAAGGACAGACCTGCCCATGAGACCCAATACCTTTAGGTCTTTCAGCACCAGGGTCTGGGCCCTGGAGGCCACCACATCTGCCAGCCTGGTGGCCACAGTCCATTGGCCTGAGAGGTCCTGTCCCCAGAAGGTCCCCGGGGCTCTGTCCCCCAGGCTGATGACCTTATTGGGAGGGGAAGGAACCCTCTTCAGCATCCTGGCCTGTCCTTCCCGTCGCCTGGGCAGCGGGGGACGGTGGCAGCCACGGGGATTGCCTGTCCCCTGGGAGGCATGTCGGGGCTGCCGCCTCGTATTGGCCATCAAAGAAACGACTTTTTGCAGGGTTCTGTGACCTGAGGGAGGCAGCCAAGGTCCCACAGGGTGAGGTGCAGGTGGGGAGGGAGGCCGGCCTTCTCCAGGAGCCTGGAAGCCGCTCGGATGGCAGCCTTCTGGCCACAGCCGGCGCTGCAGGGCCTGGGGCTGAGGGATGCACGACAGGAGGGCCTCCCACCCTGACCGCAGCCAACCCCTCGCTTCTCTAGACCTGAGCCTCCTCGTCCATAGAGTGGCACTAAGGACCTGCGCCCCTCGGGGTCTGGGGGGAAGTGATTCGTTGCCGCGAGCAGGTTGGGGTCCGGCACTCCGCAGGGGCTGGGTCAGCGCTGCTCCACCGAGAGGCTTCGTCCTGGGGGCTGGGGATACAGCGCACACCTGGTGCCCGAGAGGCTGCCCTGTGCCTGGGGCACCCCTTGCAGCCCGGAGGAGGGGACAGCCCAGCGTCCACCAGATGATGAGGGGACGGTACAGCGTCGTCTCCCCGTGTGGTGGACTAGCATCCGGCCCGAGGGAGAGAGAGCTGACGCCCCTCCTGTGTGGACCGGCCTCAGCTGCGGTGAGCCACGAGCAGGGCCATGGGCAGGGCCTGGCCATCCATCAGCGCTGCCGAAACCCTCCCTCCACCCCAGGCTGGATCCTGCAAGTGCCCGGAGAAGGGACCGGAGCCGACACCGCGGAGGGCGGTCCGCAGGCAGGAAGAGCCCGGCGGTCAGGGAGCCCTGGGTCTGGGTGACCCGGCTAAGCCAAGGCATCCTCTGGGAGCGGGTGGGAGTGGCATGTCCCACCCAAGGTGTGGCACTCCTGAGGCCGACCAAGGTCAGGGAGGGTCCAGGGCCTGCCCAGCCACAGGAGACCCGGCAAAGCCACGTGCGCACGTGGACCCTAGGATGGGCCTCCCCAGCGCAGCTCGGGGCACCGCCGGCCAGCGCCAGCACCCCGTGACGTGAGCTGCATGGAGAAGGTCGGGCAGGTCACCCGCGAATCAGCGGTGGCCTTGTGGCCCCAGCCCAGACCTCGACTCTGCCGGTGGCCTCACTGGGCTCTTGACGGGTCTGATGCCTGGGGCCCCTCCTGACAGGGACTGCACAGGATTCACGCCTGTCCCCCCCTCGGCTCAGGAGAGGCTCTTTCTGACCAGGCCCCGGGGTGGCCCCTGGAGGGCAGGAGCCGGGAGCTGCTCTGGACTGCAGAGGTGAGCCAGTGCCAGGAGACCCTGAGGCGAGGAGACCCTGGCCGCCCGACCCCTCCTTCCTGCCCCGCCTCTCGCCACCCCACTTAGGGCGGCCGCGCTCTTGCCTCTGGGGGGGGCTCACGCTGTGGGCCCGTTTCAGGTCAGAGCGTCCCCGTCCCAAGGGCAACCAGCCCAAAACCTGTCCAGTCATTTCTTGCAGAAATGATTTTATTTCCGCAGAGCACACCTCGCGGCCTGCCCGGCCGTTTCCCACCGCCCATTGGCACCGACTCCTCCAGGGGACTGTGGTCAGGAGAGGACTGCAGCTCTGTCCCCCTGGCTCAGCGTCTTGAGCAACATCCAGGTTCTAGTGGCCACCCCTCCCACCCAGAGGACCCAGCCTGAGCAGAACTGAAGGGCAGGTGGGACGTGAAGCCAGCCGCCCACCTGGTTGGGATGCAGAGGACACAGGACTGGACGCCCGGCACCCCGCCATCCAGGCTCCCTGTGGAGGAGGCCTGGGCCCTCCTTCCTCCGCTGGGCAGCTTCTCCGTTCACCACCAGAAGCCGACCAGACAGGGACAGTGGCGGAGCAGGAGGCGGAAGCAGCCCCCGTGGCTGGGCAGCTCCTCGCTCTCGGCCAGCGAGGACAGTGACCACCAGGCTGGGGCTGGACTTCCCGCGACTCCCAGCCTGGAGGAGGTGCCGTGGCCTGGGCAGACCTGGGGCGCCACACGCTGCCCTGAGGGCAGGCCAGGAAAGGTGCGCAGGATGGGCAGCAGGTGCTGGCCCGGGCACGTCCCGGACACTCCTGGGCTTCGGGGCTTCCTTCTGGTGTGTGCGGCAAAGCCTCCTGTGCCCGAGCCCCACTCTGGAGCCCCAGGCTGGGCCCGGCCGGGAGGGGGAGAGGGACTTGCGGAGGTCGGCCTCCCGTATAGAGAGGGAGGCCGTGTGCGGGGCGAAGGCCCACCAGGGCAGGAGCCCCACCCCTGCCCCACCCCAGCGAGGCCTGCAGGGCCAACGCCCCGCACAGCCCGCTGCCCCCAGGGGACGCGCTTGGCTTCTTCGCGTGTCCCCGAGTCGCACCTTGGGCACGCCATGGCAGGGTGGGCTTTGATCTGGGCTTTGAGATCCCCGGTGTGTGTGTGTGTGGGGGGCTGATGGGACACCCACACATTGCAGATGGACGGCCACCTGCTCTTGTCTTCTTTCCAAGTACGAACTAAAAAAAAAGGAGCATTGGTCACTGTGGCAGGCTCTGGGGACAGAGGTGTTCATGAGGCCTGTCCCTGCTCCGGGCAGCCAGTCGTGGAAGCAAGGGACAGAGGCACAGGTTCCACAGAGAGATAGCAAAGACGTCACAGCTGCCTCCCGAGCTGGTGACGATCATCTCAATTGTAAGTAACTGTGCACCAGACCACGGTCCCCAACAGGTAAGTAGATTGCTGGATCACCTAACTGAACTGTCCCCAGGAAGGGCAGATGTTGACAGGCTGGATCAGGGCTTGCCGTTCCTGTGGGTGTCTGCTGCCTTCTCAAATTGGATCACCTCGTGGTCACAGAATGGTTGCCAGCACAACCAGGCTACATGGGTCCACACTGAGTTGCAGATCAGAAGCTGTGAACTTCGCTGTGGAGAGGCCAATGGTGCGGACCCAGACTCCCACAGAGCTGACCCTCAGCTCTGTCTCCACTGTTTCCTGGCCTGTGACTCTGGGCACGTCACAAACACTGGAGAACCCTAGCACTGGTCTTGATGTTGTGGTGAGAGGTAATTGAGCAAATGAGCAGGTCCTCGGGTGTCGTAAGTGCCTGGGACACTGGCCCGGGTCACCCGCTGCATCCTGAGCTGCTCCCATGACTGTCTTTTCTTTTTTTTTTTTCTTTTGAGCATGATTTGTTTGTCTTTGAGGCGGATCTCACTGTGTTGCCCAGGCTGGCCTCCACCTCCTGGGCTTGAGCCATCCTCCTGCCTGGGCCTCCTGATTAGCTGGACCACAGGCGTGCGCCCCGGCATCTGGCTCCGGCTGGTTTGATGTGGAATCCACCTCCCACACAGCCCTGCTGACTCTTCCCCTGGCTCCAGCAGGGACATACCGTCCCCCCACCCCCCCGCTGGCCTTGTGTATCGGCTCAGTGCTGGGCCTTGGACCCGAGCAGGCTCTGTGAGAACACAGAAGACATGGCCTTCCCGGAGGTTGGGGAAGATGGTCTTCCCACGGTGGCCGTGCAGCTGCTCCCGCCCACGGGGGTGGGTCTGCGGCCTCCTCTTGCACCAGACAGACTCTGAGGGGTGGGGTGCTGTGTGACGTCCGAGGCCAGGTCATGGAAACACTGCACCCTGGGCCGGGCTGCCCTGGAACGCAGGCAGCACACTGAGAGCCGGGGTGGCCTCCACGCAGGGAAGGAGCCCGGCCAGCGGCCAGCTCTGACTTGTGAGGGATTCTCCAGGCCCCACTGACACCAGGTAGAGTGGAGATGAGCTGTCCCTGCTGAGCCCTGTCCATGAGGGACCTTTACTAGCCCCAAAGCTTGGGTGATTTGTTGTATTAGAAATTGATGACCGGAATAGGAGATCTGTAAAGACAGCTCACTCTTGCCTTTCAGATGTGGAACAGAGTCTGGAGCCACTGCAGCTGCTTTGCCACCATGAGGGAGGCCCATATGAGAATAAAGTTGCCGCTACAGCGAGCGTGTAAAAGAAGTAGACCCGAAAGAACCTGGTCCTTTGGATGGATGCAGCTGAACTTCAAGGCTCGACCAGCCGGAAAGCTCACCCAGCTGTTATATTTCTCAGATATGATGAGCAAAAATATCCCCCTCAAAAATGTAGGTTCCTCTGAATTGATCTGCTACAGCCTAAAGCAGCCTGGCAAATGAACTTCCTGTGGCGGGCAGGGAAGCATCTGCTGGGCTTGAGCAGGGGGAAATGCCCGGGTAAGGGCCTTGGGACACTCACCATGGGCCCGTGGGGCTGGCCTGGAGGGAGCTGGGACAGAGAGTCCACAGGGGCTGGCAGCCTTCCAGGCAGGAGGGGGCAGGGAGGGCTGGACCAGGGCGTGGCTGAGGGTCCTGCCCATCTCTGGTGAGAGTGGAGCAGAGAAGCCTGCGTCCCCGGGCAGTGCCTGTCCCCGCCTGCCTGCCCACGGCCCAAGGCCTCCCTCCGGGGTCCACACGGCCTGCCTGGGAGGAGGGCCCTGGGGGAGCTCTGGAGGGAAGTGGGCAGTCCCAGGCCCCGGAGACTCGCGGCTTCACACTCGTGCCCTCCACAGTCCCCGGCTGCCGCAGTCGGGCTGGGCACAAAATAACCGAGCCGCCACGAGGCACACGTGGTTCAGAACAGGAACTCCTTTACTATCCAACCCGCCACGAGGCACACTAGGTTCAGAACAGGAACTCCTTTACTATCCAACCCGCCACACCACCCACGCACGAGGCCCTTCCAGGAACCACCAACCGGAAGTCCCTCCTCCAGCACTTCCCCAACCAATGCCAACTCTCCGGGCAGACAGCAGGGGTCTGACACACAATTGAGTACACAGCTCAACCACCATCGTCATCTCAATGGCTCGCGGGTGTCACCTCTCAACCACTCCCTTCAGGCACAAATGCCACGCGTCATTCCCACTGGCTGTGGCTCTCAGCACCGGCCTGTGCATTTGGGTCCCCCGCCCACCCTCCAGCAGCCCAGAGGGGTCCACCAAGGCCCTCTGCTGGCTACAGCTCGTCAAGGGCTGGGCTGGGCCCTGGACCCCCTCCCTGATGTCCCCAGGGGTGCCCTCTAGGCCCCAAGGTCCCTCCCCTCAGGGTCTGCACAGCCAGGACCCTGCAGCCCCTCCCTGAGTGCCCAGCCCTGGGCCAGGGGCTCACACCACCCTGGCACCTGGGAGGGGGCTCAGGAAGCCCAGAGACCACCTTCTCAGTGGTCCTCCTGGCCCGGCCACCTCCTGAGCCCCCAGGCTTGGGCAGCCCCCGCCCAGGAGCCCCTGCTGGGCCCACGGGAAGCCAACCCTCTGCCGCTGGAGAGTCCGAGTCTAGGGATCCTGGGACTGAGGAGCCCGGCAGCCCCTGCCTGAGGCGTGACCCCGAGCTCAGAGATGCTGGCCTGGCCTGGCAGATGCCCTGCCGTCCCTGGACCAGCAAGGAGGGCTGCTGGCCAGGGAGCGCTGCCCCCTTCTCTTCTCTTCCATGAACCCCAACAAGGGCCAAGCTTCGGTGACGAGCCTGAACCCCGGCCATGGACACTGTATTCTGAAGGGAGAGGGGAAAGCAGTGGCCAGCTGGGATTCCAGCCTGAGCCCTGAAGAGGGAGGACTCCCGGGGGTCGGAGCTGGGACCACAACATGGAAATGCAGGGTCACCCCCGTGGTCAGAGGAGAAACTGGCCACCGGAAGCCTCCAGCTGCCCTGCCTTCAGTGACCGTGACGTGTCTGCATGGGAACTGCGCCGTGCCCCCTCCTTCCACAGAGACTGAGGCTAAGGCTCAGAGAGGGAAGCCTCCTGTCTGAGGTCACACAGCTAAGAGGCGGGAGTCCAGCCTGGCCATGTGGCTTTCAAGCTGTGTCACGCCCTTCTGGAACTCAGAGCCACCTGGCTTGCCTGGCTGCCCTCTCAGACAGCCACGGGCATGGCCCCTGGTACGTGGGGTAAAAGTTCAGAGTGGGCAGGGCTTGGCCTGGGGCTTCAAGGTGGGCACAGGATCTTCTAGGCCTCCTGAGAAATTGATTTCCAAGGGCAGCCGTTCCTCGGGTGAGAGGACAGGCGGTCAGCGTCCCTCAAAGGTCTCCCCAGAAGCGAGTCTCACCAGGCTCGGGAACGGCATCAGTAAAGAAGTGGGAGATGAGAAATCTGGCGCCCCGGAGATGGCGGAGGTCAACACAGCCCTGGTTACCATGGCCAGCCACCCCCAGTCTCTGCGTTGCCACGGCAACCCTACTCCTGCGACCGTCCCCACACGGGCCTGCTGTGACTGAAGCTCCCTGGGAGGGACGGCGCTGGTCTGCCAGGAGCAGCTGCTCAGCCAGTGCAAACCCAGGGGAGCACAGGTCCACTCGCGGCCCGCGGCCCTGCTCCAGGGCCGGGCTCTGCTAGTGCCAGAGGCCACCCTCCAGGGAGAGGCCGTCATGCCCTCTCCTTCACCAGGGACAGAGCAGTCCTGATTGCGGACACCTGGCCGACCCACTGATGCTCTTGTCCAGCTCCCCATTTTGGTAGACAGGGGACAGGCTGGGGAGAGGGTCAGAGAGTCAGGGGGCAGCCAGAATGGAGCTGACCAGGTCAGAGCAGGACCGTGGGCAAAGGCACCTGTCGTTTCAGAGCTCCAAGGCCAAGCCCCGGGGTCAGCCCCTGACGGTGGGCAGCCGGGTCGGAGGCTGATGGCCGTCCACCGAGGCCCTGACTCCGCTGGGCCCTCCTGGATCTCCTGGCTAGCAGGTTTCCCAGTTGACAGACGCTGCTGTGAGAAGCTCTGGTTAGGACGAGCTGTCCCAGGAGTGTGGTGGCCCATGCCCTGCACCTGGTGCCGGGTGTAGGTGTGGGGGGCGGTGGGTCAGCGCTGGCTCTCCGGAGAGGGCTCGGTGACTCGTCCAGCCACGCGGGCCAGGGAGGGCGCCTCGAGCTGGCCGGTTGGTGGGCAGAGGCTGGACGGCCGTGCCCTGTGGGCAGGTGAGGAGGGACACAGTCTGCTGTGTGCCCAGGACAGCTCCAGAGGTGGTGGGGGTGAGCCTGGCCCCGGGTGTGGCAGGGCCCAGTTGGAAATGCAGGTCTCAGGCCCGTTTCCACAAGAGCCTCGGGATCCAGGCCCCACGAGGGCTGGGAGGCCCCAGAGGCCTCGGCACGTGAGGCCACAGCCTGGTGAAGGGGGGGGGAACGTTCCAGAAGCAGAAAGAACATCCCTTGGCCAGACTCGGGGGCCAGGTGGGGGGACCTCTCTGGAAGGGATGGCCATGGGGGCGCTGCTGGCTCTGCTTGGCCCTTTCTGGGTGACCACCCCTCGGTCAGTCGGCATGGAGGGCTTTCAGGGGTCACGTGGAGAGCAGAGCACTTGGGGACACCTGCCAAGCCCTGCCAGACGGCTCTTCAGGACCTTCATGAGAGGCACAGGGGTCCCCCGCGGGGTCTGGCAGGGGGCAGCCACGACCCAGCTCCCACCCTGCACGGGCAATGGGCCAGAGCCAAGCCGGGGGGTCAGGCTGAGGGGACCCCAAGCCCACCCAGCAGGACCTGGTAGCCAGGCGGGGGGAGCAGCAGCCTCCTGGGGGGGGTGCTGACTGCACGGGGGGGGGGCTGCTTGCTGAAGGGGTCACTGGGTCTCTCTAACCCTGGGTCTCACAGGACTTGCGCTGATGGTCTGGGAGGGGCTTCGGGAGCCCCCTCGAGTTTGGCCAAGCAGACCCTCGATCAGTCACCCACCTCTCCCGTGCTGGGGAGGGGGAATGACGTACTTTTTGGCCAAACTCCGTGTTCTGCTCAGACCCCAAGAGCAGATCTGCACTTTAGAGTCAGCTGCGGCCCCCAGCCTGGTCTGGAGCCTGGAGTCCCTCTGCAGCGGCCTCACGTGGCTGAGCCACGTCACCTGGGATGCTCAGGAGCGGGCACAAGGGCCATTTGCCTCCTGACCTGTTACCATGACAAAAATGCTACTTGGGTGTTGTTGCTTGGGGCTAAGGGGGCGGGCCTGGGGTCTTAGAGTCAGGGTGCCCAGTCTCACAGAAGAGGAGTCTGGCGGGGAGAGGGAGGGGCTCAGCTCTGACACTAAAGGGTGCACCGCCCTGGTCCAACCCCCTCCTACTCACAGAGCGCCAGACCCGTCACTGGCCGGCCACTTCACTGGCCCCCCCGCCCCCCCGTTGGGACAGGCTTCCTTCCGTGAAGCCCAAACCTGTCTCTGTGGCCTCTCTGCTTTGGCCTCTTGGATCTTTGAAGTTGTTGTGGTCAGTGATCCACTCAATGCTCTGTCCCCAGTCGCTCCAAGAACAGCCTCCACTGATAAACTTCACCATCAGTTATCACTCCCCGACGCCTTCTGTGGAAGTTGGCACCAGTCCACTGAGTGGCCTTGGCCAAGCAACTCGGCCAACTCACTTGCTGAGCCTGGTCCCAGGGAGAGCTGCCTCCCACTGACCACCAGAGGTGTCCAGAATCCGCAGTCCACCCACGGCCAGCAGGGGGCGAGTGGGAGAGCGTATTGTGGTGAGGAACAGTGCCGGAGGCCCCACCCAGATCTGGCATGCAGGGGTGCCAGGGATGGGACTGTGGGAGGTCCCCTGGGCACCAGGCTCTGCCCAAGCAGCAGCATCTAGCAGGGGCTAGTCGGGGGCAGAGTGGCATCTCCCTAAAAAGACTGTGCACGTCTCACTCCCGCTACCTGAGTGCAACCTTATTTGGACGTAGGGTCTTTGCAGGTGTGCCCAGGTTAAGGGTGTCAGGGGAGGTCACTCGCCCTTAGGGCAGGTCCTGGAGCCAGGAGAGGTGTCCTTAGAAGGCTTGCAGAATCACAGAAGGAGGCCACGTGGAGGCAGAGGAGGACACTGGAGGCCAGCAGTCCCCAGAAGCCAGGGGAGAGGCCTGGAACAGACTGTCCCTCAGAGCCTGCAGAAGGGACAAACCCTGCTGACACTCTGGTCTCGGACTTCTGGTCTCCAGAGCTGTGAAAAGAAGTCTCTGTTGTCTTTAGCCACCCAGTTTATGGTGATGTGTTTGGGCATCCCCAGGAGACTGATTCAAGTGCCCGTTTGGTCCCTCCCCTGGAGTCAGCCTCCTGACTGGGCGGCCGGGCCCTGGCTCCAGGACCTGCAGGGGCAGGGGCACAGCCAGCTCCTGGTGTGCTGGCGGAGCCAAGTCCTGGGCAGGGTGAGCAGGGTGCCTGGGGCCTGGCTCTCCTGGCCTTACCTGGACAGGGCGCGGATGCCCGAGGTCCCCTCCTCGGGTTCAGTGATTTGCCGGGGTGTCCGCAGGACTCAGGGAGACAAGCCCGCCATGTCCTGCCACTATCAATTCCGAGGGCTCTTGGGAAGGGAACCAAAGAGCATCCAAAGGAACAGGGACTGTGGATGGGAGCAGAAGGCCTCGGTCCCGCAGCGCTGGGTGTGCCACCCGCCAGGCAAGTGGGCGCGTTCACCAACCTGGGAGCTCCCCAGGACCTCACAGAGGGTCCCACCATGCCGGCATGATGGCCTCGGTCCTGGCCATGGGCCACTGCGGGCGGCCTTCTCCCCAGCCTGCAGGTCGGGGGCCGGCTCTCCTGCGGTGGGGCTGGGTCCCCTGCCACGGCCCCCGTTCCCTTCATCAGCGTGAGCTCGGGCCACATCGAGAGCAGCTTATTTCGAAAATCCAAACTCGCTCCTCTTGCCCTGTCACTCAGGAAATCTGAAATTCTGGCAGCTCTCTGCCAGACAGGGACCGAGGTA
This sequence comes from Callospermophilus lateralis, assembly GCF_048772815.1. Lineage (NCBI taxonomy): Eukaryota > Metazoa > Chordata > Mammalia > Rodentia > Sciuridae > Callospermophilus > Callospermophilus lateralis. Next base: position 3,225,680 of record NC_135315.1, on the reverse strand, counting down.
CCTGTGTGCTTGCTTTGTGACAATGTCACGGTCCGACTGAGCACCTTCCAGATGGAGCCCAGCCCCCCTGCTGGTGCCCCGTGCTCTGCCCTGGACTCTGGGCGCTGGTCTCGGGAGGTGTACTTGGGACGGCCCCACACAGCCGCTGTGACAGATGTGAGGTGGCCAGCTCTGCTGTTGTGCAACTTCCACATTCTTGGCTCTAGCTCCTGCCCCCACCCCCCCACCGCGGCTCCCCCCATTGACATTCTTTCAGAAGATCAGCTGCTGCCACATCAAACCTTCTCTGTCCAGCCCTCACCGAGGCCCAGGCCGGCCACCTTCCCCGGGCTGCAGGGGCGGGCAGCAGCAGGCCCACGGGCCCCAGCCTTTGCAGGTCAGGAGCCTGTGTGTGTGAGGCCGCGGCCCAGCCCTGGGTGTGAAGGCTCACACGGTGAGGAGCCTGCCCCGGGGAGATACAGGAGTGGTTTCCAGGTGACAGAGGGTCGTCCAGGAAGCCCACCCTAGGAGCCCACACAGGTGGCATGCTCCCCTCTCCAACCAGCCTTTCCAGACCAGGAAAAGGCAGAGAGGGATCCTGTGTCCTCGCGGGGTCCCCAGGGCAGCCCTGGGGCAGAGGTGTTCCTCAGAGGAGTGTGGAGGAGTGGAGACCTAGCGACCCCTGACTGTCCAAGGGATTGTCCTGAAAAGTGCCTTTCTTTTTTTTTTTTTTTGTATCAGGGATTGAACTCGGGCACTGGACCGCGGAGCCAGCCCGATTTTTTGTATTTTATTAGAGACAGGGTCTCACTGAGCTGCTTAGCACCTCGCTGTTGCTGAGGCTGGCTTTGAACTTGTGATCCTCCTGCCTCAGCCTCCTGAGCCACAGGGATTATAGGTGTGTGCCACCGTGCACGGCTCAAAATGCCATTCCTTTTTTAATTTTTGACTTGATATTGTGTCTGGCACATGTTTTAAGTTAGCACATATTTTAAGTTCCCACTCCGTCTTGCGAGTGGGAAGCCTGCCACCCTGTGAGCTGGAAGGGCCAGGTTGCAGCTGGCAGATGGCCTCTGGGGGCCCCGCGCCTGTGGCTCCATGGGGCAGGGGCAGCTCCAATGTGGTGGAGTCTGGGGGCCCACAGGGACGGTATATTGTCTTGTATGGGGGGGCAGTGGGCTCAGTTCTAACTTGACCATCCTGGGTCCAGAGGTCCTCAGCTTCCTGGTGCCAAATGACAAACTCACAACAATTTAATTTAAGGATCCTCATCGGCTTTATTCTGTGCTTCCAGAATTCTGCATCACCCCCCTGCATAAACAGAGTCGGCGTGCCCGTGGGCTGAGCATGGGCGGTTGGTTTACAGACAGGAAGGGCTGGGCAGAGCAGGAATGAGGACCAGAGACCGGTCACCTCAAAGTCACTTGGAAGGCAGGGCCGGAACAAGAGAAAAACAACAGGTCGCCGCCCTGGCCTCCCTGGGTCACGTTTTACATTACGGATTAGGGAAGAGGTGACCCTGTATCCTGCCTAGGGTAGCTGGAGGTGGCTTCTGTTGTTGCTCACTGAAACTGGCCTGTTTGAGAAATTTGGCTCTTTCTCTCCTGGTTTCTTGGAAGGTCAGGGAAACAGCTGTTGCTGACACACAACTTCAGCGTGGGTGACTCCATGTGGTTTTCAGCCTGGTCTGTTGGGACCCAGTGCAGGAGCCTTGTCCAAAAGTGGCGTCCTGTAATGTTTAATGCTGGTTATGTCCGGCTACAGATGGCCACAGATTCTCTGTGGCACATGCCATCGGAGGTGGAATCTATCTCCTGCCTTTGGGTCTCTCCTGGCTTTGAGACGGGATGTGAGACTGGGCCTTAAGAGGCCTTGAGTGTCATGTCTTGGAAAAACTGCCACCAATGACCAAGGCTAGGTTGGTGTCCAGCAGGAGGAGGGACCGTCTGGAGACGAGGGCCCTGCCGACTGGCTCCCTCGGCAAGAGCAGCCCCCCAACAGCATGTGAGCCAGGATGGGCCACCCCGGCCGAGCCCAGGCCCGTCACCACCAGTGGGACCAGGTGAGAATGAGCGGTGGCCGTCATGAGTTGCTGCGTTTGGAGCTGTGTGTCATCGAGGAGAGTGGGCCGTCGTGACCTTGATTCCTGCTCGATCCTTAGCCCACTTCTGGCTCTTCCTGTCAGTCCTGGGAGCGTCCCCGTCCTCCCATCAGCCCCTTCCTGCCTGGCCAGCAGGGTCTGGTCCTGAAGTGGATTCTAAGTCAGAGACCCTCTAAGAGGTGGACTGAGCGCAGAGAGAACCCCTGCGAACACACCCTCTAGAAAGGCCAGTTGTGAGACCTGGACAACAGGAAGTGTGGGTGAAGGCAGGACCAACGGGGACTCCCGCTGGACAGAGGGCTGGACGGTCGTGGGGTGCTGCGGGTCCCTAGGAAAGCTGAGCTCCTGCCCCGGGTGAGGAGCACACCCACGAGGGTAGGCACGGGAGTGTTCTTAGGTCTAAGGTCCTGTTCCTGGACCCTGTCACAAAATAAAAAATAAAAAGGGGCCGGGGTGCAGCTCGGAGGTAGAGCAGCCCTGGATCCAATCCCCAGCACAAAACATAGCCAGATCACCAAAACACGAGACGCCACGTCTGACAGGATGGCCGGCACAAAGAACGGGAAAATCAGCTGGACCACACTTCACGCCTGGGAGTGTCGTGGACATCCTGTAGGAAGCACACAGCACTTCCCCGGAGAGCGAGGCGTAGGACCAGCGCTCGGGCAGCACTCCTGTGTCTGCACCGCGAAGACAGCCAAGCAGGCGCCCGTTCACCCTGCTCCTGCAGCACTGCTGGCCACAGCAAAAGGCAGAAGCCACCGAGGGTCCCCTCCGTGGTGGACACGTGGCTGTGGTGCACACACGCGCCATGGCAGGAACGAGCCCCAACCACAGCTCAACCACGGCTCGACTCCACTCACATGGGGCCCGAGAGTGGCCCCGTTCCTAGAGACAGAAAGCGGATGGGGGCCAGGTGTGGGGGGCCGGGCACAGCAAGTGGTGTGGACGGGAGACAGAGCTTCGTCCTGGGAAGCTGGGCGAGCTGGGCGGCGCACTCAAACACGTGAAGAAGGCAGGCTCTGTTATGCACCCCCGAGATGGTCTAGGTCCCCCCATCACGTCTTAGGGCCCAGGAACTCTGGACAACAACAACCCACACAGGAGCATCTACCGAATCTCTTGGCATACAGCACTAATTCAATAAATGTCCATTTAAAAACTGTTCAGAGAAACTGTATTCAAAATTCCAAGACTGCTGGGAACAGCCCGAGTGGTCTCCCACTGCAGGTTGGAAATGCCGGCAGAGTCCGACCACGCAGTTCAACTTCAGCTGTGTAGAGCTACACGCATCACTCTCACAGTGTGACAGGCAACAAAGAGAGTGTTGCTAATTAGTATGCGCCACAGGTTTCCTTTGTATCATCAAGGACAGGAAAGACTCATCTACAGTGACTGAAGTCAGAGTAGTGGTTGGGAGACCACAAGACGGGGGCCTTCGGGGTTGGGGAGACTGTCCAGCATTTCCATCTGGACATCTCCATTCGTGTGGGTGGGTGTCTGAATGTAAGGTGGAAGCTGGGCAGGGTGGCACATCAACTCAGGAGGCCGAGGCAGGAGGATCTCAAGTTCAAGGCCTGTCTGGGTAACTTAGTGAGAACCTGTCTCAAAATGGAAATATTTCAGAAAGGGCTGGGGATTTGGCTCAGTGGTTGAGTGCACCTGTGTTCAATACCCTGTTCTGCAAAAAAAAAGAAAGTAAGGTAGAAATTAATTGTCTCCGCAACACAGCCCACGTGATACCCACAAACAGTTTTTAAAAACCCCACTGCTTCCCGGAGGTCTGTCGTTGCCCAAGGGCTGCTAGAGCCTCTGGTACCCGGGATAAAGCTCCCGCTGGACATGAGCGTGGAGGACACGCTGCAGCCCTGGGGTCAGGGGAAGACCAAGGACATCCAGCCATTGGAGTGGGCCTGGGGAGATCAGAGGACAAGCTCAGATCCTAAGTCATGGACTGCAGCATAGGGACCGGGGGACATGCCGCTAGATCTCTTATGTAACCGCAGCACTAAGAAGGCTGAAAGCCACGTAGGCTGGCCAGGGTAGGGTGGCACTAGGAGGAAGCAGGTAGGGTGACTTAAATGCAAAGCTTAAAGAGACACTCAGGCTTAGGGGATACACAGCGGGGAATGCCCTTTGTACTGCATCCTGCTGCCTGAAAGACAGAAGTGATGGCTGGAATCCCAGTAGTCCTCTGGGCCACGCGAGGTAATCCTGAGGACGATGACAGTCACGCACCAAGGTAGTGTAAAGAGAGAAGGAGCCTATCTCTAGAGAGACCACCTTCTCTCTTGGGTTTCAGAGAGAAGAATGAAAAATTTCACATAAGCCACTGCTATTTTGAGTTTTCATTACATGAAGCTACAGCTAAAATTACCTAGCACAGGTGCATCCATGGGCGATCCTGGCTTTGTGCCCTCGCCTGGCCGCTGGGAGTGCTGCGTCATCGCCTCAACCGTCTGACAGAAACTAGACTCACTGGTGGCCCGTGAGTTCCCCAGGATGATGCAGAGAAGGGAATCCAAGGAATCCAGCAGGCCTGAGTGAGGTGTGTACCCAGTGCCATCCGTCCCAGCCCTCCTCTGGACAGACCCGGACAGCTGTCCCCCCAGTGCCTGGGGAAGACACCCCAGGCCCTCAGAGTGCCCTGTGGTTAGTGTCTGTGGGTCAGAACTTCCCACTGCACCAGGAGGAGGTCACCAGCTGACTGTGTGGTGCTTGGGACCAAACAGGTGGCAGCTCAAAAAACACTTAGTGATCTGATCATTGGGAAAATTCAGGCCCGGTGAGCAGAGGCGACCCAAGAGTCCAGCCCTCACCTGACTCCCGTCCCGGCCACCCAGAGCCCCTTGGAAGGAAAGGTGGGCACATCTCTGAGAAAGGGCTAGTGTGCCCAGCTCTGGGAGCCGCTCCCTGCTCCCTGCTCCCCACCGGCCCTTGGCCACCCACTGAGCCCTGAGCTGGGGGGGGGGAGGCTCTGACAGGGCTGGGGAGTGCCAGGCGGGGCCTCGCACGTGCTCTGCCTCTGAGCCACCCGCGGCCCTCGTGGGCCACCTGGCAGATCATCCCATGGCCCCAGGTGGAGACGCGGGGGGCTTTGGCTGTGTCCCCTGTGGCCTGGTTGGAGCATTGCTGAGGGCACTCCCCCTGTGGAGTCTCTCTTCCTCACCCTCCTACGTGTCTGCGCCTGTCCTGCCTCGGGAGCACCCAGCTCTCCTGTGTCCACCTCCTGCCATCTCATCATGCTGTGTCATCACCCTGGGTCAGGGCTGGCCTGTGTGTCCCTGGTCACTTAATAAAGGGCACACCTTTACTGGATGCTCAGTGGTGCCCCTCTGCTGGGGCAGGCGCTGCGCACGGGGCTGCAGGCTCTGGCCACCCAGGGAGAGGCAGCTGGAAATGCCGGGGACGCAGCGGGGCCAGGGCTGGGAGGACCGGGGATGGCGTGGGAGTCGCCCTCTTCCCAGACAGCCTCTCCTCCCAGGCTGCGCCCATCTTGAGCCAAGAGACCCACGAGGCTTGCACTGCTTCCAGGCACCAGGCCACCGGGGCCTCAGTGGGAGCCTCGTGGGTGTCCCGAGTCTGGGGAGAGGAGGGAGCCATGTCCCCGGGCTCCAGGTGTCACCACAGGTTAACACCTGTGGAGAGGCTGGTGGCCTCAGGGCAGGGCCTCCCTGGGCAGGATGCCCGGCAGCACATCTCGGTCCCCTTCTCTGGGGACGGAGACAGAGGGCCAGCGCCACGGACCTGCCCACGTGGCTCAGCGTTTGGTCAGTCTGGGGTGGAAGGAGGGAGGTAGTGGGAGGAGTGACAGTGAGTTTTGGGGAGAGGACGAGGGCAGACTCGTGGGGCGGCCCTGTGGGCAGGAGCGACGGGGTCTCGTGACGCTCCACTGAAGCCCCCACTGCGGCTGGCTCTTCCTTCCAGAGTGGCCACAGGGAGGAGGGCAGCTCCACAGGGCTCCCTTGGCCTTGTCACCTAGGCGGGTCCCAGGCAGCCGGAGGCTCACCTGGCACCTCAGGGCCCCCAGAGACTGCGGGGGGCCTTTCACCTCGAGGGAAGTCGGGCCTCCAGGTCCGCGTGGGCCTGGCCATCACTGTGCCCTCAGGGTTCCCAGCCCTGCTCCATGGGACGCTTTACACCTTGGTGGCCACCACAGGTCACGCAGGTGGACCTGGGGCTAACTAAGCACTGTCACGAGTGTGGCCATCACACATGACGTGGCTCCTGCAGCCCGCGAGGCTCTTCCTGGTCAGCAGGCCCGTGCCAGGAACTGGCCCGAGAGCTGTGGGTTCTGCTGGTTTCCAGGAGCCACCCGAGGGAGCACGCTTCGTCTGCCTTCCTGGAGTCGGCAGCAGAGTCCGGCCTCTGGCCTCTGGGGCTGCCCAGGCGCTGGGGCAGAGGATGGAAGGGGAAGGCAGCGGGGCTGGCTGGGGGCTGCCCCAAGGTCGGCCAGGGACAGGGAGGCTGCCCTGGAGGACAGGGGTGCGGTGAACTCCGAGATCCCTAGGGCTGTGTCCTCAGATCACTGCAGCCAGGGCCACTGCAGGGCATGGCCTCCTTCCTCTGGGACCCACAGGTCTCTAGCCCGCTGGAAGAGGGTGCTGGTGGCCTCCCTGGCCTGCGAGGGACCCAGAGCCATCGGGGTGCCGTAGCCTGGGTGTCACTGTGGACCCTGGGTGTCACTGTGGACGTGGGTGTCCTTGTGGACCTGGGTGTCACTGTGGACCCTGGGTGTCTCTGTGGACGTGGGTGTCACTATGGACCCTGGGTGTCACTGTGGACATGGGTGTCACTATGGACCCTGGGTGTCACTGTGGACCTGGGAGTCACTGTGGACCTGGGTGTCACTGTGGGCCCTGGGTGTCCTTGTGGACCTGGGTGTCACTATGGACCCTGGGTGTCCTTGTGGACCTGGGTGTCACTGTGGGCCCTGGGTGTCACTGTGGACCTGGGTGTCACTGTGGACCTGGGTGTCACTGTGGACTCTGGATGTCACTATGGACCTGGGTGTCACTGGACCCTGGGTGTCACTGTTGATGAGGGTGTCACTGTGGACGTGGGTGTCACTGTGGACCTGGGTGTCACTGTGGACGTGGGTGTCACTGTGGACGTGGGTGTCACTGTGGGCCTGGGTGTCACTGTGGACGTGGGTGTCACTGTGGACGTGGGTGTCACTGTGGGCCTGGGTGTCACTGTGGACGTGGGTGTCACTGTGGACGTGGGTGTCACTGTGGACCTGGGTGTCACTGTGGACGTGGGTGTCACTGTGGGCCTGGGTGTCACTGTGGACTCTGGGTGTCACTGGACCCTGGGTGTCACTGTGGACCCTGGGTGTCACTGTGGATGAGGGTGTCACTGTGGGCCTGGGTGTCACTGGACCCTGGGTGTCACTGTGGATGAGGGTGTCACTGTGGGCCTGGGTGTCACTGGACCCTGGGTGTCACTGTGGACAAGGGTGTCACTGTGGGCCTGGGTGTCACTGTGGACCTGGGTGTCACTATGGACCCTGGGTGTCCTTGTGGACCTGGGTGTCACTGTGGACCCTGGGTGTCACTGTGGGCCCTGGGTGTCACTGGACCCTGGGTGTCCTTGTGGACCTGGGTGTCACTGGACCCTGGGTGTCACTGTGGGCCTGGGTGTCACTGGACCCTGGGTGTCACTGTGGACAAGGGTGTCACTGTGGACATGGGTGTCACTATGGACCCTGGGTGTCCTTGTGGACCTGGGTGTCACTGTGGGCCCTGGGTGTCACTGTGGGCCCTGGGTGTCACTGTGGGCCTGGGTGTCACTGTGGACCTGGGTGTCACTATGGACCCTGGGTGTCCTTGTGGACCTGGGTGTCACTGTGGACCCTGGGTGTCACTGGACCCTGGGTGTCACTGTGGACCTGGGTGTCACTGGACCCTGGGCACTAGTCCCCCTGCTTGGCTGGGCCTGTCTGTACGTTGCTCCTCCCTCACCCCCTGGGTACGGCCCTCAGCCGGGGCTTGGAGGTGTCAGTGGTGGGACTGGTCCTCAGATCTGGTTGCTGTTGTTGCAGGGCTAGGGTTGAACCCAAGGCCACTGGACCCCTGGGAGACACCCCTGTATTTTTTACTTAGAGGCAGGGTCTTGCTGAGTCGCCCAGGCTGCCCACTCACTGGCCTTGGACTTGCGACCCTCCTGCCTCACTCCTGAGTGGTGGGCGCCCAGTGGAAGGGAAGAAGCTGTCTTCGGCTGGACAGAGGCTTTGGGATCTGCTTTTGCTGCTGGAAATGCATGGGACGGAGGGTGTCCCGGTGATGGCCTTGGTGCCACCTCTGGCTCTAGAGGCATGTTCTCAGACCTGGCCAGAGGGCTGGCTTGTATCTGAGCTTGGCAAGATCCAGCTGTGTGCGTGTCACAGTGAAGTGGGGACACGTAGGACTCCTGCTGGTGCTGGACACCCAGGGCCCAGGCCCGGGCCTTCCCTCAGGACGTCCCAGGGCATCACGGCTGCTCCCACCCGCTCCCACTACCCCGGGGTCCTGTGCTCCTCCCGACACACTGCTCTCCTGCCTGACCCAACCCCACAAATGCGTCTCTTCTTTGTAGGTCATTAGGTCATTTCCAATTTTTGTTCTGACAACACTGAGATGTGGTTCCTGTCCCTTGTCCCATCCACCCTCACAGGACTTAGGAGGAAGTTTCCGACCACTGCTCCTCCCTCTCCCGTCTTCCTCAAGCTGCTGCCCGTCTCCACGTCCCTGCCTGGTTCTCATTCCCTCACAGAGGGCCCCTGGCTCCAGGCGGGCCCAGCCCCGCACGTGATGGCCCTGCACCCTGAGGTCCCGTCCTACACGGCTTCTTGGCCCAACGCACTGGGACGTTCACTCGCTATTGCCCGCCTCCCCTGCCGGCTGGCCCAGCTTTGGGAGGACAGAGCCTCTGCCTCCTCACTGTCCCCAGAGCCCTTCTCACCAGCTGTCTGCGCGTTACAGACCCACAACATTCCTGCAGGAAGCAAAGTGTGATTAATGTCGTCAGAGCAGTGAGCGTGGCCTGAGCCACAGCAGGGACACAGGAAGCCCCCAGCCACCCTGGTCCCGCCCTGTTGCCACCCGCGAGCCCGCAGGCAGTGGGCGTCCTGGGAGCTCCCAGCATCCATGGCAAAACCTTCCAGCAATTTCTATAAGCTCAGAGCCTGGTGGAGGCAGGGGGACATCTGGTGGCCAGTTGCTGGAGGTGGCTGCAGAGAGGATGGAGGTGAAGGAAGGAGCCCTCGGTGTGAGCATCTGGGGCATGCCCGCCTTCCTGTGTTGCCCTCGCCTCACCCCCGGCCTCGGGGCCACGCAGTCTAATCCAGGCTGGTGGCATTGGTCAGATAGAAGGGGCGAATCGTCACTCGGAAGCCGCTGAAGGCCCCTGAGGTGCAGGGGAAGGCGGAAGCTCTCCTGGAACTGTTGGTGGCCGCGGCACTAGGGATCATAGCCTTTAAGCCCTCAAAGTCAGTGACATCCGCCACAAAGCGCCCTTCGCAGAGGATCAGGGCTTTGTTCTCGTAGCCGATGGTGGGATCCCGGTAGCCAGACATGGTGAGGCCCAGCACGGGGAGCTCGCCAGGGGAGCAGGACAGCCCGTAGTTCCAGCAGCTCTGCATGGTGGGGAGGTAGAGCAGAGTCCAGGAGGTCATCTTGCCCCTGAAGAGGAAGCTGGGGTGTTGCGGGGTCTGGAAGGACTGGTAGGGCCCATATCTGCTGCCATAAGGTTCTGGAGTGTATGAGAATGCAAACTGTGACCGGGACCCAGACCACCGCCTCTGGTTCCGACGGTTCCTGGAGTCCCTTGTCACCATAGCGCTCCAGGTGGCTGAGGTGTACATCCGGGGCATGTAGGTGTCCTCAGTGAGGTTCAGGCCTCGGTACTGGGCCAGCAGCGGGAAGGGCACCGTGTGGAACTCCAGGGCCTGCATGATCTTCTTCTGGAACAGGGCCTCGTGAGCCCGGTACAGGGACAGGTTGAACTGCAGCTCAAAGAGGTCCTCGGGCAGCATCATGGGGAAGCGGACGTGCTGGACCAGGTCCTCCACCTCCCCGTGGGAGGCGCCCGTCCCCCTGCTCCAGATGTCCAAGGCCTGGAGCAGGGCCAGCTCGCTGGACACAGCCAACTCAGTCCTGGGAAGCAGCACCTGGAGCAGGGTTGTGGGGACACTCAGCCAGTCCTCCACCTGCGTCAGGGCCTCAAAGTTCCAGGCCAGGAACTGCACGCACAGCTCCTCCAGCAGCGCATCTTCAGTGGCCAGTGCATAGGCGTAGAGGTCCAGGGGTGCACGGAAGGAGGGGTCCTGGGGGAGCAGTGTGGCGAAGAGGCGCCCGCAGTAGGCCTGCAGCTGCTGGGCCCCGTAGGCCGAGGCCAGCTTGTGGAAGCACTTGACTGACGGCAGGGAGACCTCTATCCTCCGGGAGTAGAAGTACCTGGGGACACAGCCATCTCTTACACCTTCTCACTGGCCCCGACAGGGGGCGCTGCCTCCCCCCTCTCCAGGCCCCAAACCACACGCCGGCTGAGAGCCACTTCAGGGTATGGGACCATGGGCGAGGGACTGTGGAGGGGACATCCTCGTCCTCCCTCCCGGTGATGAGGCCCCCCTCCCCATCTCCCCTGCTGTCATCATGGGCACCTTCGTGGTGGGTCTGGGCTGGACCTCAGGCACCCTGGGCATTGGCCTCCTGTCCTGCAGCCGTGCCCCGACTGACCCTTCAGTCCCTACCTGGTTCTCATGGGCATCTCTGCCCAGCACCTATTCACGTCCTGTGATCGGCCCCCTGTGGCTTCCTGTCTGCTCTCCCTGTGACCAAGAGCCCACGAGGGCAGCGGGCGTGGTGTGCTCAGAGGTGATCCCAGACAGCCCACTCCCTGCTGTCCTCGTCACAGCCAACTTGGAGGCTGAACTGGGCAGCTGACTTCTCTGGCCACAGCCCACCCAGGACAGACATTCACTGACCCATCCTGAAGCATGCAGGCCTCTCACAGGGAGGGTGCCAGGCGGCAGGCTGTTGATGGCCGCTCAGATGGCACAGACAACTTAGGAAGGCCACCAAAGAAGGGGTCGTTATTGGCTTTTTTCTTTTTTTTTTTTTCTTGGTCTTGCTAAATTGCTGAGGCTGAGGCTGACCTTGAATTTGTGATCCTCCTGCCTCAGACTCCTGGGTAGATGGGATTACAGGCATGCGCCACTGCACCCAGCTGTCACTAGCTTTTAAATGTCATCTTGTGCCAGAATGGTCCCTGGGCGGCTGAGTCCCTACTGCATCCACAGAGGCGCAGAGGCTCCAGCCGGCTGGCCGCCATGCCAGGTTCTCCAGGCAGAGGTCAGGGCCACTTTGGGTTTATCATGCCTCCGACCCCCTACCCCATCCAGGGCCCAGCCTCAGGCAGGCACCTCTCAGGGTGCCCCGTCGCCACGGGGAGGCAGAGACAGGGATCAGGAGGGTGTCCCGGTCCTGCTGGTCTCTCGGGGAAGAGAGCTCATTGTGAGGGAGGAAAAGGGGAACTAGTGGCCCCAGAGACCCAGGGAGACTGGCAGAGGGCTGGCTAAGCGCCAGGACACCCCTCTTGGTCCACGGTGGCCTTGGGAGTGAGGGGCAGAGGGAAGGAGAATGGGTGGCCTTCTGAGGTCTTGGGAGCTCACTGCAGCTCCTCTGCCTGCCTGGGGAAGAGAGGGACAGAGGCGGGGAGGCCAGGGGAGGGCATGGGTCGCTGACCTCCGACCCAGGGCAGTGGCGCTGGCTGGCCAGGAAGGCCGGGATGGGCGCCTGCCCCCTTCTCTGACATGCTGTAGAAACGGAGCCCGCCTTCCTGTGGCACAGACCACTCACCAAGTTTTATACGAGGCTGGAAGGAAACTCGTTAGTCTGTTTCTAATCGCCAATGTCACTCACACTTAAATGCCATTTTCTGCCATAGAAAGCTTTGGGTTATAGAATGAGAGAATGAATTTTAATAGACGTGGTGTTTAAAACATTGCTGCTTTCCAAGCACAAGCCCCAGGAGGCAGCGGGCACTCGAGCTGCACACCCAGGCTGGCTGGGAGGCCTGGCGGAGGGCCTGGGGCTCAGGAGCAGGGCCTGGCCTCTGCCGTGATGCAGGCCAGAACTCTCCCTTTCCCCGTCTGTGAAAGGGAACTGAGCCCTGGCTGAGCCCAAGGGTGACTGACCCGGGCCTGCTGAGAGGCACATTCACCCTGTCTAGCCACTGCTGCGCCTCACCGGAAGTCCGAGCCATTTTGGCTTTTTCTGCCTCCGTGGGAGATTTCTCCTGACCAGGGGGCATGCCCAGCACCCCTTCCCAGCTCCTCCTGCACCTGCCCGCCCGGCCACCCCACAACAAGCTGGGCTCTGCTGCCCAAGTAAAATTCCTGATCCACCCACAGAGCGCTCAGAGACGTTGTCTATGGCACGTGGTGACTCAGGGAGACGTTCACATGTGCGTCAGGAAAACGGATGTATTTATGTGTATGCGGGTGTGGGCACGGGGGACAACACCTGGGCCCAGTCGAGTGTGCAAGTGAGAGTGTGGGTGAGCACACGAGTGAGGGGGCCTGGGCCGTGTGCGCAGAGGGTCAGATGCGTGAGTCTGTCCCTGTCTGAGGGCACAAGCGTGCCTGCAGCAAGTGCGTGTGAGAATTGGTGAACGTGGATCTGTGGGAGCACGGGCGTGTGCATGCGCACAATTGTGCAAATGCTTGTGTGAGGGTGTGAGTTGCTTGTGTGCACAGTGGGTCACAACAGTCCCGCTGTGCTGGTGCTGTCGCCCTCACCCCCAAGGGTCTCTGAAAGAGGGACCCAGCCCAGGGCACTGCTGGAGTCCCCGAGAACGAGGCGACTCACCTGATAAAGTCCCTGACCACGGGCATACACTCGGAGTCCACGCTCATGGTGATGTTGCTGCCCGGCGCCCCCGACAGGGCCTGCGCCTCGGGGTTGGCGGTCAGGATCAGTGTGTGGGCACAGAGGTCCAGCTCCTCCGGCCCCTGTCCCACCACGTGGATGAAGAGGTCACAGTCCCTCTGGTTGTCGAAGACCTGGCCGAGCGCGAAGGAGAGCTCCTGGGAGAGGTCGAGGGTGTGGGCGCTCCTGGTCGCTAGAGGGCGAGGGAGGTGCTCACTTGCTCTGTGACCCCAGCCCACCCCCGCCCCCAGGAGTCAGTTTTGTGGCCTGCTGAAGGTGCTGCTGCCCAGGACCTGCAAGAAAGGCTCCAGGAAGAGGCCTGGGTTCATGCCGAGCCTGCCGGGAGCGGGCAGCTGCCCTGGGTCAGGCGGGACCCTGCCGACCCTCCGGGCCTGCAGGTGGCCTCTGCCCCGCTCTGGGCCCTGCTTGGGTGGCTTGAGCAGTTAGGGCCCTGGGGCAAACCTAGGTCAGACCTCAGGGATCCTGGAGGAGGAGGAGGGAGGCCTGGGCAGCCCCTCTTCTGCCCTCCCAAAGCCTGCTCCGTGTTAGAACAGGTCCTCTCTGCGATGGGCAGCTCCGAATGGAGGCCAGCATTTAGACCAGGTGGGGCAGCCCCTGGCTCCTCCCCTGACTCCCAGCCCTCATGGCCCAGTTATGCCTCCAGTGTCTCCTCAGTGTGAGCCGCCACCCCAGCCAGCCTTGGTCCCCAGCTTGTCCAGACAGGTGGGATTTGACACCCCAGGTCTTGGGGGCCCCAGCTCAGGGTGGACAGCACCCAGGCCCCGTGTGTGCCAGCCCAGGAAGAGCTGCCCTGGCAGAGAGCGAGGGGCTCCCACCAGGCATCTGGCTTGCAGAGCAGGCTGGGCCCTTCCCAGTGGGGAAGGAGTCAGGGCCTGGGCAGGGCCGGGGGCGCCCTGGCATTCCCCTCATCGGGAAGCCTCCACCCCTGCCTGTGGTCTGTGGCCTGGGCCAGGAGAGCCGTGCGCTGGGTTCCACAGTGCAACCCTGCTGTTTGGAGAGACCAGCCTCCAACGCTCGGGCCTCACGGGCACTGGGCGGGGCTGCTCGCCTGGCCCTGGGCAGTCAGGTTAGTGAGGTACTTCGGACGGGGCTCCACGAGGGGCTCCTCCTGGGAGGGAGTGGGCTCTGCAGACTTCTGGCCTCTCGTGGAGAGTGGGCGGACAACACCCCAACTCCGAAGGTGGTGTGGGGGGCAGAGATGTGAGCACAGTCCCCGCTCCTGGTCCCACGGGACCCCGACACATGACGCTGGGGCCACTGGAGCCACTCACCGTTGGAGCAGACCACGCTGGCGTCCTGCTTGTGCCTGCAGTTGCTCTTCAGCCAGCCCAGGGATTTGCAGTCGGCCAGGGAGGGCTCTGACCCTGTGCACTCGACCTCATCCAGCATGACAGGTCCTGTTCCTGAACACAGCAGGGAGGACAAGGCTGGCTGGGGGAGGCCCTGCCAACAGGGCCAGGGCTGCTACAGACAATGGAGACCTCTGGGTTGTCCCAGGGGGCAGATTCCCGGGAGCAGAGCTCGGGGGCTGGAGAGGGCACACGGTGAGGCCCTGGAGCCACTCGCCCAGCACCTTCTGTCACCCCAGCCAAGCCTGAAGGAACCGCCCCTGGGGGCCTTCTGCAGGGCTTGGGGCCCCTGAGGGTTTGCTTATACGGCACTAGTAGGAAGAGTCTGCTCGTCCCTGCAGCCTGACAGCCGCATCTTGGGGGATTCTTACTCTCCTCAGTTTTGGGGGACAGAACAGGCCCCACCTGGCCCGAAGGCGGCTCCACCCAGTGCCTCTGTGGCGTTCTCAAACCCCAGGGCCCGGCAGACGACGCTGGCATCAGTGAGGTCCCAGAGGTTGTCGCACACTGTGCCCCACTGCCCTCCGTGGAAGATCTCCACGCGGCCCTCGTTAGCTGCAGCCCCGTTGGCCAGCCGCATGTCCCCATCCTTCACACCTGCGGGGAAAGCCAAGGTCAGCTGGGAGCGGGTCTGGCCCCCACAGCACCACCCTCCCTCGCTGCCCAGCCGGGGGTGAGGGTCCACTGGGAGGAGGGAATGGCCACATGGAGCACCGGAGGTTAAGTTTCCTTTCCTTGTCTTCAAGCCCTGAGCTCTTGGCTCCCCAGAAAAGGGACACCAGGTCCTTGTGCTCTAGCGCCTCAGCGCAGAGGTGGTGAGGCCCCCAGGGAAAGATGGGAAGGGAAGGAGGCCCGCCTGTGGCTCTGGGGCCAGCCTGTGGGGCAGTAGGCCAGGGAGCCTGGACACTCAGGCAGGAAAAATGCCCTGTGACTCACCATGGGGTCCTGGGGAACCCACTGTCATTGAAATTATGGGAAGTTGAAGGTGTGCTGGGTCCAGCTCAGCTCCAGCACACCCCAGCTCAGCAGCACATCCAGGTGCAGTCAGCCGGCCGGCCCCCAGCCTCCAGGCCACGGGTCTGAGCTGGAGCAGGAACAGCAGCTCTGGTCGCCGCGCAATATCGCAAGAGAGCATAGACCCGGTGTTTCCAGTCCAGGGAAGAATCAGAAGTCAAGGTTCAAAGCATGGCTCCCTCTGCTTCCTGGTGTGAGCCACTTCCCTCTGCCACACTCTCCCGCCATGATGCTCAGCCTCCCCTCAGCCCCCAGGAGAGGAACCGGCCTTCTATGGACTAAGGCCTCTGAACCGTGAGCCCTCAAATAAACGTTGCCTCCTTACAGTTGTTCTGGTCAGATCCTGTAGTCACAGCAGCGAAAAAGGTGACTGAAACAATGGCCAACCTGCTTTAGCTGGTGGAGGACTGCAAAGGCCCGTGTGGACAGGCAACTGTGCTCTAATGTAGAGTAAGTCATGGAAGACGGCTTACTGACCCCTTGCCTTAAAAATAGGCCTTTAGATTCAAAATATGCAAGACTTGTGTTTTTATAGTGTATACATGTAGACGTATGACTTCTGTTTTACGTATTTCCCATCATATGTGAATATCGAGTGTTCAGTGACTGGGAGATGGTGAACCTGAGAGCTGGTCTCAATTTTTTTTTTTTTTTTTAAGTCTGTGATGCACCTTTGGCAGGTTGTATTTAAGTCTGGAATAAACAAGTCAACAGATGTCTGGGGGAAAGCTAGAGCTGGAAATTAGGAGGAATAAATCCTAGATTTAACTCTTTAACTAGTTGAGCAATCTTAAGCAAGTTACTAGCTGTGATGATCAATGCTGAGTTTCGTTTTTAAGATTAAAGTAAGAAGCTTTTCCCAGATTCCCTTCATTAAAAGTTTATTCAGCTTCTCCCATGTGGCAGGCATTGTGCGAGGCCATCAATGTTTTCCTGAGGTTCCTCTGATTTGAGAATCTGTGTGTTATTCTTTGACAAACATTTTAAGGATTAAATAAGCAATTGATTTTATCGCCTAATGCATAGCTTTAAAACTTATAAACAACCTGAATAAGAAGTTATTTCAAGTCCTTCTTTTTTCCTGGATGCCATCTTTAAGGCTTTCTTTCATTTATAAAGCTATCAAATGACTATGTGTGTGTGTGTATTGATGTAAGAGTGTGAAGAGAAACAGAAAAAACTTGAGTTTATGAGGTTTAGAAAACAAAGGGGTATTTAGAAATGTGATATGTTATTTTTGTAAAGGAAAGTCATTTTAAAGGGAAAAGTATATAAAGTCACAGTATTTTATAGTGATTATATTAAAGGTTATATTAACGATCCTCTGCATTTAGTTGACAAAAGGAAAAATGTGATCTTGATCCAAGTTGCACTGTTCTAAGTTCAATGCTAAGTGTTATTATCTCTATTTTGCCGCTAAGAGAAATGAGGCAGGGACAAATTAGATAAGACTGTTCGATATTACACAGAATGCCAATGAAAAAGGAACTTTAACCCAGGACTTTTAATACCCAGCACAGGTTTTGAGTAACTTGACATCTTTTCCTCCCAAATGATGAACTTCATGGATAAAAGGCAGAAGGAGAAAAAACTTTCTTTGGAATTCACTGTGCCTTTTTTTTTTTTAAAGAGAGAGAGAGAGAGAGAGAGAGAGAGAGAGGGAGGAGAGAGAGAAATTTTAATATTTTATTTTTTAGTTTTCGGCGGACACAACATCTTTGTATGTGGTGTTGAGGATTGAACCAGGGCCGCACGCATGCCAGGCGAGCGCGCTACCGCTTGAGCCACATCCCCAGACCTCACTGTGCCTTTTGGAAGAGAAACCCAACAGGAATTGTTTTATTTAATGGCTGGATAAAGTGATTTGCATGTTTGTTTATTTAATGAAAAATAAAGAATTATTTAGAGCTACAGTCTTCAAGCTTTCAGATCATGCACTGCTATCAGTAAAATAAGCATATAGCTTCAGTATATTTATGCACACATTAAAAAATGGGGCTGGGGATACAGCTCACTTGGTCGAGGGCTTGTCTTGCATGCATAAGGCCCTGGATTCAACCACCAGCACCACCACCAAAAAAAAAAAAAAGTACCACTGCATGGGTATATTACTTATTGTTATAAACATATAACACACAAAAAGAAAATTAAAAAGCATGCAGCAGATAAAAAATAAACTCAGAGTTTTAATGCTTTCCATAGTCTGAGTGTAGACTCCCATGATGTAGCACATGGGGCCATGATTTTGTGTTCTCCTTTGGAGGCTCGGATAGTACAAGGTGCATAAGAAAGTACACTAAGGCAACTCCTTCCGTAACTCTTCCAAGTCATTGATCTGCTTCTAGAAAACCAGTGGGTCCAGGGCTGGGCTGGGGCTCAGCAATAGAGCCCTCAGCAGTAGAGCCTAGAACATGTGAAGCACCGGGTTCCATCCTCAGCACCACATAAAAATAAATAAATAAAAATAAAGGTATCGTGTCCAACTATAACTAAAAAAAAAAAAAAAAATTAAAAAGCCAAAAACTGGTGGGCCCAGCGCCTTTAGAACTGGGAAAATGAAGGTTAAAACATCCATCTTGCCTGTTGGTGGCACGTCTGTGCTGAGCATCATTTTGCACTGTGGGCTGTTCAGTGTCTCCAGAAGAACACACACTGGGTGGGCTCTGGGTCACTTGTGAACGCCTGGAACAGGGAAGGAAAACTGCCTTCTCCTAGGAGAAGGGACAGAATTCCAGTCTTCTACATGATCCGGGGGCATCAAGACTGAGGGGAACTGCCTGCAGCTGACTGTAATGTACAAGCTGACTTTGGGGTTTACAGAGGAGCTGCCTCAGGTGCTCTCTTATGCTCTTTGGCATCAGTCCTTTTGCAAACACTTTAAAAAATTTAACTATTTCATTTGAAAATAAGTATCAAGAATTTTAAATTCCAATGGTGAGTACCATTGGAATTAAAAATATGGCCAGGAAAACATCATTGCCTTCACAAAATTTGCTAAAATGACATAAAAAAGGGTCGCCATTTCTCCTTTCTTGTTTTCACAGCTGGTTGTCAATCATGCATTGGCCCCACTAATTAGCACGTTCCTCCTCCTGGTGGCCTTGACGGTCCATTTACTTAATTTTATTGTATGTAAGTACTTTTTTGTAAGCCACACAAAATAATTTGGGGGAAGTCGATTTAAATATGGGTGTACACTTGTGTGTGTGTATACGAGTGTGCATATCATTTAAATATGCCTAAAACCATATTTTTTAAAAGATTCAAATTGGTTTCTACTAGATTCCTATGGCCTTTGTACCATTGTAAAGTTAGAAAATTCCAAGTCCGTCTGTACTTCAAGCCCAGAGAGGAAACTGGGCTCCTGCCCCTCACTCGTCCTCCCGAGGCTCAGCCCACTGGCACCCCTTGACCCTGCTGGTGCCGACAGTCTAGCAGAAGCTGGGTGCCTGAACTGGGGTCACCCACACTGAAGGGCGGTGACCAGGGGGTGTGTCAGGTCTATGTGGGGCCACCAGGACAGGACAGGGACTGCAAGACCCACAATGTCAAGAGTGCAGGTGTGACAGTGAAGCCAAGTGAGTCCATCTTGTTTTGTGACTCCATTCTGTAAAACAACCATGCCAACTAGAAGGGTCATGGCCAGGGCAAGTTGTTCCCTTCCTTTTGCCATAGAAAACTTTAAGAACACGGAACTGCCTAATGGGGCACTGTTTCTGTTACTAGGGTAACGGGCTCTGTTTCTATAACTGGGGTGACTGGGCTGACTAACTGGTTAAGTGTCCCTCCGCCTGACTGCACTCTCCCGCTTCTGTAACCTGGCTTGTTTGCATTGGCTGGACCCACAAATGTTCCTTTTGTGGTTTTCAGGCTTATAAGGAGTGCCTTGCAATTGTTTGGGGCTGATCAGGGGAAAGCTTTATATTCTGGTCAGTCACTACCGGTGTGCTTCAATAAAGGCTTGATTCGATTATATGTGAGTGGTCTGGAAGTCAGTTTATGAAACTCTGGGATGAAGCTTTAACTATAACACAGGGACGAGTGTCCAGGGCCCTGTGAAACTTGGCCTCAGCACAGCCCCAGTGGCTGCTGGTTTGATTGGCAACCTGCTTGGCTCTGCTGGCTCCCATGGGGGTGGGTATTCCTCAGTATTTCAATCACCTGCATCTCATCTGCGCCCAAGGGAGCCCCAGTTTCCCCAGAATCTACAAGCCACCATCACTGGGGGTGACCAGGGCTCCTCCATGCAGGAGAGAAGACCCCCATTAATCCCTGGGACCAGGCACCAGCAGGACACCTCCCTAAGGAGGGGCTTGATCCACAGAGCAAGGGCCCAGCAGCCGACAGGCTTTGCTTTGGGGTTTTCCAGTGGCTCAACTCACCTTGAATCCCGGGGACCAGCAGCCACACCCAGAGGAGGCAAGGGAGAGCCATGGCCCTGCAGTGGAGGGAAGTGGCAGAGTGAGAGCAGGACTGTTTCTTCCACCACCTTCTTCCAACCTGGGGGCCCAGGGTGGCAGGCAGCCCTCTCCTGAAAGCCCATTGGCAGGTGTGATGCACGCCCTGAGCGTGGCGCTCACCTGGTCTGCAGGCCGGGCCTTGACGGGTGAGTGAGGCTGTGTCGGATGAAGAGGGTGGGCTGGGGTGTCTGCGGGCAGTGGAGGTGAGGGGGAGGGTGTGGGGAGCCTGGTAGGGCGGGGGCTTATCTACAGGCAGCAGACCCCCGTGGGGTGTGCCACAGAGGTTGGCGGCAAAGGTGGAGAGTGGGAGGGAGAGGACCGAGTGGGGACAGGGAACCGATTAGGAGGAGGCCGCAGGACCAGGCCCAGAGTGACAGAGACTGGTAGCTGAGAGAGGAGTGTGGGCTGGGGACGGTGGAGAGAAGGGCTCCAGGCGGAGGCCCAGCGCATGTGCGCCAGGTGGGAGTGGGGTCATGACTGAGACTCAAGGTACTGAGGCTCAGAGACTGGGGGCCATCAAGGCCAAGGGCCAGGCTGGGCATGGGAGGTCTCAGGGCTTCTGCTTTGGGGCTAGAGCTCTGTGCTGTATGTAATTCTCTTTTTATTTTATTTATTTATTTTAGGCATTGGGCATTTGATCCTGGTGCACTTCACCACCGAGCTACATCCCCAGCAATTCTTAAGATTTTTCAGATTTTGAGACAGGTCTCACTAAGTTGTGGAGGACGTCACTATGTTGCTGAGGCTGGCCTCTAGAGCAGCCGGGATTACAGGCAAGCACCACTACGCCTGGCCGCTACGTACTTGATGCACAGGTAGGAGCAGAGCCAGGGGACAGCCCTGTGCCACCCAGTCTACTCTCCACAGTCCCTCCAGCAGGGTGCTGGCTGTGCTCTGGGCCGGTAACCTTGAGGCTGGGCCTGGTTCTCTGGGGGGTCTGGTGGGTGGCAGTAGTGACATCCCCAGGGTGGCAGGAGGTGCACCCCTCTACACTGGGACCTGCATTAACAAGCTGGGGGGCCCCAGGCCCACTGGCAAGTGAGGAGTTTGCCCTCTGCAGGATGTGCCCCCACCACTCACACCCCCTCCCAGGACCCTGGAAATGCCTCCACAATCCCTCCCCATCCCCTGTCCAATCGAATGAGCCAAAGCCTGGAGAGCTTGGCTGATTCCAGGTCACATGGCTGGCAAGCCTCAGGCAGGGTCTGTGGTGCCCCTCTCTTCCACAGGGGTCTCTGTAGGGCCTGAAGGATGGGGCACCCACCTCCCTGACCTGGCACCACCCCAGTCTTAGCACCGTGCCCAGGAAACCTCTATCCCAAGCACATTGAGGCGGCTGGTCTCCCTCTTTACTTGTTCACATGGGACAAGAATTCAGGGCCTTGGGAACAGAGATGCATGCACCCAGAGATGGTGCGTGGCAGGTGAACGTGGCTGACTCTGGGTGGCAGCGCTGTTTGCCTGGAGAATTGGGACAAGGCCGCCTGTGCTGGCTCATGTGGTCTTTTGGTCCTCCATGCAAATGAAGGAAAGTCACCCTTCTTTCAGGAAGGTGCAGAATGCACAGGGGCTGAGGGCCGAATTCTTACCCTCGCAGCTGGTGACCTTGTGCAAGGAACAACCTACCCAACTGTACAAAGAGGCCCTGCAGGTCTGGGAGCAGGAAAGATGGGTCCTGGGCTCAGGAGCACCGGTCCCCCAGCTCCAGGCCCAGATGCCAGTGGGAGGCTTCACCATCTCTTGGTGGCTCAGTGTAGAGAGAGGAAAGCACTGGCCTGAGAGCAAGAGCGGGAGCTTACCTGTTGAGGCAGCGACTGAAGGCTGTGCTGGTCCCCCTCCTGCAGTTGTTGAGCCCTCTGCAGATGGGTCCTTGGTCCCCAACCCTCCTAGGGCAGAGCAGGCCAGATCGGTCCCAGGAAATGCTCAGAAAACCAAGTCTGGTTTCGATTTCCAGAAACCACCTGACCAAGGTCTGCTCTGGGATTGGCTGCTGAAGACCCCTCACAGTGCCCTTCATCCCCCTCTGCCTAGTGGGGTGGCAACAGCACCAAGCACTGTCTGACCTGGTAAGGCCAGCAGCCCAGTGGATGTGGAAACACTCTTGAGGGGGTGGGAAGTGTTGGGGTGGGGGGAGGGGGAGGCAGGGCTGCTGGGTGGAGCTACAGGGGCTCTGGGCCAGAGGGCTTGTAGCTGTGTCTGGCAAGCTACCAGCTTGTCTGGGCCTGGCACTCATTGGCTGGGCAGCCTGTGTGGTGGTGATTATGCACAAATCCATTGCTTGAGCTTTTGGCACGCTGCACACAGCGGGCCACACCCTTGGAGGCTCCATGCACTGACCCTGGCCAGGGGCAGGGAGGCCCTGAGACCTGGGAGACAGTGTGTTTTGGGGTGAAGCCAGTGAGTGGATGAGCCCGACCCTGACACAGCAACTGACCCCACAGCCTGTGCTCTGCGCCACCACCTCCTGACATCCCTGGGGGCAGGGCAGTCTCTGCAGCACAATGGCCTGCTGGGCTCACACCCCTTCCCCTTCCTCCCATGGAAAGCCCCGGTGCCTTGACTTCCTCTGGGGGAGCAGCTCATGTGATTCCAGAGGGCTTCAGGCTCCCCAGTCTGAGCTGGGCCTGGCGGCGGCGAGAGCCCACAGCCCCTCAGCCACATGGATGGCTTCGGAAGGGGCCCAGGAGCCCCGCTGTCCCAGCAGGAGCTGGCTCTGGGCTTAGGGAGAATTGTCTGGGCTGAGAATGCCAAAACGGGGGCAGAGATGTCGGAGAGTGCAGCTACAGCCTGGCTGGCCCAGGTCAGGGCCAGGCCTGGCCTCTGGGCCCAGCAGGCCCTCTGCTGTGACACCACTGGCATGCTGAGGTCCTAGAGCGGGGTGTACTCCTGAATGTGCCCAGGGCTCTCCCATCAGGGTTTCCAAACTGGGCTGGAGGAGAATCACCCAGAACTAATTTCCAGTGCACTGTCACCTCGCTAAGGTGGGGACAGGCATGGGCACTTTAAAAGCCCCCAGTGGCTCCACTGAGTGGCCAGCTCTGCTTCCCCGAAAGCTGAGAGCCCAGCTTGCAAGTGCAGGTGTCAGGGAGTCGTGACCACGTGTCCCGGCTACCCAGGTCCCAGAGGAGCTGTGAAGACCCAGGGAGACTGCGGACGAGGCAACTTACAGCCTCCTCGGGTGGAGGCCCCCAGGGCTGGTCCACACAGACCCCGACAGCTGTTCCTCATCCTCCCCGGGCGTGGCAGGGGGACAGGAGTGCACCCCCAAGGCCCAGCAGCCCAGCTCCCGCCTGTGGCTCCTGGAGTTGCTCCTCTAAGAGCCAGCCAAGACCGACTGCTCCCTCCTCCTGGGTTGGCAGCTCCTCATCCTAGCTGCTTCTCCTCCATCCCTGCCCAGGCCCTTGGTGCTCAGTCACGGACACTCTGGATTTTGGCTTGCGTGACCCTACTTTCTGGGTCCTTCTTGAGGTCCCCTTCCTGGGGGGTCCTTATGTCCTTTCGAGGTCTCCCTCCCTGGCTGTACAAGTTCCCTGCCTGATTAAGATGATCTTGGGAGGCTGCAGCACAGGGACTCTCTGCAAAGGGGTAACAGGGGGAAGGGGCCACGCGATATCTGTGGCTGTGCAGTGGCACTGTCAGCACCTCAGGCTGCCAGGATGGTGGTCACTGGGCCTAGACAGGACTAGGCAAAGCCCTGGGGAGTCAAACTCCTCCCAGTCACCCACAAGATCTCCTGGCAAGGAGGGACAGGGGGGATGACGGACAAGCTTGCTGCCACCACCAGCTCCCCTTTCTCTCTGGCTGCTCCTCCGTCTTGTTCTTCCCTCCTATTTTGAGGTGCCACGGTCTTTGCATGAGGATTCTATGATCCTTGGGAGGGCAGACTTCTGGGAGGGCCCAGACCTCTCACCTGAGCACCACCTCCTCACCGGGGCTCCGAGGTGTACCCACCGGGATGTGCAACAACACGGGTACCTGCATGTGGCCACTCAGAGCCCTTACGCACATTCACTCACTATCCACATGGCCAGGACACCAGGGGAGGGAAGTCAGGGAATGTGTCCTGGACACACAGCAAGGGCAGCAGGGCTGAGGAGCCTGTGCAGACCGTGGAAGCTGGACAGGACACCACGGCTTCCCAAGAGGTGTCCCGGGCCAGGGGGTGCCTGTCCCACTGCCCCCGGGCGTGTCCAAGGGCTCTCCTGCCCGGCTTTTCCGTGCTCCTGAGAGAAGGGTGCCCTGGGGGGGACTTGGCCTGGCCAGCACAGAGCAGGAGACGAGCACTCACGTTCCCCTGCGCTTTATTGTTTATGAAACAAATGAACAAAGGGAAGGAAACAATCATCATGCCGACAGCAGCGAACACAGAGGCAGGGAAGGCTGGCTTCCAGGTCTCTGGAAGTCACTCAGTCACACACCTGGCCTGTGGCTCAGGGGCCCCAGAACACATCAAGAGCGCCTCAAGCCAGCGACTGCCCGGCCTCTGGATGTCTTGATTCTGTTTTAAAGAACAGCTCTGATGGCATCGACGCTCAGGGGGTGGCAGCTCAGAAGCCCGCCAGGCAAAGGCAGGAGAGCGGGGTCGTGGCTGCGCCCGAGGAAGCCCGGCTTGGAGAAACATCACGTTCAGTCGAGTGTCTTTGCTCTGCTGCTTCTCCTACAGCAGGAGGACCAAGCTGTGCAGGACGTCTCACCAGAGCCTGGCAGGGGACTGTCCCAGTTCCAAGGAGAAGAGGTCTGCAAGGGTCAGCACAGGGCCAGGTGCAGCCAAGAGTCCCTCCCACCACCACCAAGCTTCTGTCGCAGGGGGGGCAGCCAGGCAGGGATGCCATGATGAATGGACTCATCCCTTCTTGGCTTAGTCCTGCCTTACCTCTGTCCCCAACCACCCCCACCTCCCCAGCACTGGGAAGAGACAACAGGGACCAACAAGGAGCCAAGTCTGTGCGAAGCTTCCACAGAGAGGAGGCTGCAAAACTCCCACAGGGAGGAGGAAGGCCATGGAGAGAAACCCAGGAGGTGGCAGGACAACCTCCAGAACAAAGCCGCCCTGGTCAAGGGTCAGCTGCTGGCCGGCCAGAACCTAGGGTGCCTCCTGGGTCAGGGAACGAGACATTCAAGTCATCCGTGAGAGTCCTGAAGGGCAAGGCGCCTTCTGAAAGCTGCCAGGGAATGGCTGCGAGCCAAGTACTCAGACACCACTGTAAACTGGCTTTGCCACCTGTGGCTGCTTAGTGACAACTTCCTGCCGCTGGTGGCAAATTTATTCACTGTGACTTTGCTCTGTGGGGTGAGATTTGGTGATTCCGTTTGATAAGAGAGGAAACTACTTTAGTAAAAATAAGTTAATAATTAAAACCTCACTCACAGTGCTACACAGCCACAGAACATTCCCAAAGGGAGGAAGCAGGGTCCTTGGCTGTGGGGTGGCTGGGAGCAACCTTGCAGGGTGCCAGTCAGCAGTGGGCAGGTGTCCCCAGAGGCCACCATGCTCCATGCATCCTGCAGTGTAAACATTTACTTTCCAAGAGTCTGGGGGCACATGGAATGGATGCCCGGGTTTGAGAGGAAGATGGGGTCGCTGGGAGCTCCTCACGGCAGGCCTGCCTCCACTCCCTGTGGCTTCCAAGACAGGGCACCTGCTTCAGTGCCCTAGGTGCTCCTGAAGCACTGACCACACAGAGAGCACAGGGAAAGGCAAGACCAGGAGGCCAGCTAGGCCAGAGGGGGGCAGAACCTGGCGGGCGGCCGGCGGCCCCGATCAAGATGCCTGCAGCGGTCCGTCTCTGCAGCCGTCTGGCAGTGCAGAGCTGGGAGCTGGCAGGGCCGGGCGGCCTCCCTGCCGCTCACAGCCTCGGGCTGCTCCACTCCAGGGACTGAACTCCCTGCTCTGGGGACGAAGCCAGACACATACCTCATGGTTACAAAGAGAAGACAACAGAAGTGAGTCCCCTGGGCTTTACAGAACCAGAGGCCCTACTCAGCCTTACTGGCGTTGGGAGCATTTTAATCTATATGAACTCTATTCCTTCATACTTCACACTTCCTATCTTGGTCTCTGGGAGGAGGACGCGCCCATCAAGCGTGAAGGCCATGATGTAGCTGGCAATGATGCCAGTGTCCTCTTCGGACTTGAGGGCCACGATTATCTGGTCGTCAGTGTTGGGGATGAACTTGAAGGATGAGAAGCCGTGTGTGGGGACCAGCTCCCCAACACGGCGGACGGAGATGTCCCCGAAGTCCTGGGCCGCGCTCAGGAGGAGGTTGGTGCCCTTGTGCTCATCTTCCTTCTCACTGTAGCGCTCCTGGCTGGCCCTGCGAGGCAGGAAGAACCAGCGCTGCAGGGTGTCGCTCCAGCAGGCGGATTCGTGAATGAGGTAGCCTTAGGACACAGGACAAACAGGTCACCAAGCACATTCGGCGGGATGCCCCAGCCCGTCCTCCCCCTCCCATCAGGTATGCTGGCCCTCGCTGCAGTGGCAGGGAGCAGGGACTCAGGACGTGTGGGCAGCAGGAACCGAGGGCCCTCACTGACCTTCCTGTGGCTGGTGACAGCACAGGCAGGCACAGCAGACAGCAAATGCTGCTCTAAGCCTTTGGTAGCCTGGCTCCTGCTGCTGACCCAGGTGCCCATGAGCCAGGCATTCTGTCTCTATTTTTGTTTCCTTGGTGCTAACGAAGGGGCATTAGAAAGGGCCCAGAGAGGGGACAAAATAAACAGGCAAGTCTGACCTGTGGGAAGAGCCACCAGAGGGGAGGCAGCCTGAGGCAGAGGAGGCCTGCCCCTCCCTTCCAGGACAGGAGCACCCGCAGGAGGAGCTCAGATCAGGCACTTCCTCCTGCACCGGGAGCTGCCCCAGCCTCCAGAGAAGCACACACCCCTGGACAAGGGTTGAGGAAGGCGGCCAGAACTGCCCACCTCCTCCTCTGGTGCTGAGAGGGACCATGGCCCTAACCTCTGGAACACAGACAGCCCACACTGGGGCTGCTCCTGTGTGGACCACGGGGTGCGGTAGAGGTACTGTCAGGACCAGGCAGGGACAAAGAGAAAATGGCTCCTGAGCCCTGGAATCCCTGGCCGGAGGGCAGCAACCACAGAGAGACGACCACTGAGCATGAGGGGACTGTCACTGTGCCTGGGGCTCAGACCTAACACCTGTGGGGTGACTGTGGGGGCTGGGCCGGAGCCGGCCTCTTGGGCCTCTTACCTGGGGGTCGGATCCCAGCGGCGGCCCTCAGGGCATTGTAGCTGGACACCCAGTTCTCGTGGTCCACGCTGCCCCTGTGGCCCACCACCTTCACCCACTCGGGGTTCTCATTCATCACCTCCCCGGTGGTGGTGGTCCACTCCTTGCCCAGGCCGCCCACGTACAGGTGCTCGTCCTTCACAGCCAGCCACTCAGCTTTGAAGCCTGAGGCGAGGAGAGGAGAGAGAAGGAAAGTGCCTGCGCTCGCTGCCCCCCTTACGCCACGCCTCCCCCCACGCCGGGGCCTGCAGGAGCTGCAGCCAGTCAGGTCACGTGGCCCTGGCAGCGCAGCAGCTTTGCACATCAGAAGTCAAGGCATTTCACTGGGCAGGGGCAGGAGCCAGGGGCAGGAGCCTATGCAGAGCCCCACACCCAGGAGTCCCAGAGACGGCAGTATCTCCCTCCCCGCTTACTGCCCTCTGAGGAAGACCCCATCTTCCTTTGGCAACCCTAGCAGGAAGTCTCTGTGAGTGGCTTGAGTCCCTCCAGCACTGCAGCTCCACCCTCCCCTCCCCTCTGCCCCCAACCCCTCAAGCTGCCCCCCATCCCCAAGACCACTCTCAGATGCTGGAGCAGCGCAGGCCTGACAGCCCTGTGGTCTGCGGCGGGACTGCCCAGGAGGCCTGGTGTTCAGATGCATCTTCATTTTGATGTATTTATTCAGGAACTACCTCTGTTTTTTTCTTAGCTGACTTATTTACTATGAGCCAACCTTAGAAGGCTGCAGCACAGTTCAGGCTGGGGGGTCTTTGTTCTTCTAGCACATTCTGACCTGTTCTAACCCCTGGATGCTAACTTGTGGTTGTTTTCCGAAATATCCTGCAAGCTTCTCAGCTCCAAGGAGCTGGAGCTCCAGCCCCTCCCTGCACTGAGGACAGCAGCTCCTGGAAGACTTCTCTGCAGGTGGCTCTGGGGGTCCTGCTGAATTCTGGCAGCCCCAGTGACCTCATTAGTCACCCGAGCCACATCTGTGATAAGATGCTCCATTTACTAGGTCTTCAGTCCCTTCTGGATGCCCTGAGCACAAGCCAGTCCCAAAGGCCCTGTGACCCTGCTTTCTTCCTTGTCCAAGAGAAAGAACGAAACCACACAATGATAGCCTAAAGCCCTGATGGACATGAAGCAGGAAGTTGGGCAACCAACATCTTCTCTGATTCCCACATGGAAAAGTGTCCCTCCAACAACCCAGCTGGGGGCAATGCTGGATTTCATCCCCGGGAGACGGCCTGAGAGGCTGCCATGGGAGCCCAGTTAGAGCAATTCCTTCTTTGACCTGAAAGAGCCTCCAGGTGCATTTAGCTTTCTAAAAGGGGCAGGTCCCCAAAGAGCTCAAACGGGGAATGATGCGCCAACCTGGCCAATGCCCTGGGCGCTGGGCTCTCTCTCCATGTGATAGCTCTGGCAGCTCATCCCTGCCCTGCAGACGCAGTAACTCCTTTCTGGCAAACCCAAGCTCAGGGTTGGGTGCCAGTGGTGGGCAGGAATGGTGGCTCCTTACCACTGCCCTGCCCTGCTTGCTTCCAGGCAGAGCATGATGGTTCAGGAGACCTTTTCTGTAGGCTCAGGGTGGCAGCAGTGGCTTCCCAGTTCCAGAAGCTGAGATCAAAGTCTCGCTCAAACAGAACCACCGGCCACCATGGTTTCAAGGTAAGGTACTTGGGGGTGGACCCCAGCCCAATCCTAAGATGCCTATGAAGATACACAAAGGGACATGGTTCTGAAGGGAGTAAAAGCAGAAGTGACATGGTCCTAAAACTCATTCTGGAAGAAATGTCCCACTCTCTGGTGGGCTCTAGTGATAAGCTTTGACTTCTAGAAACAGCTGGGTGTGATGGATGGTGGCTCCTGTTCATGGTGGGGGTGCAGGGCTGAGTAGGTGTATGAAGTCTTCACCCGGCACCAGGGTTACTTTTCAACTGCAAACCCAACTACAGCCAGCTGGCCTGGGGTCCCCCAGCACAGGCCCTGATGAGAACTTGCCAGAAGTGGCGCCCTTTAGGGGCTGGGACCTGGCTCGGGGTAGAGCATCTGCCTGGCATGCATATGGCCCTGGGTCAGCTTCCCCAGCACATCAAAAACAGGTGAAAACAGAAGGTGGCTCCATTTACCTTTCTCCACGGTCCCATCACCATCAGACAGAATCACCCAGGGCACAGCCTTTGTGCCTTCGATCTGGTAGATGACCCCCGTGCGGTCATCCACAGAGTAGAGTTTCCCATTAAAGACGACCAGATCAGAGAGCTCCATGCCCCTTCCCTTTTCTGCCAGGTGGGACTCTAGGATCCCATGGTCTTTGTCCCACTCAATGGTCACTTTATCCCCACTGTCTGACAGGGTCAGATAGCCCTTCTTCAGGTAACTGAACCAGGTGTTTTCCTCCTGGGCCTTAGACTCTGTGTCCAGGTCAGCAATGACTGCAATTCGGTACCGAAGTCCACCTGGTGTCCTCTGGGGGGCCGAGAGGGGGTAGGTGTCATTGTAATGGGCAGCAGGCGTCTGGCCAAGTCTCCAGTTGTGTGCATTGTGAGCAAGAGTCCTGCCCGGGGCTGGGCGGTGGGAGTACAGCAGCCAGAAGAGGGCTGCACCCACGAAGGATGTCAGGATCACCCTCCAGCGGGGACGGAAGCGGGGGTCTGCGGCCTTGGTCATGGACGCCAGCACAGGAAGTCCCCCCACACTTATCCGGAGGGAGTGCATAGGCTCATTCCATTCCAGGTGGTCAGAGGGCTGGATGGGCATCAGACTGAGCACCGGGCAGAACCTGCACCCCAAGGAGAGAGGAGAGTGGTCAGCAAGCAGGAAGCACATGGTCTCAGCAGAGTGTCGGGGCTACAGTCAGGCTTATCCAGAAGAAAGGGCTTTCATGGCTTTGTCAAAACCTCACCCCGCAATTTTATTTACTCTTATTCAGCAAGAAAACATCTTTTTAGAAGAAAAATTATCCCCTGTCCCTGTCCCAGCTGGCAAAGATGAGCAAGAATGAGGGGTTTGGGGTGGGCTGGTGTCTTACAGACTCTAAAGGGGAACAAACAGGGGAGTCAAGTGGGGAAGGGAGCAGGGCAACAGAGGGGGCATAGACCCAAATGTCACCTCCTATAAGCCCTCCCCGTGTTGCACAGCGGGACTGTTAATTTCTGCCTCCACCTCCGCACCCCCAGCTCCCAGTCAGTGCCCAGCACAGACTGGACAGGGGCTTAGTAGGTGAATGAGGCTTTACTTCCTGGGCCAAGCCCATGAAATGAGAAATAAAGCAGGTGGGAGCCGGCAGAAGACTTCCACCGACTTGATATGCGGCTGGAAGCGACTCCTCCCTGGCGCCTTCTACTAACTTCCACGACTGCAGGGACAGAGTCCGAGCCACTCCTGCTGCTGGGGGCCCAGCCTGTGTGTACACAGGCTCCAGAGGACTGCTGGCTCACCCAAGGCCTTGGCCAAGCCCTGGGCCCCTCTCAGGCCACACCCCAGGCAAGTTCAGGGTTGGGCGCTGGAGGTGGTGGGCAGGAGTGGCGGCTCTTTTCCACACCCTCCTTGCTTGCTTCTAGGCAGAGAGCGATGGTTCAGGGGGACCACAGAGGTGCCAGGCCAGCATCAGCATTGCCCCCCTCCCTGGAGTGGGGAGCTGCCTGTCTCCAGGACAGTTGCCCAGGGCCATCGAGAAGCTGCTCCTGGCTCTGCTGGGGACACAGCTGGCCACTGCTCCTGGCCCTTCCACCTTCAACTTAAAGCAGTTCAGTACCTCCCTTCTGGATCAATGGAGCATGTCTGCCACCTCAAGAAAACAGGGAACAAAACACATGTGACTTCATGGGCAGCTGCTGCTCTCACTGCCAGGCAGCATCTGGGAACGGTCTGGGCACCCCAGCAGCTGTGTGTGAACCTTGGGCCCTCGTGCACCTGACCACGAGGCACCCACATCCAGGCTGCAGGCCGTTTACAGGGCAATGCCCCACATGGAAGCCTGCATCTCACGCCCTCTCCTTGGACAGTCGGGTTTTAGCCAGAAGGGTCAGGTTCAAGGGTGAAGGGTGTGCATGAGGTCTGCTATTCTGAGCAAGAGTGGGAGAAGATTTCCAGGCCCCTAAGGGGCTATGGCAACCACCTCACAGGGTGGGTCTCTTGGGCAAGGGCTGCTTCTTGGCAATGGCCACAGGTGGTCACTGTGGCCTTCCTGCCTGGAGAACTTTTCCCTGATGGGTTCTGTTTCTCCCTGTCCCTTTTTCAACCCTAGAGCTTCAAACACTGGCAAGGCCCAAGAGTCCCAGTGGTTTATCCTTCGCCTGGATGTGACCACTGAGCTCTGAATTCCTCCATCTCACCTCCTATGCAAAATGCTGCCTGCATTTCCAACATGCAATTTAAACATGATGTTTCAAAACATAAGTCCTAGGCCCCCTCCCCTCAAGCCCCTCACCCCATCTTCCCCCAAATGGCATGGTGAGGAGGCTGCCATATGCACAGCTGCCAAGCAGAGACTCTCACCGGAACCTAGGAGATGCACCTTTCTGAGTGGGTGTTACACTTCAACGAAAAGATACCAACCACCACAGAAGTCCTCAGAGTGACCTATCCCTCCCTTTTCATTCCCAAAGTCCACTGGCAGAGCTAACCATTCAAAACTGGCCTCCTATCCCTGGCTCCCGTCCATTTCTAGGCTCAGCCCTCACTATACCACGCCAGCAGCCTCCCTCAGTCCCTCTGCAGCCACTGTCCTCCCTGGCAACCCATTGCCACCAGCAGCCTGCACCACAGCGTATGCGACCTTCAGGCTTCTCGTTCCAGGAACACAGTCCTGCAGCCTCCAGTGCAGCCCTCCCCACTCTCCACCACCTCCTCTGCTTGCCAGCCCCAGCCATGCTGGTCCCCTTTGGTCCTGGCTACCACAGCCCTCATCCCCAGGGCACAGCTTCTGTTCCCTTGCCTGGGACACTGTGGTCCTGCTCTTTGCATGGCTAGTTCGCTTCCATCTTCAGGATTTTCTGAATGTCCACTCCTTGGAAAGACCGCGTCCCTCCTGCTCTCCACCATCTGTAGCCTTATGCACTGTTCTTGCTCTGCCTTGAATTCTGTGCGGGGACTTGCTCTGCTGTCCCTCACACTCAGCTTACCACTGGGCAGCTGGTAGAAACTTGGTGCACATTTGCCAGAGGAATGAAAAATAAATGTCGTAGTTGGCCATTATTCAACTGCCCCTCAATACCCTGTCTCCTCTGTGCCCCCAACCTAGTCATCAAACTCACAGCCTGAGATCAAGTCCCTGACATGTGACCCGTTTAGCTGCACATCTGAGCTGCAGGTCCAGGGAAGATGGCACCTGCTGTCACACACACTGCTGCTGTCCTCCCTGGCCCTGGAGCCCCTGCAGGTATTGCTGCTCAGCAGTCTCGACATCCCTCTGTCACCAACCACATCTCCACCATTCTTGTCAAAATTCCTGCCCACTGCTCCCAGCAGCCCCTCTTGCAGCAGCTGAGGCCTGGGTGTGGCCACACCCCTACACTTTGTGTCAGGGAAAGGGTTTCCCTCTGCCACTCAGCTCGGGGTCCCCAGCAGGCTGGGTGCTGCTGCCTCCTCTGGCTCACCTCACTCACTCTTCAGACTATTCATGGGACACGGCAAGTACTGAACTTTGGTTTGTGGACAGCAGATCTGTGAACCCATGAAGGGGGACAAGTCCTTCCTGAGCCCTGGCACCTGTGTCACCATCTCAGAAGAGCACCCACACTCACTGGTCCCCCTCTCCTTGAGCCGCTGCACAGCCTGGATCTGAACTTCCTGCATGTTCTCTGTGCCTCTCAGTGCTCTGTCCCTCCTAAAACCAGGGGGCCTCTCTGCTGGCCCCTGGGGCTGGCTTCCCTCTCTGCCAGTGTACAAGCTCAGTCACTACCTCATCCTCTAGCTCTCCCATGGCTTGACGTCTGCTAGGAAGGCCCTGCGCCTCTGTGGCCTACACCCCCTGAACTGCAGGCCAGTTGAGCAGCCACATTCCAGGCCCCTGGGCACTAAACAGATTCCTCTATAGGAATTTACTCTCCTGGCTAAGGATGGGCCCAACCTCGCGAGTCACCTGGAGCAGTAACAGCTTTCTGGTTTCCATACACCCAGGCAGGCACCAGGCCACTTACACTGCCCGTCCCCGCATCCTGCCTAGTCCTCTCAACCTGATAACGTCCGAGGGCTCCTAATGACCTAGAACTTGCAGGTCAAAACTTGCCATTTCTAGTTTTCAGACCTCAGACAAGGGACTTCCCTTTCTCAGCCTCAGTTTCCTCCCTGGTGCCACACTGAAGGGAGAGGGCTGCCCCGGCCTGACTGCTGTCTTTCCTCTGAAAAGCACTTTTACCTACTTCAGCCTGTAGAGAAGGCCAGAGTCTTCAGGCCCAGCCTCCCTGGAGTGCTCCACCGGCACGACACAGGGTCACTCACAATTCTAGACTCCAGGTGTCTAGACCCTACTCAGGGTGGTTCCTCCACCGGGGATCTCCACCGGGGATGCTGGTCTTCTCTGCCCACAGGAACCACCACAACTCCCTGGAAGTGCCAGGACAGCCCTGCTCCTGCTCCCTCCTCTCCTGCCTTATGTCTGAGGTGAGTACTCCTCCACATGCCCCATCCGCAGCAAGCCTCCCTCCTGGAGGAAGCTGATCCTGGCCCCAAGATACCCAAGAACTGGGGCTGGGGTTATGGCTCAGTGGTAGAGCACTTGCCTAGCATGTGTGAGGCACTGGGTTCGATCCTCAGCACCACATAAAAATAAATAAACAAACAATTGCCATTATTAAAAAAAAAAAATAGGAAGAAGAACCTAGGAGAGTGACCTTGTATGGCAATGTGAACTTTGGAGATGTGGTTAAGGATTCTGAGTTGGGAAGGCTGTCCGGAGGCCCTAAATGCAAGCTCAGTATCTTTTTATAAAGGGGAGGCAGGAGATCGATGGAGACAGAAGAGAAGGCCAAGTGACCTCAGAGGAAGAGGTAGGTGACATGGCCACAATCCAAGGAACACCTGGGGCCCCTAAAACTGGAAGGACAAGGAATGGATCCTCCTTTAGAGCCTTCGGAGGGGGTGCAGCCCTGGGGACACCTTGGTTTTGACCTAGTGGATTGATACTGGTTTCAAGTTCTCTGGCTATTCAATATCCATAACCTCGAGAGAAAAAGCGTGTGCTTCCTTAAGCCACCAAGTGTGTCACCTGCTAGGGCACCCTAGGAGAGGAAGACCCTCCCAACAGCGTCCTCTGTGCACCAGCACACCACACAGCCCAGCCTGGCCAGGTGAGCTCCTGGAGGGAGGCTCTGCCTCAGCACAGGACCTCCGCGGCCACAAGACGGGAGGTCTGGCCTTCCAGAGTACCTTCCTTCTCTCCTTTAGCACTGGGAGTTGCTGTGTTTTGCAGAAGTCTCCCTTGCCTTTGTTCTCCATGGCCCCACACCGGGTTCTGCCCCAGGCTGACTCTGGCCGCCTTGGCTGCCCAGGCCATCAAGCCAGGGCTTCCAGGGCTTCTGGAAGCTTCATTTAAAAGACACACAGCCACCAGCAACAGAAGCCAGGGCCGATGAAAGACAAATGGACAGGGGCTGGTCCCAGAAGAAAGGAGCTGAGCCTGTCCCCCTCACACCCTTGCACCCTCAAAGGTGAAAGAAGCTTGTCACCCCCACCTGCAGCATGAAGTTTTCATAAGGAAAAAAAGTACCAAGGCTGCAGTGAAAAGACCAGGTTCCTGGGCAGCCAAGCACCTGGCAGGGGGCCTGCAAACAAGTGTGGCCCAGGCTCAGAAGCCTTCCAGGCCCGTACCCTGCTAGCCGGCTTCTTCCCATGTTGTTAGTGCTCCCTGAAAAGAGCAACCAGAGCACCAGCTACCTTAGAGGCTCTGGCTCCCGATTCCTCTACCCCTTTTCTAGGCAGGCACTGAGAAAGGATCACAGACCTTCAGGCATTTCGGATTCCTTTACTAAAAAGCCAGAAACAGCAAAGCTCAGCAGTGGCAGACACAGATGTCTGCCCACTCCAAAGGACGTTTTTTAGGTAGCATGGGAGCAGCGAGGAAACAGGGTGTTTTTCTCTATGCACACCCAGGAGGCCACCCAGGCTGTGTCCCTATCCTGGGAGTGAGTAGCTCCTCCACTGTTAGGAAGAGCCGTGACTCAGAAGACACCTACCTCCATGGAAACCCCAGGCGTGCACCCACTCTCCACCGCAAGCAGAGGGATCAGGGGTGCCTACACAGCAGACAGCCGGCCAGTCTACGGGTCTCTCCTACTTCCTTAAGAAGTGCAATAAGGCAGGTGGCAGAGCAAACAGGTTTAAGGCACTGTCAGAGCAGACTCCTCCCTTTCAGGATCCAGGCAGGGCAGGACAGCTCTCGGTGCTGGGTCTCCCAGTCCCTCACTCCTGCACCCGAGAGAATGCGCGACAGCAAGTCTCACAGAAAGGGACGCTTGCTTACCCGCGCTACTGCCCTTGAGCCCATTCCAAATCTGGACAGGTGGGCAGCTCAGGGAAGTAAGAAAGCAATGCCTGTGCCAGGGACTGCTGAGGCCGCCTGCCCCCCAAGGCCCCTAGCTCAGGGTCCTCGAACTCAGCACCTCCACCCACCCACGCAGGGTCCTGCAGGGAAAGGCACTCGCAGCTGCTCTTGGCACCAACTTGTCACTTCAAAATGACTTGTTTGGGGGGCTGGGGATGTGGCTCAAGTGGTAACGTGCTCGCCTGGCATTCGCGGGGCACTGAGTTCGATCCTCAGCACCACAAAAAAATAAAATAAAATAAAGATGTTGTGTCCACCAAAACCTGAAAAATAAATATCAAAAAATTCTCTCTCTCTCTCTTAAAAAATGACTTGTTTTCAGCTTTTTGTTTTTAGTACTGGGGATTGAACACAAGGGCACTGAACCACTGAGTCACATCCCCAGCCCTTTTTGTATGTTTTATTTAGAGATAGGGTCTCACTAAGTTGTTTAGGGTCTCGCTCAATTGCTGAGGCTGATTTTGAACTCAGGATCCTCCTGCCCCAACCTCCTAAATTGGTGGGATTACAAGTGTGCACCACTACACCTGGCTGGGTTTTTATTTTTTAAGTCAACTACTTATGAGCAGGGTGTTAGTTTCCACTGCTGTTTTAACTAATTTCTACAGACTCAGCAATTTAAACATCACAAAACTATTTATTTCAGTCCTGTAGGACAGAAGTCTGACAAGGGTCTCACTGGGCTATAATCAAGAACTGGCTGGTTCCTTTTCCAGTCTCTTGGGGAGAATCCACTTCCTGGCCTCTTCCAGCTTCCAGAGGCTGCCTGTTCCTTGCCTTGTGGCTCCTTCCTCCCCCTCTGACGTCAGCCACATGGCATTCCTGGTGCCTTTCTGCTGTCACTTCCCTCTCACTCTTCTACCTCTCTCTTCCACTTTAAGGACTCCATGTTCATGTGGGGCCTGAGAGAAAATGCAAGAGACCAACCCTGTTTCTGGCAGGAGATCAGCAACCTGAATTCCCTTGGCCTGTAACCTAGCTATTCACAGGTGGGGAAGAGGATGGGGCCTGGCCCTCTTGGGGGCTTGACTATTCACACCAAGCCTTTCAATGGGTCGGGCCACACAGCTTCACACCTCTACAGTTTGAATTTCTGTTTTTGCTTAATTTATATCACTTCAAGCATTACCCAAACCCTGCTGAGATATCCCAAACAACCCTATCCTCCACTTTCCCAGAATGCCTGAGAATACAGGGTTTCAACAGTTCCTGATGGACCCAATCAGGGCTCATTCCAGACAGTTCAGTCGCACCTTCATGCTTCCCTCAGTGTGGGCTCCTGGGACAGGCGGGAAGTAGACCCCTGGAGCCACGCACCGGCACTACATGCTCAGAGCTCAGTCACCCTGCTCAGTGTG
Organism: Callospermophilus lateralis; assembly: GCF_048772815.1. NCBI lineage: Eukaryota > Metazoa > Chordata > Mammalia > Rodentia > Sciuridae > Callospermophilus > Callospermophilus lateralis. The sequence continues at coordinate 3,188,717 of NC_135315.1, read as the reverse complement.
AAGCCAGATGTCAGCTCCTTCTGACTTCCCACAGCATCTTCCCCTGCCCACTCAACTCCGGGACTTATTATAGAGAAATAATGAAGATTAAAAAAGTGTGGACCGAAAGAGGAAAATAAACAACTTCCCAGTTTTCTCTAGTATCAAGATTGCTTTTTCCTAACCAATACCTTGGCTCAATGAAAAGGAAAAGCAACATAAATGTTCTTAAAAATCAATACAAAAGTTTTAAATTCCCTTAATCTTGGCATTTGACACAAGCTTCTGGGGGAAATCTCAATCCGCAGAGGGCACTGTCCCCCCACATCCTGGTACCATTCCACAGATAGATGACCTCCCAGTGGCAATGACCCACTTTACACTCTGGACCCAGCTGCAGATCCCAGCTCACAGCACATGCTAGAGCATCTGCATGCCCACCCCATGCAGCTATGGGAGGGCCATCCTCACTGTGGAGGACCTTCTCAAACAGAAGTGACCGCCCGTGTGTATTCTTGGGAACCTGTATGTGGGGCCACATGCACAGAGCAAGGACAACTGCTTCCACTGCACCCCAGGACTCTCCTCACCACTCCTGTGCTCAGGGCGGCACGACATGTCAGGCACACAGGTGACAGATGGGCAAGCATGTTCTCCTGTACCAAAAGTTTAAGCCCACACACTCACTAAGTTGTTCTGGGCTGCGAAAACACGGTCACACCCATTGGGCCCATTCAGTTGCAAGATTATGATTTTGTCCACCTCTTTGGATGTAACATAAGCTTTGGGGATCAGGTCAATTTGGACAAGAAAAAAGTGACAGACCTAGAGTATTGTTCCTAGACTGTTGTGGTGGCCTTGTGACAATGCCTAGACAAATCTGTGCTTCACTTGAGTTCTCTTCCTGAGGACACACTGGGCCACATGCGACAGGAAACCCTTGCCTCATCCAGAGAGCAGGCTGGCTCCTCCAATCGGCTTTCTACAGGGTTTTTGGGCACACAGAGAAGGCTCACTGAGGGCAGTGGGTAGAGGCCCCAGGGAGACCACTATGCCAACAGGCTCCAGCTGAACTGTTATGCTGAGACCTAAGGAGGGGCTAGAAGAAGGGTCTGCACCCCAGACCAGGAGGACAGTTCTCAGCCAACATGCTCACAACAGGAAGGAGCTGCCAATTCAGCTCCTTCAAGGCTGCAGCACATGCTCCCTTGTCACACAGGTCCTTCTGAGATCTGGTGCTTTTCTCAAGTTTTGGCCAGTCAGATCCCCTTGACACTAGCAGACTCGGGTTCCAATCCTGTGCAGTGTTGAGAACATGGTGGAAGACGATGCCAAGCAAACCCCAGAAGGGAAAGAGAAATGGAGCTGGCATGCTAAGGGACCAGTTTTTCTGAAGGAGAGAAGATGCCTGGGGGAAAAAGAGTTTGCTGGAGGTACATGGAAGAGAGATCACGGTGGCCCTGGGCCAGACCTAGGAACAGAGGGAAACGAGAAGCAAAGGCACCAAGCCACAAGAATGGGAAAGGGGTGCTAGTCCCCAGGGATGGGAGACTCGGGCTAGACTGGAGGGGTAGAATCGGCGGGGAGGGAGGACAGTTTGCGAGTAAAAGATGGAATGAGATGTGCTGCCTAGAGGAAGGCTGGGTCTTGGCTACGGGGTCCTGGGTAAGGCAGAGCGAGCAAGAACTGGGGCGGAGCGGGATGCGGCGTGACAGGTGGGAAGGGGCGGGAAGGGGCGTCGCCCGTCAGTCGGGGAACGGCGCGGCAAAGGCGGGAGCAGGCCTGGGTTCCGGGTGGCGAGGAGGGAAGGAGACGTCCCCGGCGCAGGGTCCCGTGAGAGCCGGGCGGGCCTCCCACCAGGCCGACGGGAGGGCATTGCGCTGCAGTCGGCGGGGAACGGGACCCGCACTAGACGCGAAAGGAGGCGTCCGCCCGCAGGCTGCGGGTCAGGGCCCCGCTCGCCCGCAGGGCCAGGGCCGAGCCGCGGCTGGGTGGGGGCGGCGGCAGGCTCGGGGCCGCAGCGATCGAGGGCGCCGGCCCGCGGGCGCGCCGTCACTCACCCGCTGCTGGCCTGGCTCCGGTGCCCTGCGGCGGCCGCCTCGCTGCGCAGGGCCGGACGCGCGGGCCACCACTTCCGCCCGGACGCGCGTTCCCGGCAGCCTCTGTTCTGCGCCTGCGCCACATGGTTCGGCCGCGCGCTCCCGGCGGCCCCGCCCCACCCGCTCACGTGTTTCCGGCTGCGCGCCCGCGCGCCAGGCTGGCCCAATACCTCGAAGCTGGCCTGCAGGTGGGGAGGCCAAGAATCCGGGGCCGTCGGTCCCCAGCCCCTTGAGGGGCCCTGGCCCAGGTCCTCCCGGCCGTTCTCTGCAGGCGCTTCAGGGAGGCCCTCTGCCACAGTGCAGCTCCCGCCGCCAGCGCCCGGGAGGCCCCCAGGAGCGGGTCCTGGGCGGTGTCCCTGCGAGCTCTGCTCTCCTACCTTCCCTGCCCCGAGGCGAGGGCTGCTGCTAGTTTCACGTGGTTCCTCTGGCAGAAGCTTGATGATACAAAGTCCTGAACACATAACACTAAATTACCTGTTTAAAACTGTATTTTTCAAGTGACAGCGACCTCTACCCCCCTGGTCTTGGATTGAACCCAGGGCCTAATGCATTCTAGGAAAGGGCTCTACTACAGAGCTGCACCCCCAGCCAGGTAAACTTCCTTTAAAGAAAGAAGAAGAAAAGGACAGAAAGTGTGCTGAACCCACTGTCTTTGCTGAGAGAAGCTACAGATCTTTTTTTGTTTTCCTTTTTAATTTTTGTAGCTATTGATGGACCTTTATTTTAATTATTTCCGTTGCTGAGAATCGAACCCAGTGCCTCACACATGCAAGGCAAGCATTCTACCACTAAGCCACAACCCAAGCCCTATAAATTCTTGAATTCATGGATGTCTTGCTAAACGGAGTCCCAACACATTCTATGGGTTGTTATTGTAAATTATCCAAATCTTTTAATTACTATGATATCTACATATGCATCCCATAATGGAAATGACATTGTTCCTGGTATCTTTAAAGCTCTCCAAACCCTTCCCATTCCCAACCCCTTTCTACCCTCCAGAGCTAGCCATGATCCAGAATGTTACTGTTGATCATTTTCTTGCCTTACTTTATGGTTTTTGCATATAGATGTGAAACTATATTGTTTAGTTCTACCTATTTTAACCTTTAAAAACAACATGAAACTATGCATTGGATGACAGATGCAGTTGTTCCATGAATACTATCAGGCATTTAAGTTTTGCTGATCTGCTGCCGTTAAATGTCTTCTCCCTGCCTGATAACTTGGAGAGTTTGGACCATTTATTCTTCTGTGGATGCCCTAACATCTCAGTGCTATTTTTAGGAAATAATTCATCCTTTTCCCTATTAATAGGCAGGTAATGCCAGTTTTGTCATACACCAAGTTTCAGTGCACACATGGATCTATGCGGGGACTCTTACTTTGTATTGATATTTCAGATCTGCTCTGATGCCACTTCATTATTGTCTCATTATATTAGTCTTTAAATGTTGTAGAACATGTCCCCCCATCCTCAACTATTTGGCATGTTGAGTGGAATTGTTTTGAGTCTATAGATTAGTTGAGAGAAATCTGAGGTTTTTATGATGTGGAATTTTCTGCCCAAGACCAATTTGCCTTTCCACTTAATTCAGCTCTTTGCTGTTTTTCAGTGCAGTTTGGTTTTTCGCTTCTCATTATAGCTTGGGATGGTTCCAGCTCACCGTTGAGAGAGACGTTTCATTCTCTAATCAGTTGCATGGCATTCTGCTGTGTGACTGTGTTGTAATTTACTTTATCAGGCCCCCAAGAGTTCTTTCAGGATACCTGTGATCTTTTCTATAGGACAGCAGTGCTTGGGGGTTGTCCCTGTGTGATTCAAACACAGTTGTCCTGGGTTTAAAGTGGTATTTGCATACTAGGAGTGAACATACACTCCACAGAGATTGTGTTGTGAAATTGCTGCCCTTGAGGTCAACAGCCTCACAATTAGGTTTCCATTCGATTTTCATTATTGTCTATATGTCATTAGAGAATTTACCATGGCTTCTGTTGGGGCAAAAAGGCATAATACTCCTTGCCTAGCATGGGGGTCATGGCCCAGGCTCCTGGAACAGAAGACAGTAGCAAGAGTAAAGCATGACAAATTATGTTTTGGGTCTTCGTAAAACAAAGACCCAAAGACCCAGATTTGATGGGCGAACAGACTTGGAAATGTGATGGGACAAAAGGGGGATAACCTAGAGGGATCAGACCGGGGAGGGGAACCCAGCTACGCCTGTTTGTCCAGCTCCTTCCTCCTGAGAGTCGGGCAGGACACTTTCTGGAATGAAGGTCATATAACCTACCATCAGACAAGGTAGATCAGAGAAATTCTTTATGGCCTGCTTCAGAGTAAAGGTTCTAGGCTTTATGGCTGGCTTTGGGGCAGAGGGATTCTATCTTCCTGTCTCCGGGCAGAGAGGAGCTGAAGGCCTGAGAGAGGCTGTGTCCAGGTCGCTGCCAAGGCTTTGCGTCTCCTGCGAAGCAGGCAAGGCGCACAGCACCTTATCTGTGGCTTCGTGTTCTGGGCCCCAAACCTTGGGCCCTTCTCTCCTTTGGTTTCCGAGGCACGTTTCTTCACAGGCATTCATTCTTCCACAATCTAGTGCTTAGGGCTGTGCTGGCCGCCAGGGGGCCCTCTCATTTCATCTCATGGAGTGGACTGTTGCATCATTGTTCTGTCTAAGCCTAGTCTAACTGAAAGCATTCATTACCAAAATAGGGGAGTAAAGGGTTAGAGACAGAGAAACTGAGGTTGAGGGAAATGAAGTGGTTTGATTAAAGTTGAGAGGCATGTAAATGACAAAAGCAAGACTGCAAGGGTAGTTTCTCACCACCCACCTCCTGGAGCCCTCTGGGAAGGAAGGCCCTCTAGCTTGTGGTTTCCTCCAGGTAGGAGCCCCATAAAGAAGCAGATTAACCTGGCCTGTCCTTGCAGCTGTCAATCCTCATCTCCACCTGCCGGAGCCTCCCAGAATAGGGGAAGTGCTGTCCAGGAGCCATGAGCTCGGGCCAGTGGCCAGGAGGCTCTGCGGCTGCCAAGTTTCCACTTTTCTATCTCAGCAACTTCTCCAAGTCTCCACGGAGCCTCTCCCCACCCCTACCCCTTGGCAGTGGGTCACCACCAACTCGAGCCCTTGGGAATGGAATTCAAAAGTTTATAATACCAGTCTCTGCCTTTGTGGGGTAACTGGGCAGCCTGGCCCAAAATAGCTGGAAGGGCAGGATGTGAGGGCTGCAGTGGGAAAAATCACAATACCACTAATGACGCCTTGTGCTTATCGGGAACCCAGTGTCTCACAGCCCTCAACGTAGCTTTTTCCAGCAATGGGAAAACAGACACAGCAAGTTCTGATGACATGGCCTGGGAGGGGGGACAAACTGCCAAGTAGGGGAGGGCACAGAGTGTGCTGCCTGCTCCACAGGGTTCCAGGGAATGTTCCTCTGGGAGTCTCCGGCCTCATCCCACAAACAACCCTGGTCTGAGAAAGGGGGGGCTGCTTGGGAACATCCAGGAAGCTGTAGGGCCTTGGCCCACACATGCGTGTAGATGCAGCTCCCAGGAATTCCAGCATGTGCTTGGTGCACTGCTCATTTGGGGGCCCAAGGAGGTCTCGGAGGGGGCTGGGTGTTTGTGGTTGGCTTTGACTTCTGACCCAGCGTCCCAGGGCTGATGCAGTCTGCCCCCGCACCGCTGCTGCTGGATTGGGTTTTGGTTTGTTCTGTTTTTGTTTCTCTGATTCTTGTCCTAGCACCCACAGGAAGGTGTTGGCTACACTGAGAACATTCTGGTTCTAATTGCTCAGGGCCTTCACGGCTAGGGGTGAAAGAAAATCAGGTCGTCTGCAAGAGCATGCACGTTTGCCAAATTTGCTGCCTTTCCTCCTAACAATCTTAAGGCAGAAACGGAGCTGGTGACAAGGGCAGCTGTCTGGTGTGGTAACACCATTGACTTCCCTCGCTGAGCCTTGGCTGTGTTCTTTGGGAGCCGGCCTTGTCTCTGCCCGTTTGCCTGTTGGCTTAGGCTGTGGGCCACAGTGATATTTTCAACCTGGGTCCCTGCTCTTGGAATTTCCCACGCCTCTGAGCCTTCTGTCTCACAAATACCCTGGGAAGCCCCAGGCTCATTTTGCTGTATTTAATATCATGCTGCACTCCCCCCCCCCGCCCCGCCTCCAGTAAAATGAGTAATTCCTTTTCTAGTCTCTTGGGAAATGTGGGGACTCATCCCAAAGGAGGAAAAGAAGATTATATTGATAACAATGATAATTACCATGAACATTGTAGCACTTTGTGTCTGTCTCACCCACCTTTTTATTAATTGTGAGAGCAACTACAGGTTCCTAATTGCTTCTCCAAAACCCCCCAATACAAAAAGCTCTCAAAAGTTGATTTTTCCTCTAAATGTGCCACAAATTTAATGCCACAATGTGACTTGAACCATTGTGAGACTATAAATGGCCTTCATTTATTTTACCACAGAATAGTCCAAATGTCTTGGAAGAGTGCTGCCCAAAGCCCCCTGGTGTGAGGAGCTCTGTGACCTTTGCGGCTTACTCTGAACACAAGTGGCTCAGCTGGTTCCAGATCAGAAACCCTGGGCCCATCTCTGCCTGGTAGGGAAGGAGCAAGGAGACCCCCCAGATTCTCTGTATCCCTGGCTGGGTCAGGGTAAGCTGACCCAGCTCTGGGACTCCGCACAGCTCTGGGACTCAGTGCCCTTGTCCAGGTGAGCCTGCTGCAGACGGGCATCATCCTCTGCTGTGTTTCTGAGTTCCACGGTGGGGTGGGGGTGGGGGACTCCAACTCCTTGCCTTAGAATTATGTTTCAGGTAAGTTTCTTTCAGTTGGTCAATGCCAGAGCCATCTTGCGTGGAAGAAAGAGAAGGAGCAACTCTTCCATCTTCTGCATCTTTTCTGAACTGTGCACCCAGCTTTGTGGATTTTGGTGTTGGCCCAGGTCTTCACTAAGTGGAGGCTCCAGGGAAGGGCAACAAGGAGCTCTCCCATTGCACGCAGGGAGTTCCCAGCCCACCAGAGACCCAGGGGGCTCTCAGTCTGGGCAGCGGTCTCCTGGGGCTGCATAAGATGCTGCCTGCTTGCCTCCTCTGCTTTGCTTGCTGCTTTCCAGAGTATCACGACCGCACAGGCTATTTGGGGACAGTAAATGGGGGAGGTCAGTCTACGTGCCTGGATGGGAAACTTCCTCATGTTACTTACAGGAATGAAGATGAGCTTATCTCTGCATTTTCCTGGATTGATAAGCAATGGAGGATGTAGGTTTTGCCAAGCCTCAGACATGTATGCCAAAGAACATGAGCTGTCCCCGGTCTGCCAGGGCAGTGGAGGCCATGTCTCTAATGGAGGCGGGTTACTTGATCTCACCAAGCTCCTCCATTGCTCTCTGGGCTCCAGGGGCTAGGCAGCATTTCTCCTTCACTTCTCCTCCTCATAGGGGATTGGCTCTGGAGGTGGGGGTCTCTGGAGTGGCAACCCCATCCTCACAAGCTGCCACCCCCATCCCAAGCCCTCCTGCTTCTATTGCATCTCCACCCATTCTCAGCTCTGCCCAGATGTTGGCCTGGGCCCAGCCCCGGGGCAAGAGCATGTGCCTGGTGGCATCCTGCTCACACACTCCTCCTCCTCCTCCTCCTCCTCCTCCCTTTCTGTTCTCGAAGCCTTTCCAGATGTCAGTGTGGCCCAGGGAGGAAATTCCAAGGCCAGGAATAGTGAAGCGCAGCCTTTCTGTTTTGCTCCTAACATCCCGAACCAGCATCCTTCTTTCTACATCTCCTGTCCAGATGTAGCCAGAGAGGAGAGATGCCATCGCTGGAGTGACAGCAGAGCGGAGGTACAGCACCCAGGCCAGGAGCAGAGGGGAGGGACCCAGAGGAGAACCGGGGGAGAAGCAGAAAAGAAGAAGGCACACTGTTATCACTGCCAGGGCAGCTTCACTCCTCTGGCCAGACCCTTCCTCTTCTCGAGCCGTGGTAGGGTTCCAGAACAAGCCTGGGTGACTCAGAGCTGGGGCTGGGGAATGGAGGGACAGCACTGGAGAAGCCTGTGCTGCGGTCTGCCTGGGGACTTGTTCAGGAAGAGCATTTACATAAGAATAAGAAAATGTCTGTTTTCCACCTCCAGGAATGAGAGACCTGGAAGAGACCAAGCAGACCCCTGTCCCCTCTGGCCCCACCACTGAACCCACGGGAGGGGCTCCCTGGGGATTCTAAGCATTCTGAGCAGGGATTGCCCCTCACCTCTGAGCATGGAAACCAATAAACCATCACCTTCCAAACATGCACACGTGTGCACATGCATGCCCAGACCCCGAGAGCTGTTAGAGAGGGTTTGTAGATTCTCCCAAACCTGGTCCTGGTCCTCAGACCCCCATCTGTGGTGTGTCTTAACTCTGCCACAGTTTGGACATGGGGCGGGATATAGCGGGTGCCTGAGCCCATCCCCCTGCCACTAAGTAACTTGGGTTCTCAGCCCTGCTGGGTGCCCCTGCCCTGTGCAGGGCATCCTCGTCCTGGATTCCCAGATACCTCTGCATCTGGACAGGCCCCAGGTGCACAGAAGAGGCCACCTGCACCCCAGCTGGGCTGGCTGCCCTGCGTGGCCAGGAGGAGGGAGCCGGCAGGGCACACACACAGTTAATCCTCGGCGGCTGCTGTTTGGCTAAAATGCGCTGGGAGCGATCTAGGCTCCTCTGCAGCTCACATCTGGCTGGGTTTGCTCTTTACGTGTTTGTCCTGCTTTCTTCCTCTCTTCTTTACTTTCGAGAAACCACGTTTCCGCTTCTGCCCAAGGAGTCCTTGGAGCCTGCGGAGAAGATAAAGGTGCTGGGTCAGGGCTGCTGCTGCTCCAACCTGCCCCCTCCCGTTCTGAGCCTCCTTCCCAGGGGACTTCTTTCCCTGTCTCCTTCGACAAGTCTGTGCTTCCCGAGATCGGGCTCTGAGGAGGCTTTGCCGCTGGGAGATGCTTTAAGAGGCGGTGCCGTGAGAACCCCAGAGAGGCGGCGGGAAGACGCAGCTGGTGCAGCCCTGCTCGGTTCCGAGGGAGGTAGGTGGCCTGGGGCAGGCAGGTCAGAGTGCGGAGGGACTCAGTACCGCCCGCTCCTGTCTTCCTGGCTTCAGCCTGTTTGCTGGAGCAGGACTGGGCAGGACAGGGCAGAGCCTTGCCAGGGGGACCATGGGTGAGGTGGAGGGGCAGGGTGGGCAGCTGTGGCCAAGGGGCAGAGAGCAGAAGTTCTGGGAAGCACTCTGCCTGCTCTTGCTAACTCCCCGGCACAGGCCGGTTGGTTCTGCAGAGAGCCCTGGGGCCAGCGCCCTCTGACGGGGAGGAGGCGGGCTCTTTTGCAGACAGAAGCTGTTGGGAGCAACAGTACCTTCTCCCATGTTCTGTGGGGTGTTTATCTTGCTTCACTCTTCGCTTGGTGCTTTTCTGAGAGTGTGGGAGAAAAAAGAATGGTACCCGTGCCCACCTCTGCACCTGGCAGAGATCCCCCAATGTCACCTGGACCACCTGTGATCCAGGTCTCTCCCATGCTCCCTGTGGCCCACTTGGGCCCTGCACAGGACAGGAAATGTGGACTTTGGCCCCCTCATCTCACAACCTTGGTGTTCCTGGAGGGTATCCAGCTTGGGCAGGAAAAAACAATGTCACATCCCTGGGGATCCTCCTTGGAAGGATCCACTGAGAGTGGCCCTGCTCTGGGACTGCAGTTGCTGAGCCACTGTGGTGTCTCTGGTTGGTGCATGTCCACCCACCAGCCACCCCCCAACTCTCCAGGGCACCTCCACAGGTACGGGTGTGGTCTCTATTCTGCCAATCCCCGGCTGCCCTGGCTGCTTCCAGTCCTGGAGAGCCAGGAGCCTCTGTGTGCTCCCAGCACGCCTGGCAGTCCTTTCCCATCCTGGCTTGGAAGGGTGGAGGGAGCTGCCTCTCTGCCATGGATCTCGCCTCTTCCATCTCACCTAGTGTCTAGGGACGGAGGCCACGGGGCAGGCTTTCCTGAACTTTGAAAATGAGACCTGTCTTAAGAAATGACTTCCTGGACCCCAGGAGCGTGATGTCCTTAAAGACTGCTTGGCCTCTGCTTTTTATAGTGTAGAAAGCACACACGTGCGCCCGGCCGTGCAGCCCACACGCACTGTCACAGATACATGTGCTTGTCTGCTCCACAAGGCCTGCCCAGGGTCCCTGCTAACCAGAGAGGAGCGGCAACAGGAGCAGGTGGGCAGAGGCTGAGGACAGGGGCAGCTGCCCCCGTCTCCCTCTTAGACCTGTAGAGCCAGAGAGGACTTAGAGATGACCCAGCAACCCGGTAAGAACAATGGCAGCCGCCAATTTGTTGGTTCTTCAACTCTATCAAGGGACTCCCCTGTGAAAAGCTCAGAGGGGCTTGTGGCTTGCCCAAGCCAGTGGACAGAGGACCTCAGACCCTGTCCTAGGTCCTCATGCCCTGAGACTGTGTTCAGTACACTCCATGCAGGCTGGGGACACTGAGCACAGCACTGCACAGTGAGGCGGGATCTGAGCTTCTCAAGTGTCCCCTTCTCTCCGCTGACAGAGAAAGCCCAGGGCAGGACGCAGGCAGCAGGGCTGCTTCCCAGGGACCCACTTTCTTCCTTCCTTTCCTTCTCCAACCATCTGGAGTCCCCCATGACCCCAAGGAAGGTGCAGCAGCAGGGGACAGATATGTGGCCAGGGGTCTTGGGTGGGCCCTGTTCAGCCACAGGACACCATTGCCCAACACTAAGGTGCCCCCAAGCAGGAGCCTGGGAAGCCCAGGCTGTTGGAGGGTGCAGGCAGCTGCCTCCCGTCCTGGGATATACCTCCCGGCGGGGGCATCAGGGCAGCCTTCAGTTTTTCTGAACGTGCTCCCTTCTGCAGTTCTCCCGTGCCTCCCCCAGCTGTAATTAGCATGACTCATAAGCCAAATATTCTGGCATTGAACTTCACCCATCAAAACAAAGATGAAAAGAATTTCATAGAAATCTGTGCCACAGGGTGTCCTCACCGGACACCAGCCTCCCTGCGCCCTGTCCTCAGGGGTCGGGCCCTTTTGTGGGTCTCAGTTCCTGAGGCGGGGTGGCGGAGGCCCCAGCGCTTCAGGGAGGGTGTGGGGGACAGCACTGGCCCGAAAGGCAGGAAGAAGGAGACATTCTGTTGCAGTCCCCTGCTGCTGGCTGCCCAAGGCCGACTCTTCCTGACAATCCACCCTCCCTGGAGAGAAAGGGAAGCTGCCTGGGCTCCCTGCCCCAGAGCCCCAGAGACGCCCAAGTTGGGCGGTGGCCCCTGGGGAGCTTCATCCTGGTAGCTTAACTACTGTGTTGTTTTCTCCCGTTTTACGCATGAAATCTGCCTTCTGCTATTGTCAAGTGACACAAGGCGGCTCTGCCGACAGGACTCTGCCACCCCCTGACCCCTTATGTGGTGTGGGAGATGGCCTGCCCGCCTCGGAGAGCAGTCTGCCAGAGGACCCAAAGCTCCACATGGGTTTCCTCTGCACTGGGGCTGCCCAGCGAGCCAGCCTCTCCAGCCCTGAACCTCAGCCCTGGCCCTGTCCATGTCCTGGAGGTGCCGGTGCTGAGCTTAACACAGACACGGAGACCTGCCAAACCAGGCCCGCCCCTTCCTCCTCCGCCTGCCCCAGTGCAGGGTTCTGCAGAGCTCACCCTGGGGGAGGGGCAGTGCTGGGGGCAGCGTGGGCCTCTGAGCCTTTGGGAGGACTCTTGGTCTCTGGATCCTAGTCAAGTTGCAACTGTGCCATTTTGGTGCTTGAGTGTGTGTGTGTGTGGGGGGGTATGGGTACATTGGCATCCCCTCAATCCACCCCTCCTTGCCTGTGATCAATTTCCAAACCAGGTATAGATAGGGGCACCTGAGGCCCCCTCACCATCCACTGGGGGTAGGGGGCATCCCTGCCTGTCTCTGAGTCTCCTGCAGATCAGCAAGCCCCTTCTTGGGCACCGCCTGGCCCAGGACGGTTGTCTGGATGTCCACAGGCTGGCCTGGCCTCAGTGTCTGACCATCTTCCTGGCTCCTGTAGAAATTTTCCTTGAAATGAGACAGCAGACAGGGAGGCAGGAGCCCATGCAAGGCCAAGAAGAGAGGCAGCCAGGCGAGACAGGGATAGGGAAGCCAAGTCCTTGGTGCCCAGGGACGGGTCAGACATACTCCTGGCTGCTGCTAGAGCCACACATGCTGGACAGCCCACACTCTGGGGCTGCTCCCTGCCACCCTTGGGACGTCTGATTACCAGCTACTCTCTACCCTTGGGACGGGGGAAAGAGGGGAACTCTCCTGGTGGTGGTGAAGAGGGGGTTAGGCAGGTGTAGGCTAGAAGCTAGGCTGGGCCCCATGACTCTGCCCTGCAAGCTTCTGGGATAGGCCCTCAAAACTGGGGACCAGGCTGGGGATACAGCTCACTGGGTAGAGTTTTGCACCATGTGTGCTGGGTTCTGGTGAGATATGGGGACAGGGATCTGGATGGTTCAGGTGGCCATGGGGCTCCTGGACGGGTTCAGGGTGGCATTCATCCCCCTCCCAGGGCCCCCTGAAGTTCTGTCTAGCAGGCAAGGTGGTGGGCCTGTAAGTCCTGTGCGCTGACTGGCTGAACGTACTGGATTGAGGCAACCCTGGGAATGGAGGCTGCTGAGCCAGGTGGGGCTGCAGGGAGGCAGGGAGGCTTGAGCCTGATGTCTACCCTCCCTTTCCCCACTCTCCTTTCTGTTCCATCCTGCGTGTTCCTCCCAAAGGCACCTCCAGTGGTGCCCACTCATATCCGACCCTGGGCAGCCTCCCAAGGAAAGGGCAGGCCAAGCATGCGTGCAGCCCCCTCCTCTGGCCAGCATGGCCTCTTCTCCCACTCCCTCCTGAGGTGGTACTCAGCCTCCCTCCTTTGCAGGGGGCACTCAGGTCTGTTTCTGCTCATCAGGGCGCTGGAGGTGGGAGGTGGCCATCTGCATCCCGCCTTGTGTGTCCTGGCCTTCCCTCTTCCCTCGGAGCTTACCAACCTGCTGGTCTCCCTCCTCCCTGCCAGAGCAAGACCCCGAGCAGGCACCGCAGGAGGCCCAGCGGTGGGCACCTCATATGGAAGCTGTGGGAGGGGGCTGGCTGCTCGGTGCCGAACCCAAAGGATTTGGACTCCAGCGGGGGAGGGGGCGCAGGTTAAGATGCCAGCAGCCTGGCACTTGGAGATCTCAGCACGCTGCGGGGAAGACGCCTCAGAGGGTGCCTGGCATGCAGCAGAGGCACGCTGCATAAGTCCCTATTGAATGCCGGGATGTAGGCTTAGCTGGTGGCATTCCCTTAGAGCCAAAGGTGGCTGCTGCTGACAGGTCTATGACGGCAGCTAATCCAGCGCACACCCCAAACCTGAGCCCCGTGTGCCGGAGCAGCTGCTACCCAGGGAAGGCTGTATCTTCGTATTCCAGTCCACAGCTGAGACTTCAGTGTCAGCCAGTTCATCCTCCACACAGCTCTGCCTGAGCCATAGATTCTGCCCGGCATCGCCAGCCGCACCCCCATTATCTACTTTTCCATGCATAGTCAAGTTCCCTGGAATAAGCAAAATGCTCCCTTAGTCTCCAGGGTGGGGCTTATTTGTCATTTTTCCTAAGTGGAAAATAGTGTGTATTTACTGTGAAAAAACATGAGACTGTTTTAGGGGGAACAAAAACAAAGCACAAATAAAAGAAAGCACAAATAAGACAATGTGAGAAAGCCATGTTCTCATCATGCCTGGACAGTTGCCATCAGCGGCCAGGTGGTGGCCTTTGCATGCTGCAGTTGTGTGTCCACTTGTATGTGTGTCCACGTGCGCTTTCAGCCTGCACTTTCCCTCAGAACGTCTTTCCATGGCAGTAAGTGTTCATGGTTTGCAGCGGTCACTAATTGTAGGCAGCTTCCGGGTCTCCTGGTCCATCACCTCCCAACTTCTCCCCACTGCTGAGGTCACCTCCAGCACCTGGGCGTTGTGTTTTGTCTTTGGTCTTTTCCTGGATGGTCTTTTCCTATGGTCTTGCTGGACGCTCATGTGGCTTGTAGCCTTGGCTAAGGAGGCAGCGGGGTTTGCTGGTCTTTGGGAGGCGGAGGTGCTCTGGGTGCAGATGGAGGAATAGCTAGCGAGGATAGCTCCCAGGCTGCAGGGCGGTCAGCATTCCGGAGACACGTCATAGTGTCCCCTGGCTCCCTCCCTCCCCACTCTGTGTCGGACAGGTTTGAGCAGCTCCAGTCTGTAACCAGTCCTGTTTGGATGGTGGCTTTGCTACTTGGGATTGACTGAAGGGTGAGGGAGGGGTTCATGCCACACTGGATGTGAGACGCTGGCTGCTGGAGGAGCTGGGAAAAGTCCAGAGGAACAGATGAGCCCCCAGTGATCACAGACCTCTGTGTAGTAGACGCTGGGGGAGGGGCGGGCCACAGCAGGGGAAGGGGCCTGGAATACTTGCTGCAGGAGACAGCATCAGGCCAGCTCTGAAGATGCACGGATGGAGAGGTGGCAGGACAAGGGGCATCCTGAAGTGTGACTTGTGTTAGGGACTGAGGGAGGCAGCATGTGGCTGGAGTGAAGGAATCGTATGCGTGGATGACAGGTGGAGGCTGGTTGACAGGCGGAGGCCAGATGACAGGTAAGAGGCTGGGTGACAGGCAGGGGAGGCAGGAGCCTAGTGGGGATGGAGGGTTGAACCCCTTTCTTTGTCTCTGGATGCCCTTGAGCGAAGGGCAGCACTGATTTTCATTTTTAAAAAGTAGCCTCTTAAGGAGTCAGTGTAGGAGCCAGAAGGAAGCAGGGAGGCCCAAGGAGAGCTGGGCACAGTTGGTGGTGTTGGGGAGACCTGGGGGAGCTTGGCGATGGGTTTGATGTGATGGGGGCATGGAAGGTACTCGTGTTAGTGGCTCCCACTTGTGGCCTGGGTACTAGCACCTGTGAACGGTGCTGTCTTTCACAGAGCCGCCAGCCCAGGAGGAGAAGGGAGGGCGGGCGGCAGTGAGGAGGGTGAGTTAATTGGGTGTTCGCGTCTCATGGCTGGGCAGAGAGGGATCCAGCAGACAGCTGGAGACACAGTGCAGGCCAGTCTGTCCAGGGGAGTGTCCAGCCACGTGGAAATGTTCTATCAGCAGTGTTGCCCGCTGTGGTAGCCGCTAGCCACGTGAGTGCTTAGAAAGTGGCCCCTTTATTTTGTTTAGTCTTAACAGATCGGAACAGCCCATGTGCTGGTGTGTTGGAGAACAGGCCTGGCGCCCCTTGGTGTCCTGGGTGGAAGGCATGACGTGGGCCAAGGCAGCAGAGGAGGGTTTGGGGCAAGAGGCCCTGCAGACCTGGAAAGCAACTGTGTGTGGGGAAGACCAAGGATAACCCCAGAGGGGGCAGCGGTGCCTGGGGCGGGAGGTGGGGCAGAAGGTTTAAAGCTCCCACAGCAGGACCGCAGAATAGAGCCAGGGTCACAGGTGATCTTGGCAAGAGTGGCCCAGGCTGGACGGGCAGGAGACAGACCCACGGGTGCTGAGCCAGATCGCATTTCTGACGGAGGAGCCACTCGGTTTGGGCCACGGTCTGTCTCCTGCCAGGCTTCCCCAGGAGGTGCCTGTGAGGTGTCCTGGTGCCCCAGCCAAGGCAGCCAGACAGGCGCGGTTTGTGCCGCCGGTAAAGGGTGGACTGCGGTGGGGCTCAGGCCACAGAATTCGCAGGTTCTTCCCTCCTCGGGAGCCACTGGTGGCAAGGGTGGCGCTGTGCTGGTGCTGGGGTGGTGGCTCCAGCCAGGCCACCTGCAGAGCAAGCTCCCAACTGAGCCACTGGGGCCTTTCCCCTCTCGCGGTTCTCAAAGCAGGATGAGCCCTGCCCCAGTTGTCCCGGCTGGGAGGGGACCTGAGGTCAGCAGCTCTGCTCAAGGCAGTCTTTGTTCCCACTGGGTTGCGGCAGCAGCTCTGCGGCTGGGCTGGCCAGGTGCCCCCAGGGCCCAGGCCCAGCAGCCCACGGGGCGGTCGTATCTGCACAGCCTGGCAGAAACTTAGAGTCCGGCTCTCTGCTCCAGGTGAGTTTTCTTGGCCAAGATGCATTGCCCTGGAGAGGAGGGAGATGCTTTAGGATGGGCACGTTCTTGGTCTCTCCTCTCCTCACTGTTAAGTCCCAAACGAAGCCTCACTTCCATCCAAAGGGAACCTTTGTTAGGAACTAGCAAGTAGCCCTGGAAGAACCACCTCTTCACTCCTGGACTCAGGCTGTGGAGGCAACCCCATAAACCCCCAGACTTTCAAACAACCGAGACAGGGAGCAGTTCTCAGAGAGGGAAAGAGGGCAATTCCAAGAGGAGCTGGGCCCTCAGGGTTCCCCCAGTGAGGCCTGCCGCCTCCCCTGTGTGGTTAGAAGGGAGAGATTCCCAGGCCAGCTGGGGCTGCCGGTCACACAGGGACATTAGGTGGTAAAGGGGCTTCTGTCTACTTGTCAACTGGAGGTCACTCAGCCTCCTCCTGCCCATGGCAGGTTTTGGAGTCTGAGAAATGGACAGTTAATGTGACAAAGGACTTCTGGGGGAAGGAAAGGACCAAGAGCAGATGTCACATATTGGGAAACCCTGATGGTCCCTGGGGTGGGAGGAACACCCCGATATGGCACTTTCTCTTTCCTGGCCCCCATGTCTGAATCCCACTGCAGGGACTGGAGGGTGCCAAGCTTCTCCCCGGGAGGCTGTGCCAGGCGTCAGCAGGCCTCGGTGTCAGGAGGATGTGGAGGAGGCAAAGGCGGTGGGGCAGGTGGGTGAGGAGTGGTGCGGGGACCACGTTCCCGTTGACCCGAGGCTGACTACCGCATTCTTGACCTAGAACCCATGCAGTGTAGGTTAAAATCCTTTACCCAGAAGGTGCACGGAAAACTTTAGGGTGGGGTCCAGGCCCTGGAAAAGCCAGAGACGATTGCCTCGGCTGGGCCAAGGTCTGGGAGACAGCCAGACGCCCCGGAGAGTACCTGAGGCAGGCGGATGGAGAGAGGAGAGCAGAGCTGCAGGCGCTCCCACGGAGGCCTGGGAGCTTACCGGGTGCACGCGAGTAAGGTGTTCAGTGACCCCTCAATCTCTGGCCTGTGCTCTGTTCCTAGCTCCTCCTCCCTCCCCCACGACTTCATTTCAGTCTAAAACAGACCTATCTGATAGAACCTGATCAAGTGGCCAGAGTGTTCTCTTCTGCACTTTCCAATATGGTGGCCACTAGCCACAGGTGGCTGTCCAGAGCCCAGAATGGGGCTGGTGTGGCTAGGGAGCGGAACCTTGAGTTATTTTGTGTCTGTGTGCTGGGGATGGAACCCAGGGCCTCACACATGCTAAGTAAGTGCTGTACCACTGAGCTGTGTCCCCAGCCCTAACTTTTGTTTTGTCTTAATTTAGATAGCTACACAAGGCTAACGACCACCCCGCCGTTTAGCCCAGGTCTGGCTTGTCGCCCGCTCACCGTTTGGCTCTGAGCTGTAGCTGGGTGCTTGTCTGCTTTCCTCTCTGGACTGTAATATTCCTGAAGTCAGGGAACGGACTTGATTTATGGCTGCAGTGCTCCCTCTCCCTCTCGCACCATGCCCTGCAGATCACGGCATCCAGTCCACCAGGCCTGGGTTTGGCTGCCCACCGGGAGGGCGGCTCGGACTTGCCTTCCAAGGCTCCTTTCAATCCAAGGAGATTATAGGCTTTCTGCCTCTTGGAACAGCTGCTTACCAATGAGGATTAAAGAAAGAAACAGTGTTTACAAAAGGGTTTTTTTGATGGCACTGGGCAGGGTGGAGCATCAAGGCAAGATCCAGGCAGGCGGCCTCTGAGCGCCAGGAGTCAACATCAGTACGTGGACGTGGGGCCAAGACCAACAGGGACCAGTTTTAAACAAATACAGGGAAACTTGAACCTGTGGATGGTGTTGCCTCCTTAAAGGGTCCATCACGGGTCTGGAAGGGTCAACGCATCAGACCTCCTCCCGGTCCTGTGAGTGGCTCCATGTCTCCCTCCCTCCTCCTTCCTCCTGTAAGGGGGCTCCTGCTTGTCGGGGAGGTGAATAGGGTGTATGGAGTGGGAGGCTGGGAGATGTGGTGGACAAACGGGAGCGGAGGTACATGGAACTGGCTCTGATCCACTGGCTCCTGGACAGTGAAGAGCTTGAGGTCTCCAGTGGCTCTGACCACAGCTCAGCCTGGAGACAGGGCTGTGTGGGTCCCCACTCAGTCCAGACGCCATGGGGCCACCACCCTGGACTTGCCTTCTCCGCGTAGCCTCTCGGGGGGCCAAGCAGGGAGCCTTCCTTGGGCTGGGAATCTCTAGCAGTGATCCCGGAGCCAAGTGTGGCTTGATGTTGGGCAATCATGTTTCTGCCCTAAAGTGACTAAGATGATGGTGATGTCGTGACCCTGACTTTGCTGTGGGATTCGGTGAAATGGTTGAGATCTTGTGGAAGAGGGAGAGGGTTCAATCTGGGTGTGCATTGACTCTAAAGAGGAGGTCAGCAAAGACAGCCCTACAGCAGCCTCCCTGCCCTCAGCCATCAGCCCGGGCCTCTGCCTGCCTTCAGGGCTGTCACCTGTCCCAGGCCACCAATGCCATTATCCCTAACCCAGCCATATCTTGGGCCCCATCTCTTCTGGCCCAGGTGTAGAAAACACCCTTTTGAGGCTAGAAGGAGACGTACCAACAGTCACAGGGGTGCTTCCCCCCGGGGCTTGGCACTGGTACTCAGCTGGGGGCAATTTTGCCCCCCAGGAGACAGACATAGGGCAATGGCTGGAATTTCTGATTGTCACAGCCACCAAGAGGACTGACAGCCTGGAGTGAGTCGCCTGGGGCGCTGCCAACATCCCAGGAGACACAGAGGACTCCTAGGGACAGGGAACTGTCCAGCTCACAGTGCCCAGGCTGAGGGTGAGCCAAGGGGGCCATGCACCTCCGGTTGTTACTCTAGAACTTTTCCGAAATGCAGACATATTATTTTGGATTCAGAAAATAAAAGAGTTTAAAGAAAGGAAAACTTCCTTTTAACTGATGCAAGCTTACCACTTAAGAAAATAAAAAAAAAAAAAAGAGTGAAGACTTGAGGGACCAGGGAAAAACAGGAAACACAGAAATAGAGAAATAAACAGATTTAGAGAACTCAATTTGACCAATGTTTGTGGAGCACCAGTGAAGTCCAGGGCGCTGCAGGGTGCTTGGCTGGTTGAGGGGACAAGGGGACATCCCAGGCCAGGAGGGGGACACATTGGCCTGCTGGGCAGGATCTCACAGGCCAGGTAAAGCTCTCTGCAGTCCAAGACAATGTGAAGGACAAATGAGGAAGGGTGGGGGCTTTCCCAGGAGGGGTCTGGGGAGGCTTCAGGAGGAACATGAGGCGCTCAGGGTGGGGGCTGGCAGGGCAGGGGACTTGGGGTCACCCGCGGTTGGCAGTCCGAGTTGCAGTGCAGACAGCTGACTTCCCCAGGTCTGTTTGCTCACCTACGACTGTGGGGTGACAACGCGTGAGCATTGTCTCCTTAGAGGGTGCTGTGGGTGCACACAAGGTCTGGGTGGGGTCGAGATGATCCACGAGGAAGCCTTCTCAGACCAACCTGTAGGGCCTGAGGCATCAATTAAATCATCATGGACTCTCAGCACAGCGCTGGTGAGCAGGAGAGAGGAAGACAAGGGCACTCTGGTCAAGGAAGAAGAGCGCCCACGGTGGACAGTGGCGGGAGGTCAGGGAACTCAGACCGGCCGCTCCTCGAGGCGTATGGAAAATGCTGAGCCCTCAAGGCCCTGCCCGGGGTTTCATGCAGCAGAAGCTGCACTGGAACAGAGTCCCTAGGTGTGCACGTGGGCGGGTAAGACCACAGGATGAGGTGTCTGCAGTGACCAGTTGGGGCGATGGGGGAGACGTGCATGTTCTGCGTGAGAGCCCAGAGAGACAGTGAGGAGCAGGAGGGGTAGGTGAGAATCCTAGTGCATGTTTAGAGGTTCACATACACACTTTCTTTGGCAAGCGGGGGCGGGTCCAAGCAGCCTGCTGGTCACTGGGGTCTCTGGGCCCTGAGGCTCCCTGGCTGGTTAGTAGGGACTTGGAGGCGGGAGAGCAGCCTGGTTGTTGCAATGGGGCAGCGGGAGGCTGGGGGGAGGCTGGTGTCCTCTCATCTCGCTCCTCTCTGCGGTGACACAGGGGAGCCGGACTCTGGGTCTTTCTGGGCCGGAGCTCCAGCTGCAGTGACCGGCGCCCTCACAGACGTGGCCTGGGCGCCAGCGGGGACAGCTGTTGAAGCACTCTCTTCAGAGCTCCTCAGTGAGCCCACTCTTGGGGCCAAGGAGTCTCGCCCTGGGGCAGGGGTGTGCCCTTCCCAGGCGACAAAGCCGAGCCAAGGGATGTTGGAAAGAAGGTCGCAGCTTCCCAAGAGGAGTCAAAGGCAGCTTTCATCTGGTCTGTGATTACTAACAAAGAGAAACTGTCTCAGATTTTAATTTTCCTTAAACACAAGAGAGGAATGGAAGGTAGGGCGGGGGATCTCGGGCCCGCTGGGCTTGCTTCTTCCTGGGCAGCTGAGAGGGTTGAATTAGGTGCCCTCATGGTCCTGGGAGGCGTCAGACCTCATGTTCGGGTGAACAGAAGAGGGTTAGAGTGGACCACATTCGGGTGCCACAGCGGGAGGTTTCCCGCCCACCAGGAACAGCCAAGCGGGGTGACTCCTGATTCCAGGCACATGGACCCCAGCTCCCTGAGAAGGTGAGGGGTGACGCTGCTGACAGCCAAAGCAGAGAGGCTCTGCCCCTGTGGGCCCCCTTCCCAGAGGACTCTCTCAGTACTGGAGGGGAACGGTCCTGCCCCAAGCCTTTGCCAAAAGCACCATGGCCTTGGATGAGCTGTGACTCCATGTCCCCTGAACTGAATGCTGGAGGACACCCACTGAGCACCCCTGTTGGTCAGGAGGAAGCCTGCAGCCCTCTGCCTACCACATGCCCACGCAAGAGGACCTGGGTGGCTGTTGTTGCATGGTGATCAGAAAAACCTGTTTTGGGATTCCGTCCACTGGCCCAACAGGTGGTAAATTACAACCATCTCCGTGGGCCAGTGGCTGAAGGACTCTGGTTCCTGAGGCTGGGCTGGTACGGACACCACAGTGCACAGTGCTGTTTCAACCCCAGCCCGCTGGGCTGAGGCTCCAGTGGCAGAGCGCCCGTGTGCCTGTGAGTGTCCCCGTGTGTGTGTGTGTGCACATGCGAGTGTGCGTGAGTTAGTATAAGCACATGAGTGTGTGTGTGTGCACCTGCCCAGAGGAGCACAGTGTTCCTGGTGACGTGGGGCTGGGGAGCCTCAGGTTTCTGAGCTCTCCTTTTGTGGAGCACCTTCCTAACCTGGTGCCGTCCCCATGTGTCTCTTCCCACCAGGGTCAGCAGGAAGATGGGCTCCCATGGACAGGGACTTGTGCTGGGATGCTGCCTGCTTCTGGCCTTCACCTGTGGCCTGGTCCTGAGCCACGTGCCACGTGACCAGCGGGAGCAGCAGGAGCAGCAGGAGCAGGAAGAGGCCCAGGAGCTGCTGCCCCCGCTGGACCATGACAAGAGGTGAGGGACTGTGGCCCAGAAGCCATTGCAGGAGGTCCAGCTCTGGCTGAGCAAGCCCGGCCTCTCTGGGATATAGGAAGGGTGAACGCTGAGGCTGAGGAGTGGCTCCTGGGGAGGCCGGACCTGGAAGATAGACAGGCCGTTTGTCTCCAGTGGCTCGGGCTCTGTCTGGAGGCGAGGTCACAGTCCAGCTCTGAAGGGTTTGGAGTTTTGGAGCCGCATCCTTAGATTAAGAGCAAGCCAGGCCTGGCCTGGCCCCTAAGTGGGTCGTGTCCTTCTTGCTTGGCCCTGAGGATGTGTGCTGGAGTCCAGGTACTGCTTGGAGGCAGGAGGCCCCAGCAGAGAGCGAGGGACCAAGAGCAGGTCCTGTGACCCTGACGTCTTGTCCAGTTGCAAGATGGCAGCCGGCTGGCGAGCACCCGCAGGTCAGGCACTGGCTTTCTGCAGGCCGTGAGCGCTTTGCTCTCATGTCTGCGACCCTCAGCAACACACAGACTCCAGGTCACTGCGGAGGGTTTTAGAGAACTCACCAATGCTTAGGATTGCTCCTAGACGGCCTCCCATCGAGCCCGAGGTCCCAGAGGCCTGGGCATGGCGCCATGCTGGCGCTGGGCTTCTTTGTTACCCTGAGTACCCGGGCTGTCTTTACTGGGCAGGATCTGGGGACAAGGAGCCTAGTTCCTTTCTTCTTCCTTTGCTATTTTTTTCATTCAACAAATACTTATTGCCTGCTGCCGTCAGGCCGTCCTCAGGTCTGTGGAAGTCGTGAACCCTGGCCTCCAGGGACTCTAAGGGTGTGGGGAGACAGAGGCCCAGGGTAACAGTGCCACGGGCAGGCCGTGGAGCAGCGGTGTGTCTACAGCACTGGGGAGAGGGCAGAAGGGAAGGGTGAGACTCAGGAAGCCCAAGCAGAGGTGGAATGCGGTCTCAAAGGACACGGGGCCTCCCAGGTGCAGGAGGGAGGAGCTGTCCCGCAGCCTGCAGGGTAGGTACCAACGTGTGACTGGCAGGGGAGACAGGCAGGTGGGGGGCGCTGGGGCCCGGGAGAGGATGGGAAAGGGGCGAACCCGGGTCGCGGAGTCTGTGGGGAAGGGTCTCACCTGAACTTCATCCTATAGGGAGTAGGGCTCGCGGGGAGGTCTGCATAGGACTGGGTTCCAGAAGGCGTGTGGAGGAGGTATCAGGACGATGGCTGGCTGCTGGAGGGACAGTTCCAGGAGACCTGTCCACGTGGTGCTGGTGCAGGAGACCCCAGCCCCAGCCCTGGGCACTGGGGCTGGGGCCGAGTGTGATGGTGCAGCCAGGGGCCGCCTGGGGGGCTGAGGCCTCCACCTTAAGCCCCTGGTGATGTGCTGGAAACAGAATTTGGGAATAAAGAGTTCCAGGGCAGAGGGACACAGTCAGGGGCTTCAGTCTTGGCCATCTCTGGATGGAGTCTTCGGGCCTTTCTGGATTCTGGGTGGGTTCTGAACTGAGGGCCTGTGGACCCACTTCTCACATTATCTGGGGTTCAAGGTGGGAGCAGAGTTAGACAGAAGCTGGCTGTTCAGAGGCACTGTGCTGCCCCAGAGATGGCTCAGCCTGGGCCAACGGAGCGGGAGCCAGAGCACAGTGCAGTGCCAGAGGTGCCACAAGGTGGCAGCATGGAGCCACCACCACTCACCAGCAGCCCAGCAGGTCCTTACCGAGGTCAGGAGGGAAACCGCACCTCGGCTGCTGCTGCCCAGGGTCATCCTAAGCATCAAGGTGAACCCTCTTGCTTACAAATGCAGGCAGATTATCTTCTTCAATCGTAGATATGTGACAAGGACTCCTAGAGTGGGCCTGCGTCACTGGAGGACCGTGTCCTGCAGGTGTGGAGTTCTCTGGTCCAGCCCCGTCTGTGTGTAGCCCTGAAGTTATTGATGTGTCACTGCTGCTCCCATGACCTCTGCCAGCAAGGGGTGGGGCTCTCTCTGGAGTTCAATCCGGGATCCCAGAATCCACCCTGTGCTGCTGGGACCCCCAAGACTTGAACATCCAAGTGAGGGAGGGGCAGGGCAGGTCCAGGCCCCCAGACCCCTGACAGCAGGAGAGAGGCCAGTGCCCAGCCCTGAGTTCATGACTCTCACCCTGATGCTTTGTTCCCACAGGAATGAAGAGAAACATGAAAAATATAGCCCCAGCCAAGGCGGGGAGCCCCCAGCCTCCAGGTGCTTCCGCTGCTGCGACCCTGGGACCCCCGTGTACCAGGCAATCCCCGCGCCCCAGATCAACATCACCATCCTGAAAGGTCAGGGCTGCAGAGACAGGGCATCTCCTGGGGGCTGCCGCGGGCAGAGAGGGAGGAAGACTGTGGGGTCATTAGTCGGGGCTGGGCGGGAGCAGAACGGTCCCTGGGACAGAAGCGGAGGAGGGTTGTCATCGGCAGGGACAGGAAGACATCTTAGTTTTGAGGGTCTGGCTTGTTTCCAAGAGGAGCTGGCAGGACCAAGACCAGGAGAGGGAGCCTCAGGCTGCTGGGGCCCCGGCACCTGCACGGACTGCAGGCTTCCAGACTCTGTTTTGAGGCTTGGTGTCCCCAGCCTGCTTTCTGAAATTCTGTCCACCCTCCTCCCCCATGACCTTGCACCGTGGCTGGGAACACTTGCAACTGGGTTCTGAGCTGAGCCCTGACATCTGCAGTTCATTTGCTCAGAGCGAGCCTGGGCCTGGCCCCGGAGCCTGTTGCTTGTGGACAAACCCATATGTTCCTTTATCCGTGCCAGGGCTTTCCAGAAGGAAAAAAAATATTGCTTCTGGATTAAAATAGAGCAACCCTTGAAATGGTGCCTGTTGGTCTAACTGGTCTGAGAATCGAAGCCCCCCAGATGGGAGGACCAGGCCTCACCGGGTGGGGCAGGAGCGAAGTCCTCGGGTCAGGGTGTGAGGTCCAATCAGGATGGCGCCCCAAGCTGAGGTGCAGGCCCACAGTGGAGTGGCTTCCTTGATACCCCATGTCTTCCTGTCCCTTTCAGGAGAGAAGGGTGACCGAGGTGATCGTGGCCTACAGGGGAAATATGGCAAAACAGGCTCCGTGGGCGCCAGGGGCCACATGGGTCCCAAAGGGCAGAAGGGCTCCGTGGGCGCCCCCGGGGACCGGTGCAAGAACCACTACGCGGCCTTCTCGGTGGGCCGGAAGAAGCCCCTGCACAGCAGCGACTACTACCAGACGGTGGTCTTCGACACGGAGTTTGTGAACCTCTACGGCCACTTCAACATGTTCACGGGCAGGTTCTACTGCTACGTGCCCGGCATCTACTTCTTCAGCCTCAACGTGCACACCTGGAACCAGAAGGAGACCTACCTGCACATCATGCGGAACGCGGAGGAGGTGGTGATCCTGTACGCCCAGGTGAGCGACCGCAGCATCATGCAGAGCCAGAGCCTGATGCTGGAGCTGCAGGAGCAGGACGAGGTGTGGGTGCGCCTCTTCAAGGGCGAGCGCGAGAACGCCATCTTCAGCGACGAGTTCGACACCTACATCACCTTCAGCGGCTACCTGGTCAAGCACGCCTCCGAGCCCTAGTGGCCACCCCGGGGAGACCTCCAGCCTCCTTCCCTCCCGCCCTGCTCCGCGCCCTGCAGGCCCCTGGTCTGACCCCATGGCCTCTCGCCCCAGTCCCTGCTTCCTTGGCTTCTGCTCCCTGGCTTTGGCCCTCAACAAGGCGCCCTTGACGGGTGGGAAGCCAGCACCACGTGGCCGCCTCTGTCGGAGGAGGTCTGCCGCGGATGAGATCACAGGGTGGGGCGCCTGCTGGAACTGGGGGCCTCCAGTTCTCCTCTGCACTCAGCCTTAAGTGACCCGAGGTGCACTGTCCAAGACCACAGCACCCTGCTCCTGTTCCGGGAAGTGACTGAGCAAATGCTTGAGTCGCCAGGGGAGCGCAGCAGGCCCTGGAGGGGAAGGCCAGCTCTGCCATGGCAGCCTTTCCAGCAGGCTGGCTCCCCTTGAGACCCAGGGAGAACGACCTGAGACCCAGGGAGCAGAGCTAACGGAGGAGCAAGGGTGGAGAGCAGGGACTAGGCCGGGGGTCGGGAGGCCACACCTGGCTTCATTCCACTAGGTCACCAATGAACCTTCCTGGGGGACAGCGGGACTGACCTCCATGTCTTGCTAACATTGCTGTAGCCTTGCCCGAGGGCTCAAGGGGACCTCCTGAGCCACAGCGGTGAGGACCAGGGCGGCGCACCTCAGCTCCCCAGAGGGGCAGCCACGCCCTCTTCTGTTGTCTCTGGGCTGGTAGAAGCTGACGGCTTGGGCTCCTGACAGTGGCTGGGGACCTCAGGGACCCCTAGACCTGCAGATGTTGCTGTGAAGCCCAGGTATATCCAGGCACCACTCCCTTCCCCCAGGCCACTCTGCGCCCTGCTGGGATCTCCATCCCCTGCGCTGACACTGCTTCCTGTCCCTGCTCCCAGATGGATCAGCTGTGGGAAGTACCAGGCCTTTGGTTTGTCCCCATCAAACCATCTTGTACCACCTCAGAGTCCTGTCTCCTCCCGGGTCCAGGATCCTATCCAGCATCCACTATGAGGCCAGGCTGATGGTCCATCTAGACCTGTCCATACCAAGGCCTCTTTGACCTGCAGCCTGAGGCAACGTGGGAGGGGCGTCCTCTGAGCCCCAGAGCAGGGGAGAGCGGGAAGGGGCTGGAGGGCTGCCCCCACCTGCTTCCGGAGCTCCATTAGGTCAGTCTTGAGACCAGGATAGAAGAGAACCCCTGGACCAACCATGGGGCTCAGACTCACACCCTGGAAGGTGGGAGGTCCCCTGAGGCAGGAGCCCCTGCAGCTCTCTGGGACCACCTGGAGTAGGGCAGCTGCCTCCATGGGTGCTCTGGAAGTCCTTGACGTTGGCCCTGCGTCCTGGCTGCAGGGTTGCATTCTCTGACCTCGGGGAACCCGTCAGTCCTCCCTGCTCACGTCCCATTGACCCCCAGCCCCTGCACTCTCTCTGCCTGCTTTAGCCCTGATTTGCTGACCAGGCCTTCCTCCCACCACGGGTGCTTCTTGGTTGTGAACCATCCTTCTTTCCCCTGGAGCCTGTCTGCTGGTGTCCAGGGTCTGCAAGTGCCTGCTTTGGAAGGACTTGTGCTAGTCAGAGTCCACAAGGTGCATTGCTGAGGGTGTGGCGGGTCAAGGGCCGCCTGGCCTTGCCCCGCAGCTCTCAGACCATCAACCATTAAACTTGGAACCCTGTTTTTCAGCACCCTGCCTCCTGCATTTGCTCGATGCACCAAATCCCCCTCCTATTTTCCCCACCCCAGGTCCACCTCCGGCCTGTTGCAGGACTGGGGTCCTCGGCTTTGCACCTGGGGCCTGCCACACCCCAGATGGCCTTGTTCTTTGCAGGGAGATGTGGTCCCCACAGGTGGGCCCCAGAGCAATCCCCAGAGTGTGGGCAGCTCGGGGGACTTGTGTGAGGTGGCCAGAGGCATGGGCTGCTCTTCCTGACTGGGGCAGTGTCCTAGAAAAAGCAGAAGACAGGGAGGTGTCCCCTGACCATGGCTACAACCTGGACAACCCTACATCTGTCCTGGGGCTGTGGAAACACAAGAGCACAAACTGGGTGGCTGGAGAGAACGGGAATGTGATCCCTCAGTTCCTGAGGCCGGCTGGAAGTCCAAGATCAAGGGGCTGCAGGTCTGCCTCCTTCAGGGGCTCTAGGGGAGGCTCCCTCCTGCCTCTTCGGCTTCTGGTGGCCCCAGGCATCCCTTGGCTGGCAGCATCGGCCCCTTTCCTGAGTCTCCACTCTTCTCCCCTCCACCCTGTGAGACACATCACTGCTGGATTCAGGGCCCACCCGAAATCCCGGATGATCTTCCCTTGACATCTTTAAGTTAATTATATCTACAAAACCTGTTTCCCACGAGGGCACCTTCAAGGTGCCAGAGATTGGGACTTGTGTGTACCTCTATGGGGATGCAGTGCTACGCTCTGCAGCAGCCTACGGGCTCGACACGCCCCTCAACAGCCCCCCATAGCCCTGTGGTACCCGAGCAGTGGAGGACAGAGGCTTCTCCTTCTTCTTTTCATCGCTGGCCAAATGGGTGAGCGGCCAGGCCCTTCCCCAACTGCCAGTGGCCAGTGCAGAGGCTGGAGCCAGCCGGCTGGCAAAAGGCTGGCCTCCCGCCTGTGCTCGGTCCTGCGTGAGGCCACGTGGTCATGCCCAGCCTTGGGCTGTGGCCAGAAGGGAGCAGGCAGACACTGCAATCCTGCTCTCTGTGGGACAAAGGGCAGGCCCCACCTCTACAGAGCCGAGGCCACTTGGCAGAGACGTCCTTTCTGTGAAGCTGGGAGTGGGGGCTGAGTGCCTGGAAGGGATGAGTCAGCTCTGTCCAGGGGCCACTGACCACCTTCACCCTTGCCAGGGACAGTCACGGGCCCATGCACACGTGTTCCACGCTGGCCTGGTTTCCATGGGAAAGGAGGTGGCGTCTGTCCCGAGCCCACCTTAGGCCTCTTCTGGCCCCTCCTCCTTCACCCCACCCCAGTCCTTTACTTATCTGGTGCTTCTGTTGGTCCTCCCGCTCTCCTGCTTTGGGGCACCCTGTGTGCTAGGCACTGGGGACATAAGGACAAATAAGGTATGGTCCTTGCCTTCCGGAGGACTTGCCCAGGGTTGCGACTATCGTGGGACACAGAGGCCAACCTTCTCAGAATTGCATACTCAGTTCCAACACCCTTCCTAGGCAATTTACTTTGACAGGGCCCTGTCCCCATTTCCTGTCACCAGCCAGTGAGAAACTGGCTCACCATTTCTGCAGAAGACCTGATAACCCAGGCGCAATACAAATATTAGTGTTTTAGTGAAAGGACTTAGACTGAGGAGTGGGCAGAAGAAAGAGCTGCCGACAGGAGGACTTCCCTGGGTCTTGGCAGCCAGGGCTGGGCCGCGGGGGTGATTCTCTGTGGGTTCACCTCGACAACACGCTGAATGATGGGAGGCTGGATAAAGCGAGCTATTTTTCCCCCAGACCATGGTGGAGGGAGATAACCCAGGACGTTACAGAAAATCATACATCAGGGCAGAAGTCTCTACGTGCAAAGAACGGAGCTGGGCCTCTGCCTCACCCCACGTACAAAAGTCACGTCAAAATGAACCAAGGCCTACACATGAGAGCTAAATCCTGAGCGCTAACGTCCTTAGGCCTGAACCCAGGTTCCAATCACTCTTCATGACCTCGGGTTAGGCAGTCGTCTCTCAGACATGACTCCAAACGCACAGAGAAAAGAAGAAAAAAGATGAACCGCATGTCATCCAAATTGTGAACGCGGCTGTTTCAAAGGGTTCCATCAAGAAAGTGAGGACAGACCGCGGACGGTGGCGAGTGCTTTCAAGTCACATCTGATCAGAGACTTACATGTAGGTACACAAGGAACTCTTGCCACTCAGTAATGGAGAGACATGATCCAGTTAGAAATGGGCAAAGATCCGAGGGAACATTTCTCCAGGGAAGTTTGCAGTGAGCGTGAGCAGCCCTTGGGGACACCGAGGAGCCACAGTGTGAGCCGTAAGTCCACCACCAAGAGGGTGGCTGCGGCCAAGGAGCAGATGTTAACAAGCGCTGACGAGGCTGGGGAGATTGGAACCCTGGTCCACTGCTGCCACAAGGGAAGAGAGTCGTGAAGTGCCTCAAAGTTCAACGGGGGTTCCAGTTGACCCAGCAATTCTGCTTCTAGCTACATACCCCCCAAAAGTAAAACATGTCCGCGTAAAAACCTGTAGATGGATGTTCCAAGTAGTGCTGTTTGTAATAAGAAAAAAGTGGATCTGACCCAGTGTTCCCTAGCTCGGGAATGGATAAACCAGATGCGCTACATCTACGAAAAAAGTATTACTCAGCAATAAAGAGGAGTGACGTGCCTATCCTGCTGAAACATTATCTGGAGGGAAAGAAGCCAGACGCAGAAGGCCACCTCCTGTGTGGTCCCACTTACCCAGCACACTCAGCAGAGGCAAATCTGTGGACACAGGAGGTGGATTAGGAGGCCCCTGGAGCTGGGGGTGGGGAGAAGGGGAGGAGTGGGGAGTGAGCTAGTGATTGGTGGTTTCTTTTTGGAATGATGAAGTGTGCTGAAATTGATCATAATAGTGGTTGCACAACTCTGTGATTATACTAAAAACCCTCGGATAGTTGTACAATACGTGAAAATGGTTATAAACACAAAACAACAAAACCCCACATAAGAAGAGGAACAAAACATCGGGTCACCCCACCCTTCTCCACTGAGTCTGGGAAGTCCTGGCGTTCCCGGGTTAGACCCTGCAGTGTCAGTCCCATGACTCAGGCCTTGGCTGGGGACCGGCCGGAGGGCAGGGACCCCTGAGGTAGAAAGGGAGAGTCAGGGCCAGTTCTTCCAAGAACCTCGTTGAACAATCGTTTTGAGTCAACTGATGGGTGAGATCACTCAAGTGCAAGAGGCTGACCGCGGTGCCAGGGGAACATTCCAGAAGGAAGGAGTAACGGGAACCACGCCTTTCTCTCCCCAACCCTTACACAGCTGGGAGAGGCACGGTGACCTCGAGTGCCCCCTGCCTCCCCAGGCGTCAGAATCCAGCCCTCCCGGGGCAGGGGGAGCCCAGCCCATACGCACAAGAGTTTCCACTTTAGAGACCGCTACAAACAGCGTGAGAAGTCCATATGCTTCCTGCCTCGACAGTGTCCTCCAGGTGTTCAGTCGAGAGGCCACTAGGTCAGCTGTGCACGCGGCTCGAGATCTGCTTACTAAAGACACCCAGCAAGAGCGTGCCAGCGCTCCACGAGGGAAGAGCTCACAGGAGAGGAACCACCACCCACTCAAAGGGCCACGCTCCTGACGAGAGATCAGAGAACAGAAGCCCGAGAATCGTGGCAGAGGATAAAGAACCGAGTGGAGAACGCTAGGAGTGAGAAATTAACAGATGAAACTAAGAACCCGGTGGGTGAGTGTGGCCGCTGATCATACAGAGCTGCAGAGAAAAATCAGTGAATTAGAAGAGGATCCGAAGAAAATACCGGGAAAGATGTGTGGAGGAAGGAAAGGCTGGAGAACACAGAACAGGGGACCCATCTGAGCCCAAGTCATGCAGGGAAACCAGGCTGGTGTGAGGGGGCCGACACCAAGGCCAGAGGCACCGGAGACCGAGGAAGAGGCCGGCGGACTCAGGACTGCGCCCAGGACTGCGCCCAGGACCGCGCCGAGGGCAGGGGACGGGAACTCAGGGAGGGGAGCACCTCGGGAGCAGCAGCACCCCAAAGCTGGAGGAAAGCGTTTATATGCTAAGCTAGACCAAGGGGGACTTCGGCCAGCCAGAAGGCACCTGGCCTTTCTCAAAAACCAGCCAGCCCAATGTCAGCCAGAGACAGGTGGGGCATCACACTGGGCTGACCGTCTTAACCATTCAGTTCCCTTGTGGGGTTTGGGACGTGTGCCACAGTCACCTGGCTGGCAAAATGGCGGCCATAACCAAGGTGACTGGGGTCAGGGTCAAGGTGGATGCCCACAAATGTCAATCACAGAGTCCAAAACTTGTGGGAGTGGAGAAAACCGAGAGAAAAGGCAACAGAAACAACATTTGAAGATAAACAGCCGACAAGTTCCTCACATGGAACAAACTCACCAAGGGACAGGTTCCAGGAGCCCAGAGAACCCCAAGCAGGATGAATAAAAGCAAGTTCACACTCAGCGTGGCCTGGGTGTGACCCAGGTGGGACCGTCAAGATCACAGACAAAAACAGGCTCTGGTTCTTAAGAACAAAACGGGGGGACTCTTTCTTTTCAAGGGGTCTATGACAAGTATGACCATGGACCCTCGACAGGAGGGACAGAGCCAAGAGAGGGAGGGATGGCAGATTGAAAGGCTGAAGAATAACAGCCACCGTCTACAGTTCTGCTCCCAACTGAAACATAAAGACATTTGCAAACCAGCAAAAAGTGGAGGGATTTCTCACGAAGAGAAATTGATCCCAGAGGGAAGGTCAGAGACACAGGAACGAACGAGAAGCCACAAAAGCAGTCGACGTGGGGTCTTCCCAGTGATAGTCTTGGAAAGCAGTTTGGAAGTTCCTCAGTTAAATATAGAGTTCCCACGACTCAGGAAACCCGCTCCCGGGGACATACCCGAGAGAAACACAAACCTGCCCCCCACAAGAACCTGTACACAGCGTCCCCAGCCACGGCATCCGTAAGAGTGAAGAGCTGGAAACACCACACGTGTCCCTCAGTGGACACTCTGAATCAGGTAGAAGTGCCTGTACAAGGGTCATGACTCATTCAGTCACGATGCTGCTCAGATGAGCCACAGGCACGAAGCTGGTGAAGGAGGCCCGTCACAGGACACCATGTATGGTATGATTTCGTGCATGCAGAATGTCCAAATAGGCAGACCCACAGGGACAGGGACAGGGACAGGAAGTCGATGGGAGGTTGCACCGGGGGTGGGGGCTGGGTGGGTTGGAGGGGACAGACGCGGAGTGGCTACTAGTAGCTTCTTTTCTGGTTGTGCTCATAGTCACACAACTTCGTGGCTATACACACCCACCGAACTGTGCACTTCATCTGGATAAAATATATTTTATGTAGATTGTATCTCAATAATTGCATAAAAATAATGACTCTGGGGGTTAGAATAGACACAGTAGAGGATTCTGGCAAGTCGGCCTGGTGAGAAGCACCTGGGCTCTGCCCCCGCACTTTGTCACTGCCCTGGCAGAGTCTGTCTGAGGCCACCGTGTGGAGGGCTCCAGGGGAGGCTTGGGCGGAAGTTGTGGTTAACTGGGGTCTATTTCAGGTCTGAGCGCAGCAGCGGCTACCCACCCCTACTCCCATCTCTATGACAGGCCGCAGTGCACAAGCTCCTGCAACAGACTGCGTGTGGCCAGGGTGGGCAGAGGACCTTGCCCTCCCAATATCAGCCATCTGTGCTCTGACCGCTGGTCGCTGCTCTGGTCACAGAGTACAGAACAGAGGCAGTGGCCTCCCTGTACCTCGTGCACTGTCTCAAGCCCTCTCCTTGCTGAAGGACTTCCAGGGAACTCAGAGGGCCTTTACCCCTTCCTCCATTTTCCCTCTTGGGAACAGAGGCCACTCAAGAGTGGCCACTCAAAAGCAGCTGCATACCCAGGGAAAATGACAAAGTGGTCACACATGCCCAAGGAAGGCACAGGCTCAGAAGACGTCCGAGAAGTCCCCGAGTTTACACCTCAGCCTGCCCAGCACAGAGCTGATACTTATTAGCACTTTATTAAAACAACAATAACAACAAACCCCACAACCTTGCAGAAGGGGAAGAATCAGATTCCCAGGGTCACCACACTATTGGACTCATGTGTCCCATTTTAAACGAAAATCACAAGGCATAGGGAGAAACAGACAAAGTATGGCATGTCGAAGGGGGAAAGAAATCAACTGACGCTGCTTTTGAAAATAAAAACAAAAATGAAAAACACCTGATTGTGGTTCTACTAGTTACAGACTTTAAAACAACTGTGTTGCCAGGCACAGTGGCCCTCCTGTAATCCCAGAGCTTGGGAGGCTGAGGCAGGAGGACTGTGAGTTCATAGCCAGCCTCAGCAAGGGTGAGGTGCTAAGCAACTCAGTGAGACCCTGTCTCTAAATAGAATACCAAATAGGGCTGGGGAGGAGGCTCATGGTAGAGTGCTTGCCCCGCATGTACAAGGCCTTGGGTGATATATATACATATATTTATAATTTTTAAAAGGTAAATAGGAAATAAGGTATTCATACATTTTTTTAAATAATCACTAGCTTAAAAGTTAGCAAGATTATAACTTTGGTAACTCCACACCTTACTTCTCACATAATCTAAGACACCAATGCACCTGAAAGAATTATAAGTCTATGTTTTGGGGCACACACTGTATAAGCATGCAGTTTTGTGACATCAACAACTGAAAGGGGTAGGGACAGAGATGTGAAAAGGCTAAGTTTTTATATGCTATTCAAGTTAAACTGCCATAAATTCAAATTAGAGTGTTGCGACTTTAGTATTTTATATGTAATCCCCTTGACCATAAAGAAAACAGCTATAGAATATCCCCAAAAGAAGATGAGAAAGGAATTTAAATTCCTTTCTCAACAAATATCCAACGAAACACAAAAAGAAGGTGGAGTTGGGGGAGATGAGGTACAAAGCAGTAGTAAGTCAGAAGGGAAGCAGATCCCGCCTTTCGGATAATTACTTTGAATATAAATGGATTAAAGTCTCCAAAAGACAGTGATTAGCAAGAAGAATAAAACCTGCGATCCAAGCCCGTGCTGGGCACAGGAGACTCACTTGAGATCCAAGGACACTAGTGGTTGAAAGGGAAAGAGTGCAAAAAGATATTCCTTGAAAATAGAAACCAAAAGAGGGCAGGGTGGCCGTCCTAATACCAGAAAAATAGACTTTAAAGAAAAGAGTTTATGAGGCACAGAGAAAGACATGATGGATTATAAAAGGTCGATACAGCAAAAGGGTAGGCCCATGACGAACATTCACACACCCAGAAATAGGCCGCCACAATACCTGGGGCAGAACCTAGAGCACTGGGGAGACCTGGAGACGCGACACCCTCCTGCTGATAGTGGAAGAGGAGCCAGAGAGGAGGTGAGCAAGGAGGCGGGGACCCGGGCAGCAGACCACGGAGGTCCGAGAGCACACAGCACACAGCACACCCCAAACTCCAGCACACACCTTCTCCTCTCCAGTGGGCAAGGGCTTCTCCAGGACAGATCTCGCATCAGGCCACAATGAAGTCTAAATAGGCTTAAAAAGATGGCTG
Organism: Callospermophilus lateralis; assembly: GCF_048772815.1. Taxonomy (NCBI): domain Eukaryota; kingdom Metazoa; phylum Chordata; class Mammalia; order Rodentia; family Sciuridae; genus Callospermophilus; species Callospermophilus lateralis. The sequence goes on along the minus strand of NC_135315.1, from coordinate 3,154,310 downwards.
CCACAGGATGAAGGTAGGAATCACTAACAGAAGTTAAGACTGGGTATGTCACAAAGGTGGAAATTTAACAACACTTAACAACCCATGGATCACAGAAGAGAAACTGTAAAGTACCCAGAGACAAATGCAAATAAAAACACAATACACTCAAACATACAGAATGCAGCAAACCTGGGTGCCAGTAGGGAAATTCATATAAATGTTTATGTGAAAAACAAACAAACAAACGCAACCAGCGAAGATGGGCCGGAGATGGAACTCCGGGGTAGAGAGCTTACCTAGCAAGTGGGGGGCCCTGGGTTCCACCCCTGACGCTGGGGACAAAATGGCCTGCTCAGGAAAGGTTGCAGACCAGCCACCACCGTGTCATTCAGCTTCCCCTGACCATAGCCAGAACCTGAGGCCATGGAGTTATAAAGAGGAAGGGTTTGTTCGGCCCCAGTTTTGGAGGTGTCCTCTGTGATTGTTGTCTCCATAGCGTTCGGGCCAGGGCAGCAGGAGGGGGGTGGGGCCGGGACCCCTCTGTTCCCTTCTAGGGTACACCGGTGACCTGAGGGCCTCCCGCTGGGCCCCCTCCATCTCCCAGCACAGTCAGGGGCGGGGGCCACCATGGCTTGAGCACAGGGACCTTGGGGGACATTTCCAGTGCAGACCAGAGCACTGATTTGACAACGGGAGGAGCCAGAGCAGGGTGCCCTCGACCACAATGACAGAGACGCCGGCCACAGGCCACGCAGAGGAGGGGGACAGCGGGGAAATCAGCAGGACCCAAGTCGGCTCTTGGAAAAGGTCCGCAGAACGCTTTCCTGGACGGACTAAGGACAAAGGTGGAAGATTCCAGATGCTGGAGTCAGAGGTGAAACGGGAACCTGCCCCCCAACCCCATGGAAAAAAAGAGGGTCACTGGCAGCCGGCTGGAGGCCAGGATTCCCGGCAGCACCGACACACAGGACCCAGGAAGAAGACCAAACTGACCCAGGGGTCACAAGCACCGGCAGAGACACTGGAGTCCCTGTCGGCGGGGGTGGGGGGGGGTGCACAGCGTGGGATCCTCAGAAAGTGACACATGATTACCACGTGACCCAAGCAGGGTCTCCAAGGGATACGTGTGCACCCTGGTTCACGCCAGCACCATTCGCAGCAGCTGAATGATAAGCCAGCCCTGGCCTCTCCGTGCAGGGAGCCGGTCAGCTGGAGAAGGAAGGGGCTGCTGCAGTGCGCACAGCTCAGGGAGTGGGAGGACACTCTGCTGAGAGAGGGAAGCCACAGTGTGGGTCAGAATGGCACAGTCCCACTAAGGCTGCGGGCACAGGAGGGAAAGGGTTTTGAAGGGCGGTGAGGGCGCCCAGTGCTCCAGTGGGATCAATGCCCGCTGGTGCGCATTTGTGAATGTAGCTGCCGCCTGACGCAAGTTGTCCCAGGCCCAGTCCTACCCCGTCCCCTTTGGCCTGGTTGAAACTTCCCTTCCCCATGTGGTTGTTTGACAGAACCTGTTGTTCCTCATCCCACTGTTCCAAATCTCAACCACCGCCGTGTGGTGAAACCACAGGGTCAGGAGCGGAGTCCCCTGTGTGTGCTTTTAAACCGCCACCCACAGCCCCGCTGGAGGACAAGGGAGCAGCCCTGGGGCCTCAGAGGCTCTGTCCATAGGGCCTCTCTCTGGTTCCTGCTGGCCGAGCACCCTGCTGTCCTGGGCTTCCGCCAGCCCTCCCGGGCACCCCTCCTCTCTGGGATCTGCAGGGGTCACCTGCTTCTGCTACTTCCTGTGATGTCCTGTCACCTTCTGGGGTCTCCCCTGACCATGAGCCCTAGCCTGCCTCTCCTCCCAGGCAGGACCCCCAGAGAGGGTCCATTTTTTAAAATTATTTTTTAGTGGTAGTTGGACACAATACCTTTATTTTATTTATTTTTATGTGGTGCTGAGGATGGAACCCAGGGCTTCGCACATGCTAGGCGAGCAATCTGCCACCTCCCCTGGAGCCCCACCGGGGCAGGGCTAGGTCAGAGTCACGTTCCAGAGAGAGGAAGAGAGGCAAATTAGAAGAGAGTCACACCCCCGAGGGGTGAAGGTGGGACATTTTATGTGTATTTTACCACAATAAACATTTCAAGAAAATAGCACAGGAGGGAGGGGCAGAAGTGAGTGATTGCTGGCCCCGCCAGGAGCGCCGTTGTGTTTTGAATTCTACTGAGGCTTTGCGGGGAGGCGCGCTTATAAACCTTCTCATCTAAAACAGCATGGAAAGCCTGTACCTGTTGATTATCCCAGAAAATATATTCAAATAGGAGCTGGTTGTTTTAGTTTAAAACCCTGTGTGTGTGTGTGTGTGTGTGTGTTGCACATCCACAGCAACTCTGATGTAGTTCCTGAGCTGGAGGAGCACGTGGCAGACTGTGTTTTCTATAGGTGGCCACAAAGATGTCTCCCTCTTGGCGTGTTCCTCTTACAGTGTGATTCTGACACCTGTCCCATGGACAGGTGGCCTCTGTGTCCCGTCTTGAGCCTGAGTGCCTCCGGGTGCAGAGGGGGGTGCTGTGTGACTTCCAAAGTCAGGGCGTGGGGGCAGCAAAGCTTCCACTGTTTCTTGGGACACTGCTCTTGCAACCCAGCCCCCAAGTTGGGAGGAAGCGAGGAACCCCCCCGGGGAAGCCCGTGCTCCAGGGGACAGCCCAGCGTGGCTTCCAGTCAAGGCAGCCCAGGGACCAGGCTGGTGTGTGCAGGGCAGTGAGGTGACTCCAGCCCCCAGCTGGAACAGTGAGCCACGAACACGGATCGGAGGCCTGGGGAGTGGGAAGGAGGCAGGATGGGGTGCAGACTGACTGCCCCACAGCTCCTGTAGCAAGGACTTGGACTCTTGGTTTTTGCCGACAAGTGGGTGGTTAAAGGCAAGATTAAAGACTTGGCATCTCAGCCTCCATTTCCTGTCCATCTTCTTTGCTCTGAGTCGCTGTGGATTCCAGGGAAAAGGCCTGATCTGACGAACATCTCGTGATGAGTGGACACCTCCCCAGGCGACAGTGACCTTCTTATCTGGGATGAGGGCCCTCCTGCCCATCCTGAGATAATGCTGGGCAGACCACACCTGATCGAGATCTCCAGCTTTGCCAATCCACAGCCCTTGCTCGCTGTCCCCTTTCTATAAGACCTCAAGGTCATAGGGCTAAGGACGCGGGTGCCCTCGTCTTCCCAGCGTAGCTGCCCTGATTGAGGTTCCTCTGTGCCGTTCACCAGGGCCTTTTCTGCCTGGTGTTTGAAGTGAGCGGTGGTTGGTTGGATCCCCAGTCGGCCTCTGACCTGGGCTCCAGGGACTCTCCCAGGGAGGTCTGGTCAGGCTGCCTGCAGGGCAGCCCAGGGGGCTCAAGGCCTCCCAAAGGTAGCCCCTAGCTCAGCCAGGGGCTGGCGCAGCCTAGGGAAGCGCAGGCTCAGCAGCCTTTGCACTGGATCCCCAGCTGGAACTAGCAGGAGGTCACAAGGGTGAGGCTTCACGCCCTCCCAGGAGAACACAGCAGACCCCCGGCTGTAAAGCCCACTGTGCATACCTGTGGTCCCAGCTACCAGGGAGGCCCAGGCAGAAGGAGCACAGGTGCTAGGCCAACCTGGGTGACTTAGTGAGACCCTGTCTCAAAATAAGATAAAATTAAAACGGGCTGTGCATGTAACTCAGTCGTAGAGCTCCCCCGGGTTCAATCCGAGCATCATGTGCACACAAATGCAAAACCCCAATCATGTAAGGATGTCATTTTCCCAGGCTGCAACTCCAGTGACATCAACAGAACTCCAGAACTCCACCAGAAGTTGACAGTCTAATTCTAAATGTCATATGAAAGACCAAGAATAGCCCCAAGAATCGTGGAGAGGATCAAAGCAGGAGGACTTGTTCTACTGAACCTCAAGGTTTATTTGGAAGCTACAACATGAAGATTGTGGGATTTGCACAGAGATGAACGCACAGAGGAATGGAATCAAAAAGAGAACCCCCAGAGACTCAGGCATGTGCAGACATGTGATTTTCCAGAAGGGAGCACTCTAGAGCCACAGGGGAAGGACAGCTGTTTCAAAGCCTCTGGGGATGAGCGACAGTCAGAAAGAAGTTCAAACAACCCCTCCTTTCACTTAAGAACCAAAGACCCTTGCAGAGCGAGGTGCAGCTCAGGGGTGGAGTACTTGCCTGGCAGGCTCCACCCCAGCCCCCAAAAGTAAAAATAAAATAAAACAGTGGAGTAAAAAATAAAAGGACGCCTCCTCTGAGCTGTGGGTTTGAAGGTGGAAGGCAAGAAGTTCCCCTGTTGGGGACAGGGACGGGCCGCCAGGTGTTCACGCCTCTGTTAGGGAGGAGCGTAGAGAGACCAGGAAGGAGAGATCCTGACAGAAAAGCCCCAGGGCTTCCACTGCAGGGAGGTGAGGGCTGCCTGGGAGGTGGGGCCAGAGTGGGCATCGCCAGGCCTCAGGGCCGGTGAAGGGAAAGCGCCACACTTGGGAACGCGGAGAGCAGATCTCGGGGTGAGGGCCCCTCACTCAGCGCCTGAGAACCAGAGAGAGACTGACGGGGGGCACCAAGCTTCCCACCAAGCCGCCCACCGCTCAGACCAGAGAGAGAACAAATAAGCCAAAGAAAACAGCAGAAAAGAGAACAAAATCAGAAACGAGCCAACCGAAGACAAAGTGGGACAAAGCAGAGATGGTTTTTGAAAAGGTGGACAGTGGAGCCACTTGGTGAGATGCACGGAGAAGGAAGGAGAGGACACAGCAACGTGGGGACAACCTAGTGCCCCCAAACTGAGGATCTGGATGAAACAGGCACTTTTCTAAGAAAACACTTATTAGCAAAATTGGCCCAGAAAGAAAGAGAAAAATCAGAAGCGGTGAACAGCCAAGCAGGAAGATGAAGGTTACCTCCCAAGTGGCCTCTGAAGACAGCCGGGCAGCCAAGTGGACGCTCAAGATGCAGGAGACGACATGCGTGACCCTGAAGTAGGGACACGGCCACACGGAGAAAAACGGGAAATCTTAGGGACAATATCAAGACTTGTCGCCCATAGTGAGACGTCAAAGCCCCACCAGGAGTCCAAAGACTCCTGTGCTCCACTGTGTGCAGAGGAGGCACAAGGGTGGCATCCATGACACACCAGCTTGGCACACCAGTGAGGAAAGACATATCCATGGAAGAACAGAGGACCTGGCCATCAACATAGAAGACAGAAGTGCCCACCAGGCCCTTTGGCATTACAAGCTAAACCAGCAGTGAAACCCATGGTGCACCCATCCTGTGAGCAAAAGGTCTTAGGCTGAACCTAGTGCTGGAGAGGCCATGGGGCGACCCGTCCTGTCCCTCGCTGGGGAGAACACCACAGGCAGAGCCACTGTGGACGGCAACTTGGTAGTGAGTGATAAAACAGAAACCATGCACCTTCTACCATTGGCAAGTTTTCTGGAATGTTTTTATCATAGGCAGAAAAAACTATTTGTGCTCCTAAGAAGGTTTATGCAAAGATTTTCATTTTAACTTTAAAAAAATAATAGCAGACAAGCTGGGTGCCATGGCACACGCCTGTCATCCTAGCAACTCGGGAGGCTGAGGCAGGAGGATCCCGAGTTCAAAGCTAGCCTCGGCAACAGCAAGGTCCTAAGCAAATCAGTGAGACCCTGTGTCTAAGTAAAATACAAAATAGGGCTGGGGGTGTGGCTCAGTGGTCGAGTGCCCCTGAGTTCAATCCCCAGTACCTGCCCCCCCCCCAATAAAATAAAATAAATGACAGCAGGCAGATGTTTGCTATTTAAGTGTCCAGTGATAGGTGGATGTGTGGGTAGATCAGGATGTCTTAGAATTATAGTGTATTAAGTAGCAGTCAAAATGACAAATCAGAGTTCTAGAAACCAGTATTCCTTGATTTCAAAAACATTGCTGGGTGAAAAATAATTATTCTGAGTGCAGAATACTTTTTACAATACTCATTTTTATAAAACATAAACAATATCATGCAGGTACCTGTATTTTGAAACATGTATTTTTTTTTGAGAGAGAGAGAGAGAATTTTTTAATATTTATTTTTTAGCTTTCGGTGGACACAACATCTTTATTTTTATGTGGTGCTGAGGATCGACCCAGTGCCCTGCGCATGCCAGACGAGCGCGCTACCGCTTGAGCCACATCCCCAGCCCACATGCATGCTTTTAACATGTACGAATGCATGGAAAAGTCTTTTTAAATGTCTGGAAGAACAGAGGCCAAACTGATAATATTGGCGAAACATTGAGGGGTCTTTGGAGGAGAGGGGAAGTGGAGGAAAGAGAACTTCACTTCTATCCTCAGTGCTCTAAAAGAATGTGATGTGTCAAAAGACAGAATGACAACAAACTCAGTCACAGGTTGAATGGGCTTGGTGCTTCGCTTTAGCAGTGCTGGGGACTGAGTCCACGACCTTGTGTGCACTAGGCCTGCACCCCGCCCCAGCCCCTTGCATTGCCTTTCACTCTCTCAAGAATTAGAGCGTCCTGCACTGCACAGCGTGGAGCGAGAGCCCTGCTGCACGGTGGCCTGACGGTGGTTTAGGAAGGTGGGAGAGAGCCGGCTGGTTGACATCAGGCAGCTTCAGGTGCCCTTCCTCCTACGTTGACTCTGGTGGGCTGGAATACCTGGGTTGTTTTTTTTTATTTTTTATTTTTTGGGAAACTGGCCTGTCTGGGGATTTGCCTGCTTCCTTAAAAGTTTCAGATTGCTTCTGTAGCACTTATCGTGAGTGACTCCATTCTGGATTGGAGAGGTCTGTTGGGGTCCAGGCCCCCCCGACGATGGCATCCTATCATTTTGTTCCACAAATGCTCCTGTGGTTGCAATAAAACAGGGGGAGTGGCAGGGCAGCGTCCCAGGTGGTGGCCTCCTGTTGTGGAGCAGTGGAATGGTGTCACAGGTGGAGGCGTGGGGGCAGGTGATGGGCAGGCCAGGCTCTGGTGGGTGTGAGGCTGGGCAGGGCAGCTGGGGCCTGAGGTCAGCCCCAGGTGGTCATTCATGAAGCCTTTTCTGAGCAGCTAGGGGGACTCTAGGAGGGAAGCGACATTTTGAAAGTGTTTAAGATGCTCGTTGCTTTTGCCCCAGCAGTTGTGAGGCGTCACCCTGAGTGGACAGAAGGAGGACAAGGAGGACTAACAAGGTCATGGGATTCACAGGAGACCCGGCAGCCTCCAGCGGCAGGCTGCTCTGAATTTCCTAACTTCCTGGGCAGTCAGTCCCCGACTTACGGTGGATGGACTTCATGTTCTTTAGCATTAGGGCGGTGTGAAAGCTCATCCGCACAATCATTCTGTGCAGGGTTCAACAGATTACAAGAGCTACTTGAACGCTTTATTGTAAAACAGACTCTGAGCTAAATGGCTTTGCCCAGTGATGCCAGGCTGGGTGTTCGGAGCATATTTGAAGGAGGCCGGGCTCAGCCTTGACGACTGTGACTTGCTGTGGTTTCATCAGGATGAAAAGCGATTGTAGTGGGGGAGTACCTGTATCTAGCCTCACCTTCGTGAGATTCAGCCCCTGTAATACATACTGAAACGGGCTGGCTAAACCACACAGATCTTACTTCTCGCCTATAACACCTGGATCGAGCACTCCAGGAAGACACTGGTCTGGGCTGTTGGGTCCCCAGGCCACTTCTGTCCTTCTGCTTGGTATGCCCTGAGTGTGGATCCATCTGTCTTAGATGGCTGGTGCAGTGCCCACATACATGGGCACCCCTGCCTGGCAGCTGGCAGGAAGCAGGGAGTGGGGGGGAGGGCTTGCCTTTGTTTTGCAGGCACAACCAGAGTGAGCCTGGCCCCTGCCCTTGTCACCTGGACTTACTCTCATGGCGTCGGGAAGGCTGGGCTGACGCTGGCAGTCCGGCAGCTGGCTGAGACGCAGGCTCCTGGTCCTACAGGACAAGGGAGAAGGGGTGCTGGGAACCATCAGCAGCTCCTTCCATACTCCTCTGCACGCTGGCGGCCAAGACTGGGGGGCTCTCTTCCCGGGGACTGCAGGAGGGGTCAGGGAGAGGGAGCAGGAGAGAATGCACACAGACAGAAGCCCAGTTCTCCCACTCTGGGCTCAGAAGAGGGGCAACTGTGGTGGCCAACGTGGCTGGCAAAAGGCCACCTGCTCCACGAAGTGGATGGCCCAGGAGGGTCAGGCAGGGCAGTTCCTGAGGCCCAGCTGACCAAACCCACCAGCTTCCTGTTCTAGTGTGGACAGAGCCCGTGGCAGTTGAGAGCCCACCAGGAATGTCAGAGGGGTGCACAGCACAGCCAGGTGCCTCTGTGGCAAGGCAGAAAAGTGTAAATTCAAAGCCAGCTGCCGGACTTGCCAAACAAACACGCAGGATCCCAGCTTGATCTGAGTTTCAGATAAACAATTTCAGATAAACAAGGCGTGATTTTTTTAGTACAAGCATGTCCCACGTCCCATTCATCATTTATTTGGAATTCAAATTTAATTGGGCACTCTGTATTTTATCTGGAAACCTTGTAAGGTTAGGGGTTCAGAGGGCCCATCCAGGCCTCAGAGGAGTCTGGAGCCTTGAAGGAAGCCAACACAAGCTCCCGGCAGACACCGGCACCTCCAGCCTTGGCCGGCCCCACGATCGAGGCCCATATTCAACGACCTTAGTCACTGTCTCCACCCTCGGCATTTATGGAAGCTTGGGGCCTCATAAAGCTCAAAGTTTGCAACGATAATAAACAGGCCCAGTTAACTTGGCTGGGCAGCAGCTTCAGGCCTGACCCTGGACGCTCCAGGCGCAGAGGGAGGCCTTGTCCTCACACTGGCCCCTTCTCCCCCGCTCAGAGCCCTCACCCGGTGAGCTTCTGTGCCTGGGACCCTGATGAGGGCCCTTTGGCAGATGCCCTCTCTGGGTCCTGCAGGGATAGTGGGTGTGGAGAGCCCTGCCTTGGGGTTCAACTTGGTCAGTGCTCTACATCTAGAAACCCTGCCGAGACCGGACTCCAGCCTTTCCACCCCACTGTCTTTTCCACAGCTCCCTTTAAGTTGTAGGAACTGAGAAAAGCAAACCGTCTTGTCCCGTAGGCCACCCTGCCCCTGAGAGCACTCTTCTGTCTCCACTTCCTGACGTGAGGGGCCATGCCAGTAACACAGACCTCACATGCCCGTGTCTCTCCACAGTGTCGGAATTATTAAATAATAAAATCACAAGCTGTACCCCTCTCAGTGTTGACAAGTCACTAAATACTCTTGGGCCACCTGACAGTCATAAGTCAGACAATCACAAGTTCTCTTACCCCCTCCAATCTTAATTTCTAATATCTATAATACTCAAGTTATACACCATACTTCACACAATGATATATATATATGTGTGTGTGTATATATACGTGTATATATGGTTATTATATATATATATATACACATAATGTTATATATTCACAGAAAGACTAAAAAAGAGTTAAGGTTGGGCTGGGGATGTGGCTCAAGTGGTAGCGCGCTCACCTGGCATGCGTGCGGCCCAGGTTCGATCCTCAGCACCACATACAAACAAAGATGTTGTGTCCGCCAAAAACTAAAAAATAAATATTAAAAAATTCTCTCTCTCTCTCTCTCTCGAAAAAAAAAAAAAAAAAAGAGTTAAGGTAGCTGGTATCTTTGGGTTTACAAGATGCTGTTCCAAGAGCCCAGGCAGAAATATGAAGTAGTCATCAGAGTTACCGTAGCTGATTAGATAAGGATTTCAACGAGCCAGTTCTGCAGAGCTGTCAAGGCAGGCAGACAGGAGGTTTCAGAGTGTCAGCTTGAAGTGCCTGATTGAGGTGTCAGCTTGGAGTGGGCCATGTGCGGTCATCATGGGCTGAAGAAACCGCTGTGTGAAGCCTAAAGGGACAGAAAATCAGAGGTGCGTTGCTCTAGCAATCTTCTTGGGCAAGGCTTGTGATGAGTGACCAGATGACGGGGCCAGGGCGCTGCCGTGTGCAGTCTCAAGGGGCTTCTCTTCTACAGGTCTTAGGTGAGGGGCTGCGCCTGGTGAGGGTGATAAGCTCTTGTGTCTGGTGTCTCTGGTGTGAACCTGGAAGCCCTCATGTGCAGATGCTCCCTGATTCAGTTAGACAAGTTGGCACGGATAAGTTATTTATCAATTTGTGCCTGATGGTGGTGCTGGGCAGATGGTGGTTGTTAACTTGTGCAAACAAGGTGTGGAGTCGTTCTACCTTGGCACCTGAACTCAAAAGGGAGCGGAAAAGGCAAACTCCTGCCTTGCAGAACGGAAGGCTGGGCAAGCCTGAAAACTGCGGCTCTGCAGGTCAGAGTCACTGGGCAGGGCACAGCCTGCTCTCCACACTTACCTGTTCCCTTCCAGATTCCTCACTGCAACTGGACTCTTTTCCAGGTGCTTCTGAACAGGTTTCTGCCTCATTCCTTTATTGATTAACGAGTAGAACACAATCTTTAGCAGTGGTTGATATTCATACACGAATGAGAATCAGGATTTTACCTTTTTCTGAAAATTATCTTTTAATAGGGGCCGGGAGATCCGAATTAAAATCCCGTTTCTACCATTTGCTGACCCTGTGACTTCTGCTAGATTCCATTTATCTCAGAAAAGCCTCGGTTTGCACACAGCGCGCGAAGACGCTGAGAAACCTCCAAATCTCCTGCAAGGGGGCTCAGAACCCTCCTAGGCCCCGCCCCACAGGCCCCGCCCACCGCCAGGCCACGCCCCCAGCCCTTCTTGGACTACTTATTCCCCGCCTGCCCCGCGGCCTGGAGCCCCAGCGCGCGGAGTCCCGCGGAGCCCAATCGCAGCGCGCTCCCGCGCTACGCACTTCCCATTGGCTGAGGGCGGGCCCGCGCCTGTGATTGGCTCTCGGAGCCGGTGTCGCGGCAGCCAGAGCGCCAGACCATGGAGGCTTCCACGGTGCTGACCCGGGCCACCGTGCGGCGGCTGCGGCAGGGACCGGCGGCCCCGGAGGCGATGGCGCAGAAGGAGCCGGATCGGTTGCCCAGGCGGCAGCGGCGGCCGGGGCGTAGGTGGGCACGGCGGGGTCCGGCGGAGGGGCGGCGGCGGCACCTGGGCCCAGGTCCCCACGGACCACCAGGGCTGCGGGTGCGTCCCACCGCCCGGCCCGCTGCTGCGAGGGGCAGACCCCCAAGCGAGCCGCAGGGCCCTTCCCCTCCTCAGAGCTGGGTGCCACGGCCGCTACCCACATCCCGCGAGGCATTTGCAATGGCCCCGCAGTTGCAGCTGGTGGAAGGGGTTGGCTTTCTGAAGGGGTGACACTTGAACTGAGGCTTTAGGGAGCAGCACAAAGGTCAAAGATCAGAAAAAGGGCCCCCTCTGGGGCCATTTACCCACCTGGAAGCCCCTGGTCAGTAGGCCACTGGGGGGGGAGTTAGGACCACGTGGTGGCAGACCCCCGCTTGGTTTTCAAGCCCGAAGCTAAAGCTATGAGGCTGATGAGCGTGTACTGGAGGTGGGCAGCCAATGGCTGTTGGCTGGTGGGAAAGCTTTTTGGATAGGAGGAGAGTTGGGATGCCCTTTCCTCCTCCTGGAGGGATAGAGGTGACAAAGGCACGAATGTTCCCAGAGGCCCTTTAGGGAGCAGTTGAAGGGTGGACAAATCAGCCCGGAAGGGAGCTCTGGAAGAGGAACTTGGGGGAATGAAACTTGAAAAGAAGCATTTTCCTTGGCACCTCCACTTTCACCTCAGACACTTTTGCAGTTCTCAGAGGTTCTCTGCCTCAGGGTCCTGCAGAGGGAGTAGTGACAATAGGCCTTTGCCCGGAAGTGGAGTGCTGGCAGGTGACACCCCAGTGGACAGAGGGGCAGCCTCAGGCATTGAAAGATTTAGAGAATTCAGACACTGATTCCTGTGGTCCTAAATGGCTGCTGCAGTATCTCTTTCACTATTCTTAAAATCATATACCTAGGATCATATTTTTAATATGATATATGTTTTAAGCATATGAGTTTATATTTTTAAGTGTAGGTGTGTGTGTATATATATTTATATTGAATCAGAGCTTTCCGTCTTAATGTACCAAAGGCACTGTTTCTTGTGTTATCTGTCCATGAAGGCTAAAGAGTTAGTTCTGTGGAATACACTTAGGGGAAGGAGGATAGGAGGGGATAGGTCAGGAAGCCTGGCCCTTGCTCTCTTAAGACAGTACTTTGTTGGTACCTTGAGTAGCCCTTACCCCTCGTCCCTGTGGACCTGTGAAGAACGTCTTTGGTCTTTGGCGTGTGTCTAGCTGTTCTGGTGGGTGAGGTGTTTATTCACAGGAGTGATCTTTGGCATCTGTGTCCAAGCGGAAGCCCGTCCTGTTGCTAATACAGTCACCTGGAAGATCAGACAGCTCCTTAACTACTCTGGTTCAGCACCTGTTTCCATAGCTTGTGTTAAATACCTACCATTTACTTCCAAGCATTTTTTTTTACCCTTTTATTTAAAAAAATTTTTTTTTTAAACTTACTCTTTGCCTAGAATCAAAGAGGACCAAGAAGCAGCAGCAGTCTTTCGAGAAGTGGTCAGTTTCACTCCGGATCCTTTGCCAGGTAAGAGGATCTGGGCTCTGAATAATCTTCTGCTTTACTCTGGAGGGCGGCTCCCCACCCTCTTAAGTTCTCCCAGTCATCATGAAAACATTTCCACTATCCAGAATTTTCCATTGATTCCTCACTGCTTCCTCCTCGGACCAGTTAGATATTATGACAAGGACACCACAGAACCTATCAGCTTTTACTTTTCTTCGCTGGAGGAACTCCTGGCTTGGACGCCCCACATGGAAGATGGCTTCAATGTGGCCCTAGAGCCCTTGGGGTGTCGTCAGCCCCCACTGAGCAGCCGCAGGCCCCGGACCCTTCTGTGCCATGACATGATGGGCGGGTACCTGGAAGACAGGTGAGGACGAGCTTGAGTTGACCCTGCTGCTGGTCATCCTCTGGTGGACTGCAGTCGGGAGGCGGGCTCTGGACAGGCCGGTGAGGGGACCCTCATCTGTGAGAAGACGTGAGAAGGTGTGGGTGGGTGATCTCCTCTCCTCAGCTCCAGAGTCATCTGGTTCCTTGAAACCTGGTGGACTTGAGGGGACACTGTAGGGATGCCCTCTGTCTGCCTGACCACTTGGTTTGTCCTTGTAGCTCTTCCCCACACCCTGTACTGATCTGGGTCTGTTGGCTGTGGCTTCTGGTGCGCAGCTGTGCCCATCCCATTCCGGCGAGATCTGATAGGTCCATAAAACAGTCTTGGATGCGGTGATGGGAAGGAGGCTCGAGTAGAGCTAGCCTGTACCCTGACAGGCAGGCCACGAAGCCTCACCTTCACACCAGGGAGGCTGTCCAGGGCACTGCTGACCTCTGCAGAGAGGAGGTCACACCCATGGAGAGCCTGTTTCCTCTCCTTTGTTCATCGGCTCACAGCAGCCAGAAGTGCCCAGTCCACACAGATTGAGTGGCAGGTGCCGAACACCCCGCAGAGACCCTTCTCTCCTGGCCGCCTTGACAGCAGGAGTGCAGCCTGTTCCTGCTTCTGGCTCTCCCTGCGTGGGCTGCCCACAGCAGGCTGTCCGCCAGTGCTGACCGAGGAGAGCCTAGGAGAGACCTTGCTCAGGGCTGCCTCTGTTCCCCTGAGCTCGCTGTGTCCTCATTCTGTCTCCTGGGACCTGAGTTTGTTCTGTTTCTTCACCAGGTTTATTCAGGGCTCAGCGGTGCAGAATCCCTACTCCTTCTACCACTGGCAGTACATTGACATCTTTGTGTACTTCAGCCATCACACGGTCACCATTCCCCCCGTGGGCTGGACCAATGCTGCCCACAGGCACGGGGTCTGTGTGCTGGGTAAGAGCCAGGCTCATTGGCACAATGCTGGGTGACCCAGCAACTAGAGGTGGGGCTTTGTCTGCTTCCTGATCGGGGCTGGCTCAGTGGCCAGGACAGGTATTTGCACCCTTCTGGAGACGACCAGACAGTCAACTGTTTCCACTGGGCAGTTGGTCACTGCTAATGGCTAGCATGAAAGCCGCTGTACACAACAGATGGGCAAACAGGCCAGTGCTGCCTTGCTTGCAAGCGCAGGGTGGCTGACTCTCCCCTTAGGCAGTTCCTCTTCACGTTGGAGCCGAATCCAGGTACTGGTGTGCACGTAACCACACTGCTGGGCCCACCGGGTGTCTCAGGCACTAGCTGAATCTGACGGTCTAGCAGGTTTTCTAGTGCTGCTTATACTAGCATGTTGCAGCCCTCTGGGTGGAAGGAAGGCCTGACTCATTCCTCTGCTTTCCCACAGGGACTTTCATCACGGAGTGGAATGATGGGGCCCGACTCTGCGAAGCCTTCCTGGCGGGGGAGGAGCGCTCGTACCAGGCGGTGGCCGACAGGCTGGTCCAGATTGCTCAGTTTTTTCATTTCGATGGCTGGCTGATCAACATAGAAAACCCTTTGAGTGTGAGTACAGCCTGGGCCTGGGCCTCTGCCACCAGCCCCATGTGTTGCCACCCCTCCACCCCAGTCACAGCAGCAGAAGCCATTTTTTGTCAGGAAGAGCTGGCTCTGCCACCTGTGCCACCTCTGTGACCGTGGACCAGGATGGGTCTTCCCCAGGAGCCTTGAGTGTGCTGGCTGCACCCTCTCGCTCCCCCAGGGTGGCCAGGCCTGTCTCTGCCCTGCTCTGCCTTGGGCTGGGTGGAGCTTCCCTTCCATGGCTGCCCTCCCCTTCCTTTGTGTTGGTCTCTTCCTGAGTTCTGACCCATATCCTTCCTGTCCAGCAAGAAAGGAGTTGAACATCTGGCTGGATCCTTCTCTTGGGTGGCTGTGAGGTTGAGGGGATTTGGGGACGGTGGCTTTTTCTTCTTTTCTCTTTCTGGTACCGCCATCTGGACTCAGTGGACCTTTACCACTGAGCGACATCCCCAGCCCTTTTTATTTTCTATTTGCAGACAGGGTCTTGCTAAGCTGCCCATGTCTGGTCTTCACTTGTGGTCCTCCTGCCTCAGCCTCCTGGGTAGTGGGGATCAGAGGCCTGCACCACCATGCCCCAGGACCCTGCCTTTTTTGCATGATCTTTGCTCCTCTGTGCTCCTGTCTGCCCTGGCATGCGTTCTTTTCCTGACCAACACACCTGGCCTGCCCAAGGGTCTGCCCTCTGTCTCCCCAGCTGGCCGCTGTGAGGAACACACCTCTATTCCTGCGATACCTGACCACTCAGCTGCACCGTCAGGTCCCAGGGAGCCTGGTGCTCTGGTATGACAGTGTGCTGCAAAGTGGGAGCCTCAAATGGCAGGATGAGCTCAATGAGCACAACAGGTGAGCCCGTGGGCAGTGCCCAGAGGAGCAGGCCGCGGGCCTGTCCATGGGGCATCCCACATAGGTCTGCTTGGGCAGAAAGAGTGGGAGGGCCCGGGTCCTGCATTGCCCTGATGCTCAGCAGGCGGAATCAGTGCACAGCTACCCTGGTGCTGTGCGAGGGCTGCGGGTGGCAACTTGTAGCTGGGCTCTGCTGTTTGGGAGCAGACTCTGTCCAGGGCAGCCTGGATAGATAGCCCCTGAGCCAGGAGCGGCCACCAGTATGGAGCAGGCTGAGTGCGACGGGCCTGTCCCTTGGGCCTAGGCCTCAGAAGGTCCCTGCCACCTCCAGGGTCTTTTTTGATTCTTGTGACGGCTTCTTCACCAACTACAACTGGCGGGAAGAACACCTGGAGCGGATGCTGGGCCAGGCGGGGGAGCGCCTGGCCGACGTGTACGTGGGTGTGGACGTGTTTGCCCGTGGGAATGTGGTCGGAGGCCGATTTGACACGGACAAGGTGGGTGGTGGCCTTGTGCCAGGGGGCCGGAGGCTTGCAGGCCCTTCCTGGGCCTCCTCTTGCTGTGGACCTTCAGACCCCACCTGTACTTCAAGGGAGAGCACAGTGGCAGCTGATTCTTCCCAGAGTGGGGGCAGCTGGGCACTGAGGAATGGCAGCAGCCTTCCCTGGGACTGAACTGTCCCAACTGGAGCAGTCCCTGGTTTCGGGTGTCAGTGAGCAGAAGCCTCCTGTCCCAGGCTTGTCTGGGCTCTCACCAGCCCTGATGTCCTTTCTGGATCGCATGCTCTGAAGAGCGTTGCTCCAGCCACCCCCTCCCCAGTTAGACTCAGGGTCATGGAGGGCTGCAGGCTTCCCATGACATCTCAGGGGTCCAGGACTGCAGCTGTGTAAAACGAGTGTGATTTCCTGGCAAGGGGACGGGCACTGGGGCCTTGGCCTGTCGGTCCTGCCCCTGCCTGGCCATAGGATGCTCAGGTGTCAGGTGAGCTTGAAGGGAACGGACCCCATAGCTGGAGTCTCCCTGTGCAGCTCTAGTCTCAGGGCCACCCGTGTGAGTGGGAGGGAGGAGGCAGCGCACCGAGCTACAGTGCCCCCAGAGGCACCCTCTGTACCTTCCTCTCGCCTGGTCAGCCTGTGGACCCACAGGATGAAGCCCCAGAGCCCCCAGGCAGCGTTGGAAGGAGGGCTGTGGCCTTAGAGAACTGTCCCTGTGACCTGTGCCCAGCAGGTGTATCTGGATTCTCAGATCCCCGTCTCTGACTTCTGTCCCCTCAGTCTCTGGAGCTGATCCGAAAGCATGGCTTCTCTGCAGCCCTGTTTGCCCCTGGCTGGGTGTATGAGTGTCTAGAGAAGGCGGATTTCTTCCAGAACCAGGACAAGTGAGCCCTCTCCCAGGGCTTCTCATGGGCTGGCAGGGGGGAGGCATCCAGGTGTTCTCCAGGTGTCCTGCTCTGGGGTGGCTACAGGAGGACAAGGGGACAACCTTGGCTGTCTCCTGGAGGGCTCGGACCAGCTGGGCTGGGGGACCAAAGATGGGGAGCCTGAGTGGCCACTTCCTGCAGCTGCGCCCCCCTGGCCTGTCCTTAGCTGGGAGCGGCAGTCGCTCTCGAAGGCCTGTCTTGGAGTTTGCGGGAGAACCCCGAGGCTTGACCATGGGCCCAGGGATGTTGCAGGGTCCTTTTAAGTGGACCGAGCTGTCCCTCCCTGTTTCTGTAGGTTCTGGAGTTTGCTGCAACGCTTCCTGCCCACACATAGCATCTGTTCCCTGCCCTTCGTCACGTCTTTCTGCCTGGGCATGGGGACACGGAGAGTCTGCTATGGCCAGGTATGTGGGCCATGTGCTGGGGAAGGTGCCCTCCTCCCCGCCTCCTGGCTCAGCTGGGCAGGAGGGAGCGGTGGTGGGCGTGGAGACGGCCGCCTGCGGCACCTGCACCCTCCTGCTTATGTGAGGAGGAGTGCACGCCTCTCCCTTTCATGCAGGAGCAGGCCGTGGGGCCCTGGTACCACCCGAGTGCCCAGGAGACACAGCCCCTGTTTGGGGAACACAAGCTGCCCGGGGATGGCGGGGGCTGGGTGAAGATGCACTGCTGCTTGGCGGATGCCTGGCATGGGGGCAGCTCCCTCCTGCTCCAGGGGGTGATCCCGCCTGAAGTTGGCAATGTGGCTGTGAGGTGGGTGAGTGGTGGGTGAGGCGAGTGGCTATCGGCTTCATTCTCTGTGTTGACTAATAAATGATAGTGGGGCAGCGGAGGCCAGAATGAGGATGGTGGACAGGCCTAGTTTGTTTTTTAAAAAAATTGGGGTCAATTGGGAGGCTAAGGAAGGAAGACTGCAGGTGTGAGGCCGCCTTGGCAACTTGGTGAGCATCTGTCTCAAAATGAAAATTGAGCTGGGTATGATGGTGCACACATGTGATGCCAGCAACTCAGGAGGCTGAGGCAGGAGGTTGCAAGTTCAGGCTCGCCTCAACAACTTAGCGAGGCCCTGCCTCAAAATAAAAAATGAAAAGGCCTGGGGAAGTAGCTCAGTGGTAGAGCACCTCTGAGTTTAGCCCCAGTACCACATGCACACAGATTGCGGTTCAGAGACCATGGCGTGAAACCACTTCAGCCGCTCCCTTAAGCTGTGTGCACGTTGTCATGCAAGAGATCTCCAGGCTTTGCCACCTTGCAGAAGCACCCCGCGGGGCTCCCACACCCCCTGCAGCCCTGGAAGCCACCCTTCTTTCTGCCCCTGTGTGTGCGACTCCTGAGCTCATGCCAGTGGAGTCAGCTATTTCAGAACCAGGACTTTTCAGACCACAAGAGAATCTGGCATGGGGAAGACTGTCCCCTAGAGGCGGCAGGACCAGAGTGTAGGGCTCCTGCTGACGGGCCTCCCTCTTCCTGGTGGATGCCGTGGGATCGTCCAGCTCCCCACAGAACGCCCTGCCACCTCTCACAGGGTCTTCCTCTCTCAGGTTGTTTTCCCTGCAGGTCCCTGCGCCACCCAGAATATTTCTGTCCTTGGTGTATAAGCTCGAAGGGCCCTCGGATGTCGGGGTCGCTTTGGAGCTCACTACAGGGGATGCTGGCGGCTGTCACATTGGCAGCATCTCAGTGCTGAATGGTGAGTTGCTGGGGAGATCCCAGGAGGCGGGCATCTAGAAAGGCCATGGCTGTGGGGAGCAGCTGGGGTGGACGGTGTTGGCAAGTCCTGCCTTCACTGTGGTGAGGACAGCTGGGACAGGAGGACTCACTTCCTAGCCATAACCTGAGCCTTAGTGAGCAGCAGCAGGTTCCTGGCTGGGTGGACTTGGGCCCCCTGCCGGCTGAGGCCCTGAGAGGGCCTGTCAGTGGGACAGGGAGATGGCACATTGGGAGAAGCTGGCATGGGCGACACTGGCCAAGCCCAGACTTGCATCCCATTTGTTCTTTTCCAAAGCCCTTCCTGGTGGTCCCCCAGTGCCTGCACCTCCAGGGGCCTTATCTGGCCTATGGAAGATAAGGCCCCTGCCAGTGGACGTCTTACTCCCTCTGGTCTCCCCTACCCTGTATTATTTGGGAGGGATTCTTCTTTCTCAAGCCTATGCCTCCTTCTCTAGCAGAGACAGGTTCCAGGCAGAGCCTCCAACCCCTCCAGGTACCCCCCACCAAGCTGGCCAGATGGGCAGGCCGCTGTGGCCAGCTGCTCAGCGGGGGCTGGATCCAGCGGTAAGTCCCTCTATTTTGTGCAAGACCACAGGAGGGGGTGGCTGCATATTTGGGGGACTTGTGGAGTCATAATCCCCAGTGAGAATATCCAGGACTTTCGTATGGAGACCTTGGACTTTTCCTCTGGGTTTGGGGCAGCCCCAAGATACAAGCCCAGGACACTTGCTCAAGGTCATTGCAGGGACCTGCCATAGTTCTGGGGTCCCCACAACCTGGAGTACACCCTGTGTGCTTCTCCCCCTTGTGGCTTGAGCCTCTGCCCAGCTGGCCTGGGAGCGTTGCGCTGCGCCAGCCTGACCAGCCCGTGCACCTCCCCCAGCTGCTATGAGGTGAGCCTACGTGGGTGCCTCCTGCAGGACCTCTTCGTGAACTTCTCACGGCCTCCGGGAAGCGGGAAGGAGGAGAGCTTCACATGCCGCCTTGGCGAGATCCAGGTGCACATCCGGGAGGGTTCCAGCCGAGATGTCTGTCTCCTGCCCTGGGGAGGGCTGCCTGGGGCTCTCCCTGGTCCTGCAGGGAGGTGGGCAGGCAGCCTCTCCTTCCTGGGGCCCAGCTGGCTGAGCCTTCTCTCCTGCCAGGTGGTGGATGCTGATAGCCTGCTGGCCCCTCTGCACCAGGTGCAGGATGTCACTGTCTCCCAGGTCCGCTGGCAGCAGCCCGCCCCTGAACTGGAGGGCCGACCGGTCCAGCTCAGGCTCAGCTGCCTGCTGCACTGGTCCTACCTCCTCCTCCAGGTGCGGTACTTCCGAGTCCACTGCTGGGAACGGACTAGAAGTGACTCTCCCAGCAGAGAGCCTCCAGGGCCGGAGAAGCCCACATTCCTGGGCCTGGCTTTTGCCAACCAGTACCGGGTGGTGGACTTGGTGGTGGAGGCTGCTGGACCCGGCCAGGATGGCTGTGTGGAGTTCCTGGTGGAGCCTGTCCCCAGGGAGGGCTTCCTGGTGCCTCAGGCGGAGTGGGGCAGGGCGGCCCTGCTCTATTCCTCCCCACGGTGAGCCAACCCAAGGCAGACTCCTCCTCACTCAAGACTCAAGGTTTTTTTGGTGGCTGTGCAAGCTGCCCTAGGTCCCACTAAGGAGGGTCAGGTCTTTAGAGGGTTGCTCCCCAGCTCCAGCTGTGGCCTTTGGTGGGGCATTGGTTGTAGGAAGCAGATTGCTGACTGATGGTTCTGCTGTTTGTGGGACCCCTCTCCACAGTGCATCGTGGGGGATGGAGCTCAGGGCTGGCTGCACTGCGTCATACGCCCAGCTGGGGAAGGCGGGCTGCCACTGACCAGACCACTGCGGGAGCCAGCAGGCCTTGGCCTCTGCTGAGTCTCCTCCAGGTGACAGGCTCCAGGGAGCTTCCACTTAGGCAGTGTGGCCGGGGCGCCTGCCCGCCCCTTTCCCTCTGCTCTCTGCCTTCCCCCTCCCTGGCGGCTGTGGCCCGTTGACACCATCTTTCGGCCTCGGTGGTGCAGCCTGGCCCCTGCTCTCCTTCGTGCGCCTGCGTGGAGTCTGCTGTGCTCATGGACAGGGTCAGAGGTTCGCAGGGGTGTTGCCCCCAGGCCACATAGGGCCACTGTTGGGGTTCACCTTCTCTGCTCCTGTCCTCTTTCTATGCTGGGGGCTGGGATACTCTGAGCCCAGCTGGAGGTCTTACCTGGGGCGGGATCTGTGGTAAGGGAAGAGGCCACCAGGTGGCCAGTGTAGGGGACTGACCAGCTGGACCAGGCCAGGAACCTAGAGGGCAGAGGCTCAGCTCTGCCCCTCTTCCTCCCCGTGTTCCCTGGTCCTCTCTGGAGTGGAGTTCCATGCTCCTTCCTGACTGAATGTTCTTCCATGTCTCCCAAGGGCCACCCAGCCCTCAGGTGGACAAGTGAGGACCCAGGGCATGGGGCAGGGCCATGTCTTCCCCAGCTGGGGGTATGACATGGTGCCAGCCAGCCATGTCTCTCTGGCTAATCCAAAACTGGGGTCACCAGTGCTGGCCTTCCTGCGTTCTAGACAGCTTGGACGGGCTGTTCTGGGACCGGGAGACCATGGCCGCTCTTGCCGGCCTGCCGTGTGCTCTGATTTGGATCTCCAGTTTGCCATTCCCCGGAGCACCTGGAGTGCTCTCAGCCCGGGTGCCCAGAGGAGGCGTTGGGGTGCAGGGCTGGCCGGGCTGCCCACCTGGCCTTGGGGCCCTGGCTGCCAGATACCCAACAGCCAAGTCAGTGCCCCCCATTTCCCCTGTTTCCCGAGACCTGGATTTATTTATTTATTTATTTTTAAGTGCTGGTTCCTCCAACTATTTTATGTAGAGAAGAAGGGAAAATTTATAGTGGCGATTATTTTCTCACAGTCTGGTGAGCAAGCAATTAGAAGTGAGGGGGCTTAGTGGAGCATGGCATGTGGCAGAGCCATGCAACCCCGCTCCCTAGGAGCACGGTCCCCAGTCCCAGCAATACAAACTTCTATGCAAGAAAATTAATCTGCCAGCATTTAAACCCGGGCCCCTCTGGTGGGTGTAATCACTCTGAAATAAATTATCCAATGTGATGAAAAATGAGAGCTCGTGTCTTGGTGAGAGATCTGGCTCCTTCCCTGGCCCCAGCCCACGGCGCTTAAGCTCTTGGTTTGGATTCTGCTGCTTTCTCTCCCATTCTCCATCCTCACTTGCCTCTGGCCACTCTCCCAGCTCTGCTCTGGCCCTGTCCACCCTTGGAGGAGCGAGGGCTCAGAACCTGGAGGTGGGAGAAGCGGGGCAGCTCCTCATGGGTCACAGTTCAGGGCTGACCACGCCAGAGAGGCCGAGTCTTTGGGAGTCCTGGAGGGTCGTCAGCCACAGATGTGCCGTGTCCACCCCAGCTCTGTGCCCTCTCTGCATCAGCTGACCAGCACAGCTGTGGCTGTGCCCAGGCTGACCCTCCCATCTCTAGGCTGCATTCTGCCCCAGTGAGGTCGCGCTGCCCTGGAGAGGAGACCATGCCACTCCTCCCTTTGCCGGTTCAGTCTGTCCCCGATTAGGGTGCAGAAGGCCAGCCTGGAGAAGAGGGTTGGGACTTTAAAATCTCTTGCCCAGAGGGTCTTTTCCCTCCCCATTGCCTCCTGGTGGGGAAAAGGTGCCTGTTCTGGGTGTAGCCTGCACCCCAGTCCTGTGTGTCCCCCGGTGCCCAGAGCTGCTAAATCAGAAAGAGCTGTCCTGGCTTGCAGAAAGAAATCTTTATTAATAATCTTAATAATAATAATACTGTTAATTTGAATGGTCACACCTTGGAAGCATACAGAATGGTAAGAAAGGAAGCCTGGGGCTCGGCTGCAGTCCTGGGGTGGGGGCCCGGGGCGAGGGGTCTGAGCTGCTGCGAGAAAAGGGTCCAGAACAGCCGAGGGCGGGGGCTCTGCGGAGGGCGGAGCCGAGGGCGGGCTGTGCACAAGGGGAATAGAAAAGGAGGGTCATCCCAGAGCTTCGGTACTGACGCTGAATAGAAAGTGAGGTGTCGTTTATTTTTGAAGTTTCATGAGACAGTGGAGCTGTGTGGGGAGCCCGTGCGTGGTTCTTTGCTGCTTCCCTACTCCAGCTATCCCTGCCTTGCCGGGGCTCCTCGCTGCCACCGCCACCTGCTCTCGGCACCACCGGCCTCCAGCCTATGTCCCACACCTGCCAGGAGCGTGGAGGGGTGTGGCCCAGCTGGCCTCCCTGTGCGGGGCCAGCTCAGGCCTCCCGCCTCCCTCCCTCTTCTGTGGGCCCTGCCCTGGCTTGTTCGTCTGTACCCTAGCACCGTGACTCCCCACCTGGCAACACAGCTGGGTGCTGGCCCGCCCTGGCCCCTCAGCTCCCTGGCAGGGGAGGGGTGGGGAGGGCTGGGTTCCAACAGGTTGGCCTCAGTCCCATAGATGGGACCCAGGGCCCCTCCAAGAAGGGACAGAGATGGCCACTAGGTGCAAGTGCTCTGCCTCAGGGCCCACCAGTCCACCCTCCTCAGCGGGAGTGGCCCCCGCCGGCTGGGCTTCGTCTGCTCTGCTCTGCCGCTGGGGCACTCTCACATGGGGCGGAGGGCGAGGGGCACCCAGAGTTCTGGAGCCACATCAGCCCTTGTGTTGGAGTTGGACCCCAGGGCCGCTGGTCGGACAGCTAAGGACACGGACGGCACCGCAGGGCCTGCGGGGAGCAACGTAGGTGATGGGGCCATGCTGGAGCCCCAGGGATGACAAGCCACCGGCCCTCCCTGCACCCGCACCCAGCCCCTTCAGGGCACAGCTGGCACAGATTGTGTCCTTCTGGCTGCTCTTCTGGCTCAGGCCAGGCCTGCTCCGCTGCTGAGCCCCACGCCTGGAGCAGGAGCCGGGGAAGGCAGACTGGCTGGAGCCCCTGCTGGCCACATCAGGCCCTTCCCCTCAAACTCTCCCACTGCGCCCGCTGGGAAGGACACGTCCCCACAGCGCCGCCAGCTGGGCAGGGCCGCTCTCCACGTGCCCTGCGAGCGGTGCTCCTCGGTGCGGTGTGCGACAGACGCGGACTTGGACTCGGTTGGATGCCTCTGGGTTGGTTGGTTTTTTTGTTGCTTGGATCTTAACATCTTTTTTTTTGTTTTGTTTTTTGTTTTGTGATTTTTTTTGTTTTTTTGTTTTTGCCCTTCATGGTCCGAGAAGGAAACGGTGGAAGGTTTCACTACAACAGAAACAGAAAGGCGGCACTTGCAGTTTCTCAGGAGCAGCCAGGCTAGGGGTCCCAGCACCTGCCCCTGCCCCTGGCCGCCGGCCCCCACCCTCCTGCACGCTAGACCTCAGCAGACCTGTCTCCTGGGGCCAGTCAGGCTGCTGGTGGGTGTGCGGGGCCAGGACAGGGCTGTGGGAGGGCAGAGCCTGGCTGGAAGGAGCTGCCTGGGAGCTGGGATGGGGAGAGCGGAGGCCAGGTCTGGCCACCAGGCAGGGGGCTGGGCAGCAGCAGGGCGTGAGAGGGAGGTGGCAGCACAGGCTGAGCAGGGGCCCTGGGTGAGAAGGCAGAGTGGGAGGAGGGGTGGGGCAGGGTGCCACTTCGGAGTGGGACAGGTGTGCCCCACAGCCCTGGCAGCCCTGTAGTCCAGAGGGAGGCGCTCCTTCCAGCTGGGGAGGTGCAGACACATGTGCCCTGGGCCAGCACCTGGAACAGCCCTTCCTGCCTTGGCGGCTCCCTAGGCTCCCTGCCTGACCTCAGGCCCAGCCTGCATCCCCAGGACTGCCCGCAGTGGGACAAGGCGGGTCCCTGCAGGCCACAAAGCTGTGCACACAGTCCAAGGGAGGCTGGACTGGCCATGGGAGACCTGGGGAAGGGCACCCTGTGCTCCTCTCACCTGCCTCTGGTGGAGGACTTTCCCCTTCTGGATGGACCCTGGGGACAGTGAGGATGGTGCTGCAGCTCAGGGACAAATACCCAGAGGCAGGCTGACAGGGCCCACTGTAGTGCTAAAGCGCCACCTATGGAGCAGGGGAGGATCTGCCCCATGTCAGGCCCTGGGCCTGGGGTACTGTCTACACCTCCTTTCCTCACGGCAGCACCCAGGAGTCCCCGGGAGTGGTGTGGCGTCAGTAGCCTACACACAGAGCACTGTGCTTGTGACCATGTCATCATTAAAAATTTAATTAGAAACATCAGCCTCAACTGAGTGGGGACAGGGAGGGTGCAGCAGAGCCAGGTGGACCCTGGGGGAGGCCGGCTGTGCAGGGGGCTGGCTGTGGCAGCTGTGAGAGAGGCCTGACCCAATGTTTCTGGAGCTGTGTGGAGCAGGCCGTCCTCTGGGTGCTACTGCTAGTGTTGGGGGCTGCCTGTGCTCCCCAGCTGGCCCCCGCCGTGTGCATACTGTACCTGCAGTGGCTTGGGCAGCACAACATCAACAAAGTCAAGATAGGAACCAAGGTTCAGACATACGGAAAACCAGGTCAAAGACACACACACCGTCATGGGCGGGGTGGGGAGCCCAGCTGGCTGGAGGTAAAATCTATGGGCTTTAGAGTCGCGGAGGGCCAGCGGCGCGGTCGCTGACCAGGAGGGGCGCACTGTCCTCCTGGTGGCTGTGCCTGGTGTTTGGGCTGTAGGGTTTGGTTTGGAATAGGCAGTAGTGTGAATGCTGTTAGGGGCGGGTCTCTTGCTAGTAGGGGGTGAAGCGGCTGTACCCTCCTCGGCAGAGGCTAGCCTGCAACATCAAAGATGGAAAACAGCCAATCAGTACCGTCCTTGGGTAAGGGGAGAAAAAGCAAAAAGAAAAAAAATAAGGAAAAACAAAAAGAGAAATTGCTAAATCCCGTTTTCTTTCCCCTTTTTAGTTGTCCTTGGGAAGAGTGGATGTCATGTTGTCATGGCAACAGGGGGCAGGGGCCTGGTCCTTATGTGGAGTGGCTGGGGCCGGGAGGGGCACTCCTGACTCACAGGCTTCTGAACCATCCCCTTGTCTTCCGGCAGAGGGAGGTCCCAAGGAGAGCCCCACTTTCTCAGCTCCTGACGGGGTTTCCTGATGGCCCAGCTTCAGAGGGCCTCTCTGGGGACTGGCAAGGACATGGTGCGGGGGGCTTGCTGGGCTGCGCTGTGCCCTGCCAGGGAGGTCTGGTCTCGGGGGCTCCTGCCTTTGCTCTCCTGGGCCTCCCCACCCCCACCAGTTTTGCCAGAAAAGGGAAGAAAATGGCAAATACAAGAGAAGAAAAACTGGGGGGGGGAAATAGAAAAATCTCAGAAGTAAAAAGTGAAAATACAAGAGGAACCCTCTGAGAATCAATGAACACTCTTAGCTAGCAGCTGCGTTGAGGGCCCCTGTGCCGGAAGCCCAGGGCTGCAGCCACGGTCAGGGCCTCGTCCAGGGGCCATGGCAGCCTCTCCAGGGCCTGCCCTCCTTGGCTGCTCACAGCTGCTCCGATGTCTGAGGTTTGTTAAAATTTTAAAAAGGCAAAGCAAAAACTGGGAGGGAGTAATCAAAACCAGGGAGGGGGTGCCCAGCTCTCCTTCCCCTGGACGCCTCCCGACTCCCCCAGGATGTTTTCATCTTTGATGCAGGTTGCCAGGCTGGCTACAGACACGTCAGCACCCTGCCGGGGCCGGGGCACAGGAGGTGGGTGTGCACTGGAAGCAGATTTGGGGCACAGAGGGAGCTGGACCACACGTGGACAGCTGGCCACACACACACACACACACACACAGACACACTGGCCACACGCCTCTGGTAGCAGAGGTGTCCACCCTGCACTGCCCTCTCCACCCCTCAGGGATGAGGCCACTGGGAAGCGGATGCCATTTCCTCAGAAGCCCTGCAGCCCTGGAAAGTCCAGGAGGAGGGGCCTGGTGAGGGACAGTGGGTGGTCTCTGGTCCCTCCCCTATGAGCTGGAGGAGGGGCTAGGCTCAAACACCCCCCAGGGGAAGCCAGTCTGCCCCTCAGCAGCAAGCAGCCCCACCTCTGGAACCTCTGTGAAGGGCAGGGGCTGTGGACAGGTCTTTGGCTTTCCTGGTGGTGGGAAACAAGGGCCTTGACAGGACTTTGGTCATGGGCTCAGGAAAACAGGTCCAGTGGGGTGCTTCCCATCTGGTCAGACCTGCCTCCCTCAACGGGGAGAGGGTGCCAAGGGGCAAGCCCTCTCCCACCCCAACTCGAGTCCATGCTGCGGTCCTTCCAAGGTCACAGGATGAGGCACTGGCTGGAGGTCTTGGCCTCTCAGAAGGGCCCTTCCCCACCCGCCTGGCCACACTGATGTGGCCTCCTTGCCATGACTGGTGCCAGGGGCCAGGTGGACCCAGACTTCTTACCATGGTTCCGATGCTGTAGGTCGCCGCAGGGCCGATGGTGTGATGGTAGGGGTCAGCAGCTGCATAGACTCTGCCGTAACTAGGGGAAGGCACCGCAGGGAGGGGGCAGGGGAGGGGCAGGTGAGGGGCAGCAGGCCTCCCATAGCCTCCAAACCAGTTACTGAATGAACCTCCTTCTGTGGGTCCCAGCCACAGGCCCCCACCTCTCCCACAAGGCCCTGTTTGGAAGGAAGTTTCTGGAACCCAACAGGACATCCTTTCAATACACCCAGGGTACGCTGACCTGACAACAGGCAACGTGTCCTACGTAGCGCTACCTGGAGCGGGAAAAGAGTCCTCACTGAGCTTGTCTGGAAGGAAAATAGACCTCATCCCCCCAAAGAACAGGAACCAAGTGCTGGGAAAAGGTTCCAGAGGAGAGAGGGACCTGGGGCAACCAGAGTCACGGCCACCAAGGAGGTGGCAGTGTGTCCCCAGATGACCTCCCTTCACTCCATTTTTCTGTAGTGACTTCTTAGCTTCTTTCAGGACAGGCTGGGCCACGGGGCCCTGTATGCCATGATGCAAGGAGGGCCAGGCCGCCCCAGGTCAGGGTGGGTGTGTGGACAAGAGCCACAGCAGCCCTTGATGAAGTGCTCCTGCATGGCCCCAACAGGAACTCTGTGTCCACCAGGCCGAGTGACCAAGGGAGGAGGCCCTGGGCACAGCCACTCCTCGGGGGAAGTACTTGAGGCCCTGCCCCTGAAACAAGCCTGGCGTCTACAGCCTTCTCCCTGGGCATGCTCACTGAGGGGTGGAGGGCTGGCTGCTCCCAGAGGGTGCACACTGCCTACCCGATCTCATCCCATTCCAGGGGGAGGGGGCTGGGCACCTTCCCTTCTCTGAGCTAGAGGGTGTCAGCCCTAGAAGTGCTAATGAAGACCAGAGCTGTCTCCAGGGGCCAATCTGAGGCTCCAAATTATCTTCACTGGGGCCCTGAGAGCTGCAGGGGGTGTCAGACCTCAGGGATGGGAATCTGCTACCTGAGGTGTTAACTGCTGCCTAAGAACTGGGGGTTTCCACCATTTCCCCAGTCGTACAAATAGGAAGCGACTAAAGTCAAGGGCTCACTGGCTCCAGGGTCTCTGAGCCACACTGGGACCTGCTCTCCTGCTATCCTGCATCCATGAGGCACAAGAACCCCAGCCCCTGAGTGGCACCAAGGCTTCCTGTGTGTCTGGGCCCAGCCTTCGGGACCCTGTACTGTCGTCTCCCCAGGCCTCACCTGTCACTGTAGGCTGCTGCTGCTGCTGCTGGCTGAGCATATCTATAGGCTGCGTAGCCTCCCTGCGGGGAGGAAGGAGGAAGAGATGGCAGAGGTACTTAGTGAGGCTCACCCAGGGAAAGGCCCAGCCAGGGCCTTTCCTGGGGCAGACACACACCCTGTGGGGCTGGGCCCTAGGGCGGGGCTATGGACCTCCTCAGTCCCCAGCCTTTCAAGTTCCACCTTGGCCTGGGGTAGCATAGGTGGTGCCTGGCCTGGGCACCTGGCTTCTGGTCTAATGGAGATCTGAGGATTGTCAAGTGGATGGTTCCAGATGAAGCAGGGCTATCTTTTTTCATGCCATTCATCCATCCATTCTCGCACCTGGTAGTGCATTCAGTACACTAGTGGGTACCTGCCTCTGGCCGTGTGCTGGCCTATGGCACACCTCAGGTGTCCATAGATCTGCCAACAGGCCACCTCCTGACTTGGGTGCAGACAAGAGAACCCTGGGGAGCTCTGGATGCTAACCTGGACATTGGGAATGGACAAGGGCAAAAGGTTCAGGAAGGCATTAATTCAGAGACGTCTTGGGCTCAGATGAGCAGGTAACGAAATAATGGAAGACTGCTCAGGGCAGGGGCAGAGCCAGATGAGAGGGCTCCAAGCCAGAGGAAGCAGTACATGCAGCCCCAAGAAGGGAGAGAGAAGCCATAGGACCCCAGGGGATATAGGCTCAAGAACAAAGGCAACTTGTGGCCCTGCTTCCTGGCCTCTTTGGAGCCTCCACACTGGATAGGGGGGTCCCTGGGGGCTCACTCACTGAGGACAGTGTGCTTAGAAGTGGAAGAGCTGCTACTGCCCCATCACAGTCCTTGCCAAACAGACAAAATGCCTTTAGCTTACAGGGCTGCTGGGAGACCCAATACCACTCCCTCGATGCATACTGACAACCCAGACTGGGCCTGGCTGGACTCCCCAGGGGTGCCAGGTCCTGCAGATCAGTGCCCTCGCCCTCTCAAGGATGGGAGGGGGCCACTAGAGGGGACACACTGCTCCCAGAGACAAACAGAACAGCCTACACCACCCTCCCCTCCAGGGCTGCACTTACATAAATCTCAGCACCATAAAATCCATCCTGATACACGACCCTGGAAGCAAACGGACAAGAGAGTGGTGGGAACGCTGGAGAGGTGGGGTAGGCCGGCTCCGGTGTCTGCTGAGGAGGGAGGGGGCACGGTGCCAGCCCCGCCCACGGGACTGGCATTTTAACAAGCGTTTGCTCCAGTGCCCTGTTTGGTATAACAATAGAGTAACACCCTTGCTGGTCAGCTCCTTTCTCCCAAAAACCCAGGGGCCCATCGGCCCAGTCAGGCTTGCCCTCCCCTCTCCCCCAGGCAGTCCTTCAGCGGGGAGGACACTGGACCACGGGGAAGGACCAGAGAGGGCTCGAAGAAGTGCCTCGCTGGACCCAAGGGCTCACAACCCCCCCCCCCCCCCCACGAAAGCATCCGGACCAGGTTCCGGCGCTAAGCGACCCCTAAATGCCAGTGACCCTTGGCGGTATCCCCGTGGGGGAGGTGGGGTAGTGGTGATGCGGGCGGTTGCAGCGCTACCCTCTGGGGCTCCCGTCACCCCGCATCCCCAGTTCTGTAAAGGCTGCGTAGACCCCCACCCGCTGCACAGGCCGCCCCCGCGCGCCCCTCCGTCCCCCGCCGCCCCCTCCGCCCCCTCCGGGTACTCACGCTCCGTAAGTCGGGATCGGGGGCGGAGGCGGCGCGGCCCGAAACGTGTTATACACGGCCCTGCCCCGGCCCCGTAGGTGCGCGCCCCGGTAGGCAACGGCTGTGCCCGTGGTGGGGTAGGGGAAGCCGGTCACTGCAGGAAAGGGGCGCGAGAGAAGAGTGGCCGCGGGAAGGCGCACCTGCGCCCGGCCCCGCCCACCCGAGCAAGGCCTCCCGGCCCCGCCCACCCGCGCCCGGCCCCGCCCACCCGAGCAAGGCCTCCCGGCCCCGCCCCTCTCCCCCGCCTTTACCTGCATAGAATTCGGGTCCATAGACTGCACCTACCACGGGGTTGAGCTTCCAGCCTAGAACAGAGACAGGGGCCGGTCACTGTCTTCCCAAGCCCGTCCCGCCTCACCTTAGGACAGGGTCGCGGGGACGTCCCAGGGCTGGCCGGGTCCCTCGCTCTGCCCGAGGGTGGGTGGAGGAGTCCCAACACCCCCCAGTGCGGCTCTGCCGACCCTGCACCCACAGGCCGTTGGAACAGTGGGGCCACTTCGCTCCGGACGTTTTTCCCACATTGCACACCCGCGCCCAGGACACCAGCCCCAGCAGTTTCCACTTCCAGGGAGAGTGTAGCGCAGCCTCCGCTGCAAGGAGGGATTCTGTCTTGGGGCTCTTTCCCCACCTCCTGTCCTCAAATCTCCCTTCTGCTCCGGAGCTCCCTTTCCCAGTGCCAAGTCTTGGGCTCTGCCCTCTTATCCTCCTGTCCACAGCAGGACCCTGAAGGAGGGAGAGGAAGGGCCACTGGCTCCAGACCAAGGGTGACGACGTCTGCAATTCCTGCCATGTCGGGTGCCCATGGGGTCCTTACCACCAACGAGGTGGATGGCACACCCTTCCCACTTTGTAGAAGATATGGAGGCTTAGGGAGGTGCAGGAAGACTGGCCATGAAGGAGGTGTGAGGCCTCTCCCAGGATCCCCAGCTGGAATCTGCATGCCAGTCCTCCCATTCCCAGGTGGGCCCGTCCTGCCGGTCCTCTCACAGAGGACCAATGCACAAAGACCTGACTCCACCTGGAGCCTCTGGGAGTGGAGACCAGTTGGCTCTGAGCAGCACCAGCCAGGCACTGGATGGGGCCAGGCCCAACCTCAGCACTGTGAGGAGGGACAGGAGGGACCTAAACCTACCAGCCAGCTGGTGAGATACATCCTGGAGAGGGTGGCTCTTCTCCACATGGACTGCATGTGACAGCCCCTCACCCAGATTCTAACAGCCTCATCACAGGGCAGGTAGATGAGGGCCATCCAGGGACCCCTCTCCACCCCTCCAGGAGACTGAGCCGCCTGCCACGCCCAGTCCACCATCTCTCCACCTAGACTGGATGTCAGGGCTGGGCCTCTGGAGTCTTCCAAAAACCAAAGTTTAGAAAGGGAGAGTGGGCTGTTAGTGAGACCCCCGTGATGGAGTGAGCCCTGAGGCTATCCCAGGTGCACCTTCCCCAGGCGCCACCCTAGATGAGGGAGACTCTGAGGTCAATGTCGGCTTCAGGGGCCCTGGGACCTGGACTCTGGCTTCCTGGGTGCCCCTGTCAGTTCTGGCTGTCCAGGTACTTCCACCTCTCCCTGCTGGCCCCACTTTAGCCTGGAGCCCCACAGCTCACAGAGGCAGCCTGAGGCCCACAGGGTGGCCCCTGTTTCTATTGTAAATAGGAACACCTGGTCAAGCTGGTGTGTTTGTCATCTTCAGAGGGAACTTCTGCCCTTTCCTCAAGTTCAGCGTGCTCAGACTACTCTGGGCCAGCCTGCCGGGGTCTAGGCAACCCCCTGCAGCCCTGTGATTCTTGCCCAGCTCTGTGAAGGCATTTCAGTGAGGCTGCTCTTGCAGCCAGGTACACAAAGGTTCTGCCACTCTCCAGTTCCCAACATCTGGCCAGCACTGGTGACAGACCCTTAGGAACCGCACAGCTGGCTGGGGATGAGTTCCCCTTGACATTCCTCACTGTCAGCATTTGGGTGCTGCCCAGAGAGCAGTGGCAGGCTCTTGAGTGGAGGGTGGGCAGTGTTCCAGTAGTGTCACGGCACCCTGCTGATCAGCCTAACCCTGTGGACATGTCTACGTTCTCTGCAGCCAATTAAGTCAATGGCGCTCCTTTCCTTGTGGGGGCCCAGTGTTTGCAATGGCTGCAAACAGCAGCCTCCTTGGTAATATATGCAGCTGTTGCTTGGATGGCTGGCTTAAGGGACCTTGGAGGCAGAATTAGCACTGCATGCCCTTGACTGCCCTGTGCTCCCAGTTTGAGCTTCAGTCAGTTATTTGGGGTGCTTTTGGGAAGCCCTAAGGTAAGTGCCTCGCACTGACATTGGCCCATTGCCACATCCACCTGCACCAACTGCAGAACAAGGAGCATGTGATTGACACCCTATGCAGGGCCAAGTTCAAATCCTCTCAAGTTCTTTGATCGCCACATTGCAATGAAGTGGGGCTTTACCAGGTTTAAAGTGGATGAATTTGGAAATGTAGTGGCTGAGAAGCAACTTATCCCAGTCATGGGCCCTGCTGCCCACTCATGCCCACGGGTAAATCCTACTTCCTGTCCATCCGATAAAGTGTCACCACTTTTACTTCTCCTGCCTAGCACCAGATCACAGAAGTCTCAGCCATAATGTACTGGGGACACTTGCAAAGCTGGGGTACTGCCAGTTTTTAGAAAGAACTTGAAATTTGAGTCTTCAAAAAAGCTGGGAGGAAGGACACGATATTCAACTCTAATTGGGCCTGGCCAGAGCCCCTCTCCTCCTCTAGGACCTGACACAGGCATCAGATTGGCCCAAGCCCCGGGCAGGCTTCTGTGCTGGTTGGTCACCTGACTCCATGTGGGGCAGATCACTCGGGGACACGAGTGGCTGGATGTGATGTGGTGCACCCTGTCCCTATGCAGGGGTAGGTGGCTTGCAGAGAGACCTGTCCTGACTACAGGCAGCAGGATCTAGAAAAGGCCTTGGAGTGTGGCTGCAGTGTTTGAAGCAGCCCCCTGGCCTTGTGGAACTAAGGTGTGCAGCGGCCACAGCCATCCCTCCAAGGGTTTCCATGGCCAGCTCTTAACATCGGCCGATGTTCAAAGGAAAGGTGCTTAAAGGAAACCCTGCACCCTGCTGCAGTCAGGTGCACACATGTGACTAGGCAGTTAACTCAGGGACCGCGGGGTCAACCTGGTGCTCACAGCGTCCTCAGCACTTCTAAAGCCCAAGGGGAACAGCTCCTTCCACAGCTTCGCACTTGATCCGGAGCACTTCTGCCTCTGGGCCCTAGGCTGCACTTAGAGCATTATTTGCCCTTTAACAGCCCTGGGCAATGGATATCACTATTCCTGCTTTGCAGATGGGGAGACTGCAGCTCAGAGAGGTCTAGAAGCTTGTCCAAGATCACCCAGCATGCTTCGAGTTCTTCCTGAGCGTGTGCATACTGTGTCAGGGCAGCAGGTCTGACCAAGAACCCTTCCAACGTGAGCCCCTGGGTGAACCTATGCCAGCACCCAGGAGGCCATGGCGATCCCAGGGTGCCCAAAGACTATGCACATGGCCTCTGGGGTACCAGGGGCTCCATTCTGATGCATGGGTGGAGGTGGTCACCCCAGAACTCTTGCCTCAGTTGATTACCCCTTCTAGCTGGACAGAAGCAGGAGAGCTGGGTCACCAGCAGTGGAGGACAGCACCTAGGAGGGCTGGCCTGCAGCAGTCTTGGCTCTCTAGGACCAAGAGTCCTAGGGCCTCTGCCTGGCCCCTTACCATTGGTGTAGGGATTCCCGGTCTTCTTGTTAGTCATGACTCGGGCTGTGGCATTATTGACCTGCCAGAGAGGGAGAGAGGAGGGAAGGGAGCATTAGCCTCCTCGCAGGCCCACTGTCCACCCCAGTCCTGCCCATGCTGCTCCTGCCTCCCCATGGTTTCCGGGGAGGGGGCTGGAAGCTGGGAGGGAGGCCCCAGGGTGCCCAGGCTGCCACCTGGCCTGGCCCAAGGCCCCTGGTCCAGACCTGCCACCTCCTGCTCTTCGTGGGCTGTTCCAGTAAGGAGCCCGGCCTCTCTGGCAGCCCAGGACTGTAGGAGAAGCTCGCCGCCAGCTCCCCAAGTGCCCCCGGAGCAGCCGCCCGTGGCCTGCAAGACCTTTTCTCCCTGGAAGCTGCTGAGGCTCTCCTAGGTACAATGGCCACTCCCTGCCCCCAGGATCACCCCTCCCCCTCGGGTCAGGGTCCTCATCTGGTCTGGGCACCCAGAGTTTTCTGCTAGGGGTGGGCAAGGCAGGTGGGAGCTCTGGACAGGAGGGCACCCAGGGGCCTGTCAGACTGCCCAGGAGGACACAGTGAACAGGAGCCAGTGTGGAAAGGAGTAGGGAAAAGGGCAGGCGGTGCCCATGGAAGGATTCGGGCCACACGGCCTGCTCCCACATCCTTGGTGTGAGCCCACAGGGCCTGGGCTATGTCCCCTGGAGCCCACTGGGCACTGCTGGTTCAGAGCCCACGGAACACCTTTGGCTTCTGAAACCTCCCTCCTCTTGCCCGCGGGCTCCTCCTTAGCTGCCTCCGGCCTCCAGCCTCTCCTGGAGGCCCTGCCTGTCTGGAACCCAGCTGGGGACCACCAGAGCCACCGAGGCAGGGGAAGTGGGCAGCAAGGGGTGGGGTGGGGAGGCCCTGGCTGCCCTTCGGGTCACTTGCTGCTGCCTCTGCCGGTATCCAGCAGGAGCTGGGAGTGAAGGCGGAGGGACCCAGGGCACAGTACAGGGCCTGTGGGGGGGTGGTGGGCAGGGGCAGCTCTGCTCCCTGCTGAGAAGGGCCTGGAGTCAGCTCCTGGGTGGAGTCTGCCGCCTGCCAATGGGACAGACAGGCAGCCACTCTGCTTCAAGTTGCTAAGCCTCAAACACAGTTTCTGGGGCTTCCTGGAGTCTGGCTGGGGACAGGGCTCTCCTGGGAAGTGGAAGGAGGGGGAGGGGAGGGACCTTGGGGAGCCTGAAGCCCAGGCAGTGGGCTCAGCCAGAGGCCAGCCATGGGGCTCTGGCCTCAGTGTGGCCCTTGCTCCTGCCGCAGAGGACCCTGGGGGGGTTCTGCTGGGCGGCCAGCGGCGGGCTGGCGGGGCCCCAGAGCGACCTCCCTGGCGCAGCACACTTATCTGAGCACCTCAATTTTTCGTCCCTCTACGATCGTCCCATTCAGCTTCTCCCGGGCTCGGTCAGCATCTGAGCTAGTTTCAAAAGTTACAAACCCAAAACCCTGTGAGCAGAGGAGGACAGACACGGAGAGAAGACAGGATGAGAAAAGGGGGAAGAGAGGAGTGGGGAGGGGGCACGGGAGAGGGCGGGGGGGAGAGAGGGCCGAGTCAGGAGAGTCGGAGAGCCTCGGGCAGCCCACAGGCGTGGTGCCACCGCGGGATGCACGGGGCGTGTGGGCCCTGAGCGGGGGCAGCTGCTGCCCGGCCTGAGCCCGACTGGAGCTGACCGCCTGCCCCTCCAAGGGGAGAGGCCAGAGCTACAAGAGATGCTGACCTGGCCAGGGGCCGGGCCTGCACCCCAACCCCTCCTCAGGCGGGGGCCAGGGCTGGGCTTCAGGACACACGGGGAAGCAGCCCCACCCACCCCTGCCCTAGGAGCCTGGGGTGGGGGTCTCGCCTTCTGGAGGGGCGACAGGGCTTGTCTTTGCCGGGCACCCTCCCAGCCTGCCCACCCTGCAGCCCCTTCCCCCAGCCTCCAGGCCATCTCCAAGGGCAGGCCTGCGGCCCTGGGGGTGAGTGGGGGGTGGGGGGACCCAGGCCCAGGGTGGGGCGCTGGGGTGCAGGCAAGGGTCCTGGCAGCTCAGAGAGAAAAAGCAGCGGCAGCAACAACACAGACAGCTGGGGGCGGGTGGGAGCGCGGGGAGACAAGCACCCGTGTCGCCCGGGGTCCTCGGGCGCGAAGCTCTCCAGAAGGAAACGCACATTTCACAGTTAGCCTGGCAGGACCTACAGCTGGCGCGGTAATGGTGGCGGCCTCTGCGTGGCACCCACCTTGGAGCCCCGCTCGTTAAAAATGATCTCCACGTCTAGAATTTTCCCGAATTGCTGCAGAGACAGAAGCAGAGGGGAGGGCAGGGACACAGGAGAGAGGGTTAGGACACCACCCGTCCACTCCGCTCCAGAGACGCCCCAGGGCCCCTCCCCGTCCACAGCAGGGCTGGCAGGGACGCCCACACCCTCTCCCGGAGGCCTGGGTCTTCCTCTTGAGGGGCAGTGCAGGATACTGGCCCCACTGCAGGCTGGACTGGGGATGGGGGGTGCTGTATCACCAGGGTCCTCTGGGACATGGCCACGTGGGGAGGGACGCTCAAGGCATCACTGCTGTTCCTCACTGTAATAAAGGGTGAAGGTCACCAGGGCCCCTCTCCACAGGTGCGATGGGGAGGGGGGTGGCACGAGCTGGGGCTAGGAATGGGGGTGGGGTGACAGCATCAGGACCCTTGGTTGGGAAAGGGACCCTCAGGCTTCCCTGAGATGGGGAGGAGGAGAGGAGGGGTGGTGGGAGGAGGAGGAGGCTGACGAGGGGAAGATGAGGGGAGAGGAGGGCAGAGGGACCAGGGAGGGGGTCCAGGGCCTCACGCTGGGGCCTTGCAGGACCCTGCACTGCCTGCGCTGGGTGGGCCGGGCTATGTCAGGTGCACAGCAGCAGGGACCAGAGCCCAGGCCCCTGTGTAGGACACACTGCAGTCAGGCCAGGACACTCTGGCTGCCCCTTCCTGCACCATCACCAGCTGAAGTCCCTGTGGGCGCCTGTCTCTCACTGCTATGTGAGGCCATGGGCCTGTGAGCCAGGTCCCTGAATAACCCCACCAGGTCCTCGGGGGCTCAACCTGTAGCCTGTGCCGGCAACTGACGGGGTCCCCTTCCTCTTGAGCAGACCCAGGGGCCGGACAAGAGCCTTGGAGGCCCAGTGAGCCAGGGCAGCAAGTCCCCAATCTCTCAGGTTCTGAAAAGTGCAGGACTTTGTCTCTGCACTAAAGGGACCCAGCAAGCAGACGCTGGCCGAGGGCCTGGGCTGGGAAGAGCTCAGAACTGTCAGAGGCCCTACCCAGGCACAGGCTCGGAGAAGAGCCCTAGGCCCCAAGGCCACACCCCCCAATTCTGAATCATTTTAGCCCTCAGCAAGTCTGGGCTCCAAGTCAAGGAGGCAGGGAGTGGACTTCCATGGTCACCTTGGGCTGGGGACTGGGATTTGACCATCTCTGGGCTGCTGGGAGGCACCTCCTGTTTGCCTGACAGGCTCAGAGAGAGGGCGCACCTTGTCCCCAGGCACCCAGAGGAGGTCTTGCTTGGGACTGCTGCTCTGTGTGAGGCCAGAGGCCGGGCTGGCCTGCAGGTGCCAGGTGCTAGGGGACAGGAGTTAGATGGCAGAGTATGACCAAACCCGCTGCCAGGACCAGGGGACTCCACAAGTTCCTGAAGACAGGTGGTATGGGTGGAAGGCGGACTTCTGGTGGGGAACGGGGACAGTGGGGGACAGGGACAGTCACAAAAGACCCTCTTCCTGCCCTGCCCCACAGGTCCAGCCAGCTGGACCTACGCAGGAAGGACTCTTGGAACCTCTCCACCAGCACCGGGAAGCTGCTTTGGCACCCGGGCTGAGAGAAGGCTGGCAGGGATAGATGGGCCCTGGCACACTCACCCCGAACATTTGCCGTAGGTCGGGGTCCCTGAACCGGAAGGGGATGTTGGAGACGTGTAGCCGCTTGGGCTGCTGCTTCTCTGTGGGGTCGGAGGGGTGGAGTGGCTGGCTGTCCGTCTGTGCCGCCTCATCTGCCTGCTGCGGGGAGAGGACCTGGCTGTGGAGGGGCCTGCTCACCCCGTCTGCAGCAGGCTGTCCCGTGCCTGGGCCCAGACCGAGGATCTGGGCCGAGTCCCCACACTTCGGCATCTCCACGTCCGAGGACCCACCTCTGAGACTTTGCCCAGATTCACAGGCCAGCTCCCTCCTGCCATCCCAGCATCAGACCTCCTTGGCCGTCTGCTGTGAGCTCATCTGCTCAGGCCTGACCACAGAGGTGAAACCTCAATGGCCACTCAGTCCCAGTGAGCACTGTTGCTCTCAAGGATGTTTTGGGGGTGTAGAGACCCTTCTGTCGTCACGGCCAGATAGACTTCAGAACCAGGCCTCTGGGCACGTGTATCTGTAAATGCCTCTCATGGCGAGCTCCTGCAGAGGTTCCTTCTTATTCTAGCCCTGCTACTGCCACTCAGGACAGCAAAGTCTGTCCCATACCGTTGGTCCTAATGTAGGTCCAAATGCTGGCCAGCACAGGGGCTCTGAAGGGACTGAGTTTCAGAAAACAAGCTGCCCATGCGCCAACCCTCCCCTCACAGTTCCCAGTTAGAAGCCCAGGCATCCTGAGGCAGCATGAAAGAGGCCTTGCCTGCATCTGGTGGACAGGCCACGAGCTCACACGAGGCTGGCCTCCAAGCTGGCTCAGTGCAGATGCATCCACAAAAGCCAGGGCAGAGAGTGAGCTCCGGTCCTGGACACCAGGTCTGAGGCCTCACCTGCCAGTCACGCTCACCCCAGGCCACAGATAGCCAGCCAGCCTTGCACCTTGCTCTGCTCAGGTGGTGGGCAGCACTGCAGCGGAGTGTCCACAGTGGTGGCCAACGTCGGGCGTGGGCACCCAGCCATGGGGTCAGCAGGCTGAGGACTTGCCCTTTGTCGGCTCAGTTCCCTTCCTGCCTCAACTCCCTACTGGTCATTGCGATTTTGAGGGACCCCCTCCAGACACATGGCTTGCACTTGGATCTCTGACTTGCTTCTGGGGCAGGTACCAGCTGATGGCACTGGGTGGGGGTGTCTGGCTCCAGCCACCCTGGGCCTCTGTGGGCACAGACAGAGGATGCCAGGAGGCCTGTGCTGCAGTTGGGACAAGTGGAGGAGCTGGTGGCCATGGTCTCCCGGGTGGCCCTAGGAGCAGAGGCAGCCAGCCTGGCAGAGCAGGAGAAAAGCTGGCCAGAGACACGGGTACCAAGAGCTGCTGTGGAGACCCTGGGGACCCTCTCTGGGAGTCCCCAGGGTCTCCAGGAAGCGTCTGGTTTGCTCAGGCCATTTCAGGAGGGCTGTCGCCTGGAGTGGACGGTGAGTGGGGCTGAGGCCTTACACCTCAGTCAGGGAAATGGAGCCCAGGAGGTGGGGCCCCCCCTCAGGCCACACGGAAGCTAAGGGGCAATGGACTCGAGTGGCTATCTGGCTTTCTCTGTCCCCTTTCTGGAAGGTTGGGCCACTCGCTCACACTCCTGAGCTCAACAGGAGGCCTCTGACCAGGCTTCAGGGCAGCAGGAGGCCTTAGGTGACCAGGAGCCTGCACCTCCTAAGCTGCAGAGGGCCCTGGTAATGGCCCCCGGAGCCCAACAGGAGCTGGGAGCCTGCAGGGTATGGAGCACATGGTCCCCTGTACACAATGCCTTCCTGCGCTGGCAGATGAGCACACGGCACACACACAGGTCAGGGCGGCTGCAGCCAGGCGCCCCCCACCCCCAGTGCCATCAGCTTATACCCTGGTCTCATGTCACCTGGACTGCTGCCCCTGAGGGGCTGAGTGGCCAGGTTCTTGAAGTGGGCAGGGCCTTGGGCTTTGGCAAGCTGGGCCAAAGGTCAACCCAGGAGCTCATCCATGGGGGCTGCACGTGGGATGGACGGCTTCGTGGCAGGAAGAATTGGTGGGGGAGGGGGCGGACAAGCCTCTGGAGACTGCCAGCCCGGCCTGCGTGACAGCCCCACTTCCGTGGGGCAATGCAGGGCAGCAGACATGGGCTCTGAGGGCACATGGGGCTCCCCCTGAAGGCCTGGAAGGCCCACACCCAGCTTCCCGGTGCTGCTGCCCCCGCCGTCGCAGGCCTTGCCCAGGAAGCAGCACTGCCCCAGCATGCCAGGGCCTTGCATAGGTCTGAGTCTCACTCTGTGGCCACGGCAGGTGTTGTACAGGGGCCTGTCATGGAGTGCGCCCCTCCCCATGCATTCCATGTCCTGGATTTGGGAATCCAGCCTGGATAGGGACATGCAGTGCTGGCTTTGGACCACCAGAGGGCACTGGTCAGCGCAGCCATGTGGCTACCAGGAGGATGGAGGAAGCCCTCTCCGGGGAAGGCCAGTGGGGAGGGGGCCTGGGACTGGTGCTGATGAAGTTGGGGTGACCAGACCACCCCAACCTCAAAAGCTCTAAAGGGGCACAGGTCAGGAGAAAAGGGGTGCGGGACATGCACATGGTATGAGCCGTGAGGGGCCAGGGCTCAGGAAGAGCCCCCCTGCCTGCCCCGCCCTTAGCTAGGCTGTGGACAGGCAGGTGGATGGGCTCAGGGACTGTAAACCGTAAGGGGTGCTGAGAAGCCCGGACGTAACTGCACGCCGCCCCTGCCCCTGTGCGGGATGGAGGCCTGCCCACCATTTATCACAGCGGCTCAGCCGCCTCCTCCCCGCGGCTTTCTGAGGGGCTCCCCCTCTTGTTTTTAAAGCAATCTGTGCTTCCAGTTCTCCAACGTAGGGAGAACAGAGACTCAGCAGTATCCCCCGCCCCCGGGAGTGTGGTGGCTCTGCTTCAGGGTCGCCTCTTCACTGGGTCCCCTCCCAGCAATCATGGAGCCTCCCCCTCCGGCCTCCACCCACTCAAGGCCAGGAGTCAGCTCCTGTGGGCTGGGCTGGGGTCTGGGCGCTGTGCAGCGCATCTCCCACACTCTGAGGAGCCTGCACCCCCTTGGCCTGGGCCTCACTGAGCTCAGCACAGAGAGAGGCAGTCAGAGAAAGAAGGCCCTGGGCAGGACCCCGCAGGACCCCGGCCCTACATGGGGACAGAGCCAAGCTCTGCTGATGTGGCACAGGATGAACCGGCTCTTGGAGAGCTTTCTCTGCAGCCCCATCTCTGTCACCCTTTTCCCCCAGGGACCTCCTGGGCCCTTGTCAACGACCCTGCCATCGGCTCCGGGGGACGGCCTGGCTCTCCCTGGTGGGTCCCCGTCGCTGAGGAGGAGGGCCCTCTGCACATGGCCTCCAGCCGTCGGCCAGGAGCGCCTTCTTCAGCACAGGGAGCTGGGCAGCCCCTCCTCTGGCAGCGCCCGGTGCTCCTGCTTGGCCTTTGAACGACCACCTCTTCCCAGCACCGCTGCTGGCCTCGGCACTTGTGGCATCGTGGTGGTGGCCGCATCGCCTGCCCCGCCCGCTCCAGCCTGGAGAGTGGCTTCGTGGCTGAGCGACCGTGGGGTGGTGTGAGGCCGACTCCTCTTCCCTCCTGCCATTGTCAACCACCCTCCTGCCAACGTCCACCCCTGCCCTGGAGTGGAGAAGGCAGGGACCCGAGGCTGAGGCTCCTGGAGGAGCGGCCCATCGTCCACCTTCCTCCACCTTCCTCCACCCGGCGAGCCCCAGCCCTCTGGAGCAGCTGCACTCTTCCAGCATGTTCTATCTGCACATCAGTTTCTCTGACATGCTGAGGTGCCCTTAAGCACAAAGATGGGGGGACCCCTCTAGGTCCCCCTGGCTGCCACACTCACATGACCTTGAGTGAATGAATGAGTGATCCTGGGGGCACCTGCCATCTAGACCCTTAGGGTGCTGCAGAGTAGTAAGGTAAGGTCCCCAGGTCCCCCTGCAGCACCCCTCTGCACCCCGGGGCTGCCCTCTGTCCACAGAGTGCCGCAGTGTCCTGGGGATGACAGTGTGAGATGCGGACCCAGGCGCAGGAGCTCCGGGTGTGGGTCTTCCAGACAGACGGCCTTCTCCACAGGAAGAAGAGGGGCTCTGCCAGAGCGGAGGTCCCCTGGCGGAGGTCCCCTGGCAGAGAAGAGGAGCTGTCACAGGGAAGGACCTGTTGGGCCCACTGAGACTTTGGAAATCAGCACAAGCTCTGCCCTGGGGACCCTTGGAGCCAAGGCTGCTGGCAATCACAACTGCTCATCTGAGGGGTTCCTGACTTCTGCACCCTCCATGGGAATAGACTGGGGTCTTTGTGCCTCTCTCCTGGGTGGTGGAGGTGTCCGGAGGGCCTTGAGTTGGCTGGAACATGGATCCCCCAATTCCCAGCAGGAAGCCTCCTGAGAGAAGAGGAGGAGGAGCCCTGGTGGGGCCAGAAACCCTAGGAAAGCCTTCCCTGAGCCTCAGCCCTGTGGTATCCTCGGGGTGCTGGCTGGGAACGGCAGGAGAGGAACTGCACACTGAGAGAGCCCCGGTACCCACACGCCCGTCAGTCTCGGGCCACAATAGGTCTACTGCGCCACCCTGGGTCTGGGCAGGTCCGGACTTCCAGAGGCCACCTTTTCAGGGGCTCTGGGTGGCTGACTGATGGGTACCCGGAAGCCCTTCAGAAGGCGCCTCCCTCCTGGCCCTGGACAGCCCAAGGCAAGGCGCTCTCACCAGCAGAAGGACATGCTTCCAGGGAAGGGCAGGGAGGCCCTGGTGCCTTTGCGACATCTGGGCTCGTGGCAGGGCCAGGGGCTGAGTGTCCTGACCTGGCACTGAGAGCAGGCACCTAAGAGGGGACCCCGGGGAGCACTGAGTGGAGGGAAAGAAGAGACCAGGGCACAGGGTGGCCCCATCCCAGGAGCTCAAGGGAAGCGGGACCTGGTGGGAGAAACGAGGTTCAGGCCAAGGATTGGCACCCGCCCCTGCGGCCAGCCCTGTAGCCCTGCACCCTAAATCAGGCTTGGGGAAGCCAAGAGGAGGCTCAGATGAGCTGAAAGAGTGTCCCCACATCTGCAAGGACAGGATGCAGGCAGATGCTGCCAGCACCAGGCAGCCACCCTGGGAGGGAGCCGGCTCCTCGAACCCTGGGCCACCAGAGACGGCATCTGCCACCCTCTCAGGCTCCCTCCCAAGGTGGCAGGCTTCTCCTGCATGAGTGCTCCAAGGTCAAGGGCTCAGGCCCCCAGAGGCTCGCTGTCTTTGTGGGTATCCCTGATGTCTCCAAGAACTCCTTCCTAGGGTGGTCCAGTCCCTCCCACCTGCAGCCTGCATTTGGCCCCAGGTCACAGAACAACTCTCTCCTTTGCATCCCAGCATGAAAGACCCGTGCATCTCCACCCTGACCCCTTTGGAGGACCCGAAGAGACCCAGCCCCAGGGAAGGAAGGCCAAGGCTGCCCGCTCATCTGGGCTCCTCTGGCCCAGTGTGTTCCTCAGGAGGCACTCCAACCCCTGAGCAGCGAGGCTGGCCTTTTTTGGCTGGACTACCACTCTGGGTGTAGTAGGATCCTGGTAGGCCATCGTTGCTGGCTCTGGGGTCCTCCCATGCAGCCAGGCCCCTTTCTGATGTTTTTGTCCTTGACTGGTGGTGGCCAGAGGACAGGGCTGGTCATTTTTTCTCTGTACCCCAGAGTTAATTCAGAGACTGGCATACAGTGGTGCTCAGCAAATGTCTGGGTGAATGAGCAATGACAGAGGCCTTTACGTCGGTCCTGGTGGTGGTGTCTGTGGTGGCCACAGGCTGTCCCAAGGCTGCAGGGCTCCTGACTGTTCTCAGCTGTGAGCCGTCAGTCCTCACTTGGTGTCACCTGTAACCCCGCCTGGCTCAGCCCCTGCTTTCTTCCAGGCAGAGCTGAGGCTCAGCACCAGAGGCTCCATTTGTTCATAAGAAGTGGCGACTCAGCCAGGTAGGCCTTGTCTGCGGGTCCATCAGAAGAAAGCTGGGCCACCTGGCCACGACTTGCTCTTGGTAGATCTCTCTGGCTCGGGGGCCACCTCTCTGAGCCCACGTAGGTGGTGGGTGGGTTGGATGGATCAGTGCCGGGGTGCCCAGGAGGTATGGTCTGGCTCCCAGTTCTAGGAGCCCAGGGGTCTGGCCTTCTATGTCTGGGGAGTCTATGGGAGGATCTGGCACCCACATGCCAGGGAGGCACAGAAAGGCCTGACAGCCCAGGGGGCAGCTGCGTGGGCTCTCTCCATGGAGAGCTTGGGTGACACTGGAGGCCATCGCCGGCAGGAGAGGGTGACACCGGATGTGCACAGCATCTTGGGAGTCAGCCCAGGAGGGGGAAGGGCGGAGGAGTGCAGCTGGGGGCCATTGGAGGCGCCAGGGCGGTGCCGCCCTGCTCTGGCCGGCCCCGCCAGCTCACAGGGCCAGCTGCTGGGAGGGAGCCAGCAGGGGCATCGGGTGAACCCACAGCCCTGAGCAGAATGCTGTCCAGAGGCCAGTGAAGGATGGAGCAGGCGGGGCCTGGGGGGCCTGGCCTCCGGGAGGGGCTGCCTGGACAGGGAGCCCACGGGGTGGGACTGCTCCTCACCAGCTCCTGCTCCATCAGGAAATCTGAGAAGTGCAGGGATCAGCGCTTTTGCTCCAGCTGCATTACAACCACATAATTGAAGCTATCTGATTGGCGGGCGGCCAAGCAGGTAGATTACAAGTGATTAGAAATGATAGGAGGGGCCTGCGCGCCAGACAGCCCCGCCGCCTCCCCTCACCCACGCTGGCGTGCCCCTGAGACCCCACGGCCAGGCCTCTGGCCCCCGCCATCTCCCTCGCTTTCCATTAACAGGTCTCTGGTAGCGGAGGATAGGCTTCCCACCTCCCAGGTGAGCTGAGAGGCTTGTGGAAGCCAGAGACAGCTGGAGGTGGGCAGGGGGGCCACTGTCCCCTCCTGGTGCCAGCTGATGATCGTGAAGTCCAGGCTGGGAGAATCTTTGCTGGGATCAGGACCCCTGGACAAGGCCCGGACAAGCGTCCCCTCCTAGACACCCCACTCGTTTGCCTCAGGCCCTCCTGAGCCACCCTCTTCTGGGCGCACCCCTCCTGCTACTCCTGGGCTGGGCCCTGGGTGGCGAAGGACACTTACCGGCACTGTCTGGGTCCCAGCGATGGGCTGTGTGCTGGCCTCTGTGCCCGGCTGCTCTGGGTGGGTCTGTGCTGGTGTGTACAGGGTCATGCCATGCTCTGGGGGCACCGGGGTCTGGCCCGAGTAGTCCTGCGTGGGGTGCGGTGGGGGTGGGGCGTACTCAGCGGGGATACCATTCTGCGGCGGAGGAGGGTACTGGGCAGGGGGGTAGGGCTGGGCCATCGCTTCAGGCGGAGCCGTGGCGT
Source organism: Callospermophilus lateralis (assembly GCF_048772815.1). Taxonomy (NCBI): domain Eukaryota; kingdom Metazoa; phylum Chordata; class Mammalia; order Rodentia; family Sciuridae; genus Callospermophilus; species Callospermophilus lateralis. The sequence continues at coordinate 3,109,591 of NC_135315.1, read as the reverse complement.
CCTGATTACCCTGCAGGAGGAGAGAGAAGGCCTGCTTAGTCTTATCCTGTCCCAGAGCCCTCGGGGATGGGGATGGTGCCTTTCAGCTGAGCAGAGACTTTCCAGAAGCCCTGGTGGTAGCCACATAGCACTTTCAGATGCATTTTCCTGGTCCCCTAGCAGGGGCACAGCTGAGAGCAGGAGGTGGTGCTGGACTGGGGGGCACCGGGAGTCCAGGTGCAGAACGAGACACCCCTGAGCACGGGCAGCTTGAAGTCCTCAGGACGCACTTAGGTGCTTCTTCCCCCTTGACGACCCTCCTAATTTAAAAAGACCACTTTAGGTTGAGATGACTACAGACTCACATGCAGTTGTAAGACTAAGAGTGACGCCGTGTGCTTTTGACCCAGTGTCCCCAGTAGCAGTGGCCTGAAAGACCAACACCACTAAGATACCATTGATTTGATCAAGATGTGCAATGTCCCGCAGCACGAGGACCCTTCCTGTCCTCTGGCTGGCGCTCGTGCCTGGCCTCCCTGCAGGGCTGAGCCCTGCTTTCCCAGCCGCAGAGCTTCCCGCCAGCCTGGATCCCTGGAGGCAGAGCCGGTCCAAGTCCCAGAGATGGCCATCACGCGGGAGCCTCACCAACCAGAAGCTTCTGCCTCCATCTCCAGGTCCTCAAGGAGGTCCCGAAGACCCCTCCCTGCCCTTGTAAAGGCCTGCTGCCAGGGGAGGGGACGTGCACTCCCTGAATGCCAGCCCTAGCCCTCGTGGGGGCTTCTAGTAGCCCTAGGCCAGCACCGGCAGAGGGGCAGGGCAGGCCCTCGGAGTGGCATGCGGGCCGCGGCACAGCAGTTCCCCCAGGAGCAGATCCTTGGCCCCACCCCGGCTCCTGCTGGTGAGAACCACTGAATGAGGCCTATAAGAAGCCTGGCGGAGCCCTGCCCCGGAGAAGAGCTTGGGCTTTCACGCCCTCAGAGTGAGGGCCAGTGGAGGCAGGAGAGGGGGCCTCTGCTTTGCTTCCTCCCCACTGCAGACCCGCCCTGAGCAGAGAGGCACGGACCCGGGGCGTGCGTGGTGGGAGTCCATCTCCTGGAAGGACAGGTGCCATCTCCTGCTGGAACAGCCCAACGGGAAGGGCTGCACGTGGCTGAGGGCAGTTTGGCCCAGCTCTGGAGGGACCAGGCGCGAGCGCGAGTCCCTGCTGTGCTGGCTTTGCTGGAGGAGGAGGGCTGCAGCGGGGCAGCCGCCTCCGGCACCTCGCACCCGCCGCTCCCCGGCAGCCGGCGACCACAGGCGTCCCTCATTTGCTGACATCAGTGCGCACCCACTGGGTGCCAGCAGGCCTGGGCTCCCCGTGGAAGGGTCTTTTGCTTCCCTGCACGTCTGCAGGGTCCCCTTGGCCTGGCTCTTCACTGTCCTCTCACCCCACCTCCCTCTGCCACAGCCTTAGGGTTGCAGGCCAAGTGCCTTCGCCTGCCAAGGGGGACCCTTCATGTGCCCCGTGCCCCCCCAGGCCCACCCTACGTGCTTTAATGTCTCGTCTGTCTTCACCTCAGGACGGGTGTCCCGCAGAGAGTGGCCAGGCCTTGTTCTCCGTCATATCTCTCGCTAGGTTACTACTCGTTCCCCCCACACTGATTCTCCAGCATCTGGGGTGTGTCAGACCTGAACCGGGCTCAGCTTGTCCAGCAGGAAGGGAAATGCACACCACAGCTGCCCTGATGCCAAATTAGCTGAGCACCCTGAGGAGCCTGGCTGCCACTGGGGCTGTGGTGAACGAGGCCAGGGCCCGAGGCTGGGTCCTGCTCCCCAGTGCTGGCCCCGCCCGTGTCTGTCTGACCACCAGCTGGGAGGACAGTCGGCGCTGCCCTGCTCCCCTTAGTGCCCACTGTCACCTCTGCTGGGCTCTGCAGTGGCGGCTGTCCCCTCTCTGTCACCCTAGGACACACCAAGAGAGGGCTTCAGCCAGAAATCCTGCCCCCTTCTTTCTGCATAGCAAAGCCGCCTGGTCCCGCCCTCCCTCCACAGACACTGGAACTGGGGAAGCACGGCCTCTGAGGGAGAGACCAGGTGGCACAGGCACTCGCTCAACGCCTGCGCCTGGAGGGTCCTGCCTACTGCTACCAAGCGGCTGGGAGGCCACGCCACCCACTGCTGGCTGGCACACTAGCGTCCAGTCTGGGAAGTGGGGGCAAGGGAGTGTCCAGCGCAGTGGGAGAGGACCCAGCACCTGGGATGGCCCAGGGGGAGGGGCAAGGCCAAAGGGTGGACAGGAAGCAGGGAGTGTGGAGGGCGCGGGAGGGCGCGGGCCTGTCAGTGGGCCTTGGCAGACACTGGGGAGATCGATTCACTGATGAATATTTGATTAGCGCCTTCACTAACTTACACCATCTCCCCCGCTCCCCCGCTCCCCCCTCCTCCAAGGCCAGAGGAAGGATGGGCGCCCCACCCATCCCTCCCTCCCCCCCAGGGCCCCTCCCTGGGTTGCAACTGGGACTGTGTGATAGCTGCCAATCAAGCCCACTGTGGTGGTTCCTGCAGGGCTGAGCCCAGAGCTGAAGAGCACAGTCAGGGGGGACCTGCCAGTACAGAGGCAGCAGGCAGTGTGCTGTGCAGCAGGAACGTGACAAACATGTCCCCGGGCGGGGGGAATGACTGCATGTGAAGAAAGAGGGACAGACCTGTGGACACGGTCACCGACTGAGCTCTACACGCCATCTCACTGAGTCCCCGTACCACGCCAGTAAGGCAGGCTGGGTGTCACTCTGCTCCGCAGTCAGGAACAGGAGGCTCAGGGCCGAATCCCCCTGCTCCTGCCCTGTGGCCGGGGAGGTCGGCCAACACCCTCAGGTGGGGGATTCAGACTGAGCAGGTCTCTCCAGAACCCCGCTGCGCTGGCCTGCCCTGTGCCTCCTTGTCTCATGTTTGTCCACCCATTCCCCACGTGGGAGGGATCCCGATCACCACTTTTTTGTAGCTGTAGATGGACAGAATTCCTTTTTTATTTGTTGATTTTCGTGTGGTGCTGAGGATTGAATGCAGTGCCTCACACGCTAGGCAAGCGCTCTGCCACTGAGCCCCCGCCCAGCCCGCAATCACCAGTTCTACTGAGGCGCTAAAGTGCCTGGCCAGGCTCACGGAGCAGGTGAGCCCAGAGCCCTGAGGCCCACAGGACTGACCTACTGCATGCACTCTCTGCCTGTGTCCCCAGGGGGCTGGGTCGGTGAGGGCACGTTCCAGCTCCCTGGAGCCACCTGGGAGCTTCTCTGTCACTCCAGGTTAGTGACCCCACCTTCCCAGCCTGAAGCAGATCACGGGAGTGTTGACCCCACAGCAGTCAGTGAAGGTGGACTCAGGCCTGGATCAGTCCCAGGAGAAGGTCACATTCGCTAGCACCTGCTGCCTGGTCCTTCAGACCACACCCCAGCTGTCCCCTGGGCTGACCCAGGCCTGATGTTGGGGCACTGACCAAGGTGGTCTGCAACGAGCTCAGTTTGAATACTAAGTGTGGTTCCAGCAGCACTCACGGAGGCCCTGAGTGCGCAGGAAGGGGACTGAGGCAGTCTGTGTCCAGGAGGAGGCTCTGGTCTGGTGGGGCTGCTCCTGGGTGGCAGCATGGTGGCTGGAAGGCAGCGAGCTCCCGGGAGGGTGGTGTTCGTCCTGGCAGGGGGACCCGGGCCATGAACAGAGATCTGGAACCAGCTCAGGTGGGGGGCAAGGAAGTCAGTGAGGGAGGGCGGCTGTGCCGGCCCTGAGGCTGGGCCCAGTGCTCCAGGAGACTGCCTCGCGTCTGGCATCTGCCCAGTAGGCTTCTGTCCACCTTTCACCCTGTCCCTGTTCTGAGAGGCTGAGACTGGACTCCATGCTCTCTGGCTTCCGGGGGCTGGAGGGAAGCATGATCTGGGGGTGCTTGTTCCCTGCCTGGGGAAGCCGTCTCAGGCCAGCTCCATCCTGGACCAAGGGGGGCCTGGCCTCCTCTAATGAGGCCCTGCTCTGACTCCCCTCCATCACGGGTTCTGGGCACATCTTCATTGCCACCAGCTCCAGGCTCCTGTGCTGTCCCTGGTGATCCCGCCACCTGCCCTCTGGACACTTTTGTAAATAGTCTTGAAGCAAACTTGCCTCAAATTACTCTAGACAAGCCCCCTGCTGCCTGCTGGGTCCTGACATCCCGATGCTGGAGGAAAGGGCTCCTCTGGTCTGAGAAATGGGCAGTGAGGCTCTGAGACAGGCAGGCCCCTGCAGCTGATGGCCTAGTTGGCCTGGCCTTGGCTCCTGCACTTGGAGTGGAACTGCCCTTGGTCCCTGGACCCCAAGCACTGGCCTACCGTCACCACTGCTGAGTGAGCCTGGGCATGGCCTTCACCTATTGGACCTCAGCAACCCAGTCTGTGGAATGGGGACGGGGAGCTGTCCACCTGCAGGCAGAGGCTGGGTGGCAGGGCCCATCATCCCCAAGACCTAGGCCTGAGGGAAGGGCTTCTGCTCGCGCTGCTGGCAGGGTGCCTCCTTGTCCGGCCTGTGTCCTGCAGCCTGTGTGCGGTGCTGGACAGGACACAGTGCTCTGGAAGCCTGGCAGCGGCCAGCGCCCTCCCTGCACGGCCTGGCCTCCCTCCCTCTGCACAGTCCCTTCCTGGCGCCGTCCACTCCTAGGCCCTCCAGGCCAATTAAGCTAATTGCTCTCCGACTCCTCACCCCTGGAGAGAGGGCGCTGCGTGCCCGAGGTCTGCAGGCCAGGCTGCAGTGGGAAGCCGGGCACTGGGCCATTTCTCCCCACCTCTGGGCAGAGCTGGCTTCGAGGCAGGAGTGAGAGAGGAGCAGGGGGTGGGAGCCCCGTGACCACCTGGCGTGTACACCAGCCTGTCTGTCCTGAGAGGCAGTCCACCCACCCGCATCTGAGCCTGCCCAGGAGTGGACCTCACCCCCACAGCCACCCCTACCCATCTATCTCCCCCCGACCTCTGGAGGTGGACACCGAGGCCAGGGCCTACTGGGTCAGTGGGTAGGAAAGCTCCCCAGCCCCAGCCCCAAGTCCAAGGGGCTCCAAAGTCTTCCTGCCTCCATCCTGCCCTCTTGCCACGTGGGTGTGGTTGGTACACGGATGCGGAGGGATGACGGATGGAGGAGGGGCTTGGCCTGGATCCTCAGGCTGTCAGTCACACCTGCCTGTGGCGGGGACCTGGATAGGATGGCTGCAGGTCAACTTCCGAAGCCTCAGGCAGAGCCGGGCCAGAGCCCTGTAGCAGGCAGCAATCCCTGCAGAACGGGAGGTGCCTGCTCTAAGCCTCCCTAGTCCATCTGGTGGTCCTCCCTGACCCTCTGCAGAGGCCAGTGTCTGGGGAAGGCCGGCTGTCCTGGGGGATAACTAGAAGTCTGGGCTCAGTCCCCAGGACCCCATGACTAAGGTGACCTCAGTGCTCTGATCTCCCCAACCTGCAGACAGGATGGGCCTTCCCCTGCCCCCCCCCCCCCCGGCCCTGGGGGTTGCATGTGTGGGGCTGGGCCTGTCTCTCTGAGTACTGGGGACTCTGCAGCCACAACTGGCTGAAGTTTGAGCAAACCAAATCCTCCTTCAGTTCCCAAGTCCTAGAATAGAGGTGAGGGCAGGGGACAACCCAGCCTGCCATGCTGTCCCTGACAGGTACCCTCCGTCATTACCAAGGAGGAGGGAGGCTCCTTTGGTTGGTCTCAGAAGAGCTCTGCCAGAAAGCTGTGCCACTTGTGGAGATGAAACCTGCCTTCTGGAAACTTCCACCAGATACCCAACTCTACGTATGGTCCATGGGCAGGTCCTCGGCAGGCTGACTCCACAAGGCTTCACTGTTCTGGCTCTTCCCGTCCAGGAAGTGTAGGCCATGCCCGCCCCACTGACAGGGGAAGACTCGGGTAAGAGGCTCGGTGGGTCTGAGCCCGGGCAGGCCTTCAGAACTGGCACCACTGTCACTAGACAGTGGCGGCGTGTGCCTGCACTCTGGCACAGTCCCTTCCCCAGGGCTGAGTCTTCCTGATGCCCACCTGCAGAGAGCATGGCTCTGGGCCAGGCTGCCCAGGTGGCCGGTTTTAGAGCAGATGGAGATAATTCCAGGGAGCAAGGGGCTGCCCGGGGCAGTGTGTGAACAGGATCAAGGAGAGGAGAATCCATGTCCAGGAGGTGATGGAGGGGAGCAGGTGGGGGCACAGGGGGAGCGGCAGACGGTCTCAGGGAACACCCTGGGTTGTGTTTTCCTGGAGGTGATGTCCCCATCTCTTCCCAACGTGCACATCCCAGGAGAGCGAGGTGCTGGGAGTGGAGATCAGGCTGGGAAACGGCATTTGGGAAGAGGCCTGATATCCACTGGCGGTCGGTCGTTGTCCCTCATCAGAAGAGGCTGCCACCCCTGGGGGAGACACCCCGCCAGGATCACTGGCACCCGCCAGGGTGAGCGGGGGCCGTCTGAGTATCCCCAGAGGGTGGAGGTGGCCCTTCTCAGAGCTGTGGCCACCCGTTCCAGCAGGTGCGAGCTGGAAGGGCTTAGGGCACCGTCTGTGGACTTTGTGGAGAGGAAGGGGCAGCTGGAGCGGCTCTCGGTCACTCTGCCAGGGAGTGCTGCAGGGCCTGTGTCCTGTGTCTGCGCTGGCTGGAGAGCGAGCAGTGGTGTGCATGGGCTTGCTCACCAAATAGGTGCCATGTGCCCACTTGGTGCCAAGTGCCTGTCCTTGGAGAGTGGTCACCTTGGCAGAGGCCCCACCAGCATTAACTACTGCAGGATCCCACGGGTGTCCAGGGCCAGCCGATGAGCCTGTCATGCCGGGGTCTGGGTAACATTTGGCCTTCCTGGGTGGCCCACTGGCAGAGGGGTGCTCTGGCCTTAGCCTCAAGCGCAGCTCCATGACTCACAGAGGCCCGGCATGCAGAAGGGGGGCTGTTTTCCCAGGTGCATGGTCACAGAACTAACCAACACAGGAGAGTGTGGAGGACCCGCTGAGGAGCTAGACGTGGGATTCCCAGCGCTCCGTGGGTCCAGGGTCCAGCTGGGGCCACCGCAGGCTGGAGCAGCCAGCGGGAGGGGAGGTAGGGCCCTGTTTGGCCACAGCTCGCTCTCCCTCTTCAGCCTGCTGCCCTGACTCAGTTGCTTCCTGAGCCCAGGAACGGGTCATCTTCACGGCTCATGGGCTCCTGAACCCCAACTTCAGGGTTCAGGAGGGGCAAGGAGGGTGAACAGAGCGCCCAGCCAGCCCAGGCACCCTAGAAAGCCAAGTTGCTGAGGCTCAGAAGGCAGGGCCACCCCCTCTGCACTGGAGGCCCCTATGTGTCCCTCGAAGCCAGCAGCTCCAGAGAGTGAGCTGTGGAAAGTCCCTACTCCAGGACAAATGGCCACTGCAGGACACAATGTGCCTCCTTTCCAAGACTTCCTCAGGGGCATCTGGAAGCACTGCTCCTGCAGGTCAGCGCTTTGAGGACAGAGGCTCGGCAGTGGCCCTGTCTAAGTAGGGGGTGCTGCTCAAATGGCTCAGCGCAGCAAGGCTGCTGCCCAGGTGCAGGGACCCCAGCGGAACATTCCAGAACTCTGGACGAGGAGACCCTGAGCACAAGGCTTGAGCCTCTACCACCAACCATCACAGACTGACCTGGCTCAGCACACGGCAGGTGCTCCGGACCTGCCAAGTGATGCTGGTGACGGGATGACTGTGGTGACACCGTTGGCCGAGGGCTTCCAAGTGCCCCCCACTCATTCAAGCAATAAAAACACTTTGTTTCTGTTAATCATCAAACAACCCGCTGAACTGTCATCTCCACACCAGGAAAGAAACTGAGCGGGAAAGTAACCTGCCCAAGGACACACAGCCAGGACGCGGCCGACCACGGAGTGGAGCCAGGCCTGACAGGCCCTCCTGATGCTGCCCCAAGGAGTGGGCTGTTGTGCAGCGAGGGTTAACAGGGCGTGCCCTCCTCCCCAGGCCGGAGGGAGGGACTGCAGCAGTGGTACCTCAGGCCCAGCACCTGACTGACTGGGTCCCCAAGTCCCTGGTCAGGTCCTCACCTGTGCGGGGCACTTCCCAGTGAGCACAGGAGGCCCCCGCCTCTGTGTGGGCTGACCAGTCCCTCCCTGACCTCCACCCGGGAGGTCCAGGGGAGAGCCCGCTCTGCAGCATGGCCATTTCCTTGGTGTCAACACTTCCAGCATCGCCAATTTCAAGCTGCTGGCCTGAAGTCACCGCAGCTGCAGCCAGGGAGAGATGCAGAATCGGGGCTGGTACCCAGGACTCCAGCACCCAGGGGTGGGGAGGACCTGCTTCAGGGGCCCAGCGCACCTTCCTCAGCCCCCCAGAGGGGTACGGGGAACCTGGACATGGGGGCGGTAGCAAGACTGGGCCTCTGTGGGGGCCAGGAGAGGGCAGCTGGGCAGTGCTGCCCGCTGAAGCCGGGCTCATGGGGCTGCACGGCTGGGGCAGGAATCCACCTGAGTGACTGGCTCCTCCCGCCCCCTCTAATCCGTCCTGTCCCGACAGCCACTCTAATATCTCCTATTAATTAGGGCTGTCGGATGGCCCGTCACACCGCATATTACTTCATTCAGGGACTATTAGGTCTCCGAGTTCCGCAGCCACCGGCCCTTGGGCCCCTCTCCTCTCTTCCCGTGAGGGCCTGGCACCCAGGCTGTCCGGACATCCCAGAGGGCCTGGGCGGGATGAGAGTCTTCTCGTACCCCCGGGACCCACAGGCCCTTCAGGGCTGACCTCGGCAGGGCCCAACATAAGTGAGCAGGCCTGAAGTCCAGGGCCACTCAGCAAGTCCACCTGCCTCGAGCCCCACGCTCTGCACTAGCTGCTGGCAGCGAGGAGCAGGTGCGAGCTGCGTCCTGGGTCGCGGCCAGCCCCCAGTGCAGAGCCTCGCCTCTCCCAGCTCCTCTCTCTTCCTCTGCTCCACAGCTGCCCAGCCTCCAGGAGGGCCTGGGGCCCAGGGCTCTCCACAGAGGCAGGAGGGCCGACAGCAGTGTGGAGGCCATGGGGTGGGCCACAGGGCCCTGGCAAATGTGAGGCCTGAGTGTGGACAAGCCTGGGTCCCCACTAAGCCAACACTGGGCTAGACCTCGGGCGCTGCTCCCTGGACAGTGTCAGCTGCCCTGGCCTCAGCCCAGGCTTGGCGTGGGGTGGGGTCACCACCCCCAGCTCTAGCCTCTGTGCCCAGAGGTGGGGCTGCTTCAAACCTTTTGGCTCCTGGTTCAGTTTCCTCACCTGCAGGGTGAAGGCCGATAGCCGCGACCCAGGTCGGCCACCACGCCAGAACGAGGTGGCCCCAAGGAGCACAGGGTGTCCGTGCACTTTATATGCTGTGCTCCGTGGACTCTTGGGGAGAACTCAGGATGACTGTGCTCCATCTGCACCACGTCTGGCTGCAAGCCCCGACCCTGACCGCAGCAGAGACCTCAGCGTCTTCCCAGCTTGCCGCACGGCCACTCTGCCACTGCATTTCCTACCAACTTTCACGTCACCCACCGCCAAGCCTGGACACCGCCAGACCAGCCCCAGGCCTGGAGACTCCTGCGCTAGTTGAGTTAGTTGAGAACTGCAGCCTGTGACGTCACACAGCTGTGACAGCTGAGTTTCGATATCACTGGTTTCCTTCACATCCCAGGTGCTTTATCTTGTGCTTTTAAGACTGTTATTCAGAGAAAGGGTCCTGTGCTCCACCAGCGGCCAGGGGCTCAAGGCACAAGACCAGGTGCAAACTGGACCCACAGACTCCCGGAACCTCCCCCTTCTAGTGCCCGAGAGACACCCAGAATGGAGCCTGCCACCCGTCCACAGCCCACCCCAGCCCTTAGCCCAGACTCAGTCCCGTCCTGCTCAGGCCGGGCTCAGCTCTCAGCTGGAAAGCCCCAGGCGAGCCGGCGGATTTTCACACGATTAAGCAGTAATTCCCTCTAAGCTCTCTGCAGACCAGTCATAAATAACGGGGTTCCATAAACCGTCTTCCACCAGCCTCACCTCCACCCCAACGCTCCATTCCACTGGGGAAGCCAGCAAGGAGCTGTCACTCCTGGGAATGGGGTTCACCCCCACTGTCAACCAAGCTGATGGACGCCATCGGCAGGTCCCACCTGACCACACCCACATGACATGGGCTGCTGGGCTGGGCTGGACCAGCAGGGACTGGGGCCAGCACAGGCATGAGCACGGGTTGGGTCCCTGAGGGGGGCAGACAGGTGGTGCATCTGGGGTCAGCGAGGATGGCAAGAGAGCTGGGCCAGTCCCTGGCCCCTGTGACCTGTGACCCTATTCCATGCCTGTCCCTTGGGCTCGGCCCAGGTCTGAATCTGAGGCTCTGCACATGTGCCGGCACCACATGCAGTCAGTTCCAGGCACGGGTCAGCTCCTCTCTGGGGACAGGTGGGGCCTGGTCAGCAGGCATGGTGCCCGTTGCTGGTCTGACTGGTGAGATGGCCAGGAACGTCAGAGCTGTTGGGGGCAGAACTGGGGGTGAGGGTTGTGTCCACCCTTCCCCAAGCAGTGCCAGCACCATGGCTGCTCACTGTCCTTCTCTCTGGGGGCACAAAGCTTGGAAAAGGGTGACACAGGAGGGAAGGAGGGGGCATATGGACATGGAAGGGAGGACCCCCAACACCAGGAAGTGCCTGGGCACGGCCCTCTTCACCACGGCGGACATGGGGTGCCGGCCATGGTGGCTCTCGTGACGGGGCCTGCCCCCCTGCCCAGGGAAGCTCCGGGCTCAACACCTGGCCTGAGCCATGCTGGGAGGGTGGGCAGCCCAGGCTCGGGGGTCCACAGACCCCAGTGCATGGGTAACCAAAGGCCTCCCACCCCCGGGGCCCTCCTCCATCAGCAACTGGAGGCCACGCCCTGTCACCGTGGGCCACCAGTGGTGGGGCTGTGAGAGAAACCAGAGGTGGTAGTAACATTTGAGGAGAGGGATGAGAAGCCAGAGGGCAGGGTCCCCAACGAGGGCCCAGCCCCAGGCCCAGTCTCAACCATCCAGCCACTGGCACCCCAGCAGCTCCGCGTGACACATGCTGTCCCACGTCTGCTCGCGCTGTTGAGAACCGCCTGCGGCCCCACACCATGGTGAAACCCCTGCTGCGGTGCCATGCCCTGGTCAGGCTCTGCAGGTCCCCCGAGTGACCCGGCCTCCCTCCTCCTCCCACGCTGGAGCCCCAAGCCGTCTCGCCCCGGCTGTGATCTCCACTTTGTCCTCTCCCTCCTCCTTCGAGGTGCCACCATGACCCATAGGGCAGCTGGCTCGTGCATACACGGCATCCTGCAGAGGGTCTGGGGTGGATGACCAGCAGCCACCTGGTCTACTGAGGGACAGGGAGAATGTCATCTGGGCCACAGCTCCCTTCAGGGTGGCCTGGTGAGCTTAAGGCTGAGGGTCAGCTGTCAAGGGGGGGGCCCATTCAGAGAACCCACTTGGCCCCTGGGCCCCTCTTTCATTCTGCACCCCAGGATGAGCCCTCTGCCAGCCACGGTGGCATCCCAGCTGCTCCCGCACACACATTAAGCAATATTAGCATTATTAATGGCCCGTGCTCTTCATTTAGCAAATGGAACAGGATATTAAGCACGGTGCCCAGGACGTGAGGTGGGCGAGCGGGTGGCCATGACGGGTGGGTGGGGTGACCAGGGCAGGCAGGACCAGTCCTGGTGTAGCCCACGGTTTGCGCCCCGCAGCCCCAAAGGCCCAGACCGTTCCCTCTCCCTCTGTGGTGCCCTCAGGCTTCCCGCAGCCACCTCCTGGTGACGGTGAGCTCTGGGAAGACACCCTCACATGAGAATTGCAAAATGCGATTAGGAAGGTAAATTTCCTGGCAGCAAAGGTTACATAACGCATCCCACGCCAGCAGCCACCGCCGGAGTTGGGCTCCGGGACCGTGGAGCTATTCATCGTTTGGGACGAAGCCCTGAAGGTCCCTTTTCTCCCAGGGACCTGCTGGAGTTGGTGGTCCAGACGGTGTCTCTGGGAGGAGGCTTCACGCCCTGTCACAAGTATCTCCACAGCAGTATCCAGGCTTCTCAGCACTGGGCTGGGACACAGGAAGGTCCTGTCACGTGGTGAGCTCAGCTGCTGCTCCTCAGAGTGCAGCCCCAGGACCAACAGCGTCACATCCCCCCGAACTGTCAAAACCACGATTCTCCAACGACAACCTGCCCTGCCCACACAGCCTGTGACCCCCAAGAACTAGGCTCACACATCACAGATGCCCAGGGGGCAGGGCCTGGACCCTGGGGACCCCAGACCCCGCTGAGGCCACTGTGCTATGAACCAACAACTGCAGGGCAGGCAGGAGCTGACGCACAGGACCAGGGCCTGGGCTGGGCACACTTGATCAGGAGCACCAGGTGACTGTGGGCATGGCGGGCCCAGCGTTTCCATCAGCAGTGCCAGAGAAGAGGGTGGGCCTCGCAGAGGGGTCCAGGGGAAGAACAGGCTGCTTCTGAGTCTGCAATGGAACCCCGGGCACCCCCAGTGTCAGGCAGAGCTTGAAGGTCCCTGAAGGTCCCTGAGTCACCTCCTCAGGGAGTAACAGAGGTGGCCCATCTGATGCTGTAGGCAGTGAGGTTCGGGGCACTGGGCATGCCCAGAGGAGGAAGAGAGGCCACTGCCTTGTAGTGCCACCTGACCTAGGATCCAGGCCCCTGGCAGGGGGCTGCAGGTTCCGTTCCTTGACCTGTTTGTATCTGAACGCCACAGGGCAGACTGAGCTGGCACAGAGGTGGTGCACAGGGGCGTCCAGCTTGGAGCAGGGACAGGCAGAGGGTGGAGATTATGAGAAGGCAGGAAGGTGGTGGTGGGACCCCTGGGCAAGGACCAGGCCACGTGAGCACTGTCTCAGGCCACCTTTCCTCCAGCAGGGACGCCCTGCCTCAAGCAGTCCCCATAAGGTCCAGGGCTGTCTTTTGGAGGGAGGCGGTCAGTCTGGGCACACGGGAAGCTCCTGGGAGGCCCGAGCCCCCACACTTACAAAGGGCCCCTTCCCAACAGCAGGAGCAGTCCCCATGGCAGGGGGAGTTGGGGAGGGTCCATGTTATGTCCCTCCCCTGTCCAGGTCTGCCATTGGCCATACTTGCCACCCTTTCTCCAAGGCTTGGCTCTCCCATGTCCCCACCACCTTGCGTGGCTTGACGTCCCAGAGTCCCGCTGCCCTCCCATGACCAAGCAGAAGCCTTAGAGATGGAGCACCTGGGCTGGAACCCACCATGTGGCAGCCCGTCCTCTGCCTCCAGAGGGGACGGCACCATGGCCCACCCAGGGCTGTCGGCCTGCAGACTGCACACAGCCCTGGCCTCGTGCTGGTGGGGCCACAGTTCCCCGTGTCAAAACCAAGTCCCTGCTGCTGTGGGCGGAGCCCTTTCCTCTTGCCCCAAGGTGGAGACTTGGGCCTTCCTCCTGCCACCCAGAGGGTCTAGAGCCAGGGGTGGCCCACTCCAGGGACATCTGCAGGTCCACCCTCCCAGAGCCCCGACTGGGACCTGGTTCTCCCCAGCTGGGACCTGGTGGTCCCTGCAGCATACACACTGCCACCCTCCCTCCCCCAGCCCTCCCCCGGCAGGGCTGCCCTCCCCCAGGGCCCCTCCTACTAGGCAGGAGGGTCACGGGCCAGCCCATGCCCAGGCTGGGAGGTCGCTGGAGGCGGGCCTGGGAGGTGGGCCCAGGGGTTGGCCATGCCAGCTGACCATCTGGTGCAAGGAGTGGCCATGGCTGGAACACTGGGGCCTGATGTGGGCAGGGACTGGGCCCCTGTCAAGAAGATGCCCTGGGCCCAAGCAGGACCACCTGTCTGGCAGAGATGGCGGCCTCCCTGGCCTGCTGCTGACCTGTCCAGGCACGTGGGCCCTGGGCCCCTCTTGCTGCATTCTGTTCCAGGGCTCAGTGCTCCCTGGGTGGTGGGACACAGAAGGACAGACAAGCACAGGGAAACCCCACGCCTGTCTGGGAAAGGTGTTGTCAGCTGGCCCCCGCAGATGTGGTGGCTGCCACCCCATGTCTGTGTCCCCAAACAGCCTGTCCCAGAGACCTGTGGCAGCCCTGTGAATCAGGAGCCAGCTCTTCCTAGGTTGGACATTTCCCAGGAGACAGCTGGGCAGGGCTGCAGCTCACAGCCTTAAACCCGAGTGGCCAGTTCTCCACACTCTGCTATGGTTTAGGCCTGGAATGTCCCCCAAGGGCCTGGCCCAGCCCGTGGTGCTGCCAGAGACCATGGAATCTCCAGGAAGTGGGGCCTGAGGGAGGAAGTTAGGTTGTTGGGGGCGGCCCTCAGAGGGGGTGCTGGGACCCGCCCCTCTCCCTCTCTGCTCCATCACACGCCCCTGCTGCCTCACCACAGCCCAATACAACAGAGCCAAGCAGCCACGGCCAAACCTCTGGAACCGAGCCAAAATAAACCTCCTTCCTTCTGAGATGTTGACCTCAGGCATTTTGTCATAGTGAGAGAAAACTAACACACACACCGAGAAACAAGGTCTTCCCAGGGACTCAGGGACACCTGTGCGGCCCGGGGCTCTGCACACGCACCACATGCCTCTGACCCTGTGATCCTGGCCAGCCCAGGTCTGTGGGCCTCCAGTTCTCGTGCCCCTTGGAGGCCCGTTTGCTCATCTCACCACAGGCGCCCTGAGCTGGGTCCTGAACAAGGGCCAGGGTGCATTTATCACAGATGCACACACAGGCTCACACATGGGCATTCCTCATGCACACACTAGATGCTAGTAGCCCTGCCCCCGCCCTGGCGCTGTGACAACCCAGGAGTGTCTGCACACTCTGCTGATTGTCCCAGGCGGGGGCGGGTGGCCCCAGGAACCGCCAACCTGGGTGCCCCTCACGCCCTTTGCAGACATGCCTCCTGGCCACACACCTGTCACCCACACACCTGCACACGGTTTCCCGCCCACCCTGAGGGCCCGCCACGCAGCCCCTCCCTCCCCCAGCGAGGCCATGCCTGGCTGCGGCGAGGCGTGGGGGAGGCGCCCTTCTCTCCAGCTAGGCGCCTGGCTGGGAAGAGGCGAGTGTGGATCCAATCTTCAGCTGATTAAATGTCCCTCATTAATGAGTTTCTTTAATTAATGAAGTTTTGGGTCTGCTCCACTTGCTTCATTCCAGCCACACTGCCTCCTCAGCACAAAGCGGGGCCATTTCCTCCCGGGTAATTGAGGAGCCGCGGCGATCCTGCCGACGCTGCACTTTGCCGATTGCGCCTGTCAACCCGGGGCTGACAACTCCATTTTTAAACATTTTCTTCTCCAGAAGCCATGTGCACATGCGTGCTTGCACACACCAGTGGGCTGGGTCCCAGGCACCCCACACGTGCACCGCCTGGGCCACACGCACGCTCACACTCACCCAGACAGGGACATGCCGAACGCCTGCTCTCGCTAGTGTGCAAGGCTTGCTCCTGATGGAGCACACGTGTGGGCACCTGCACACTTGCTTGTTGTTGTGCAACACCTGGGCACATTTCCACCCAGCACACATGTACAATGCGTCACCCTCAGGCCACGCAAGCAGACACGTCCTGCACTGCCCGTGAGCATGCACACCGCATGCGCTCACACGAAGCACATTCACTCCTGGTGTGCCCACCCACATGCCCATGTCATCCACACACACAGTGCACGCCGTCAGTGCTCACGCTCACTCCGGAGCTCATGCACACGCACACCGTGCCACACCACGTGCACCTCCACACTGCATTCACACACACACGCTGCTCATGCAAGTGCACACAGACACGCACACCATACCATACCTGTGTCCAGTCACGTGCAACCTCACACCTGGCATTGGCACAGAGCACAGGCTCAGTCCTGTCTGGTGTGCTCACACTTGTTGCACGCCCACATGCGGCTCACGCACCGACAGATAGGCACCCCACACCCAGACATAGCACCACCCCAAGCCCGGAGGACACAAATGACCCAATTAGGCAGGGCAGCCCCCACGCCCAGTGGAAGCAGAGCTCACTGTGGACATTCAACACACCAGGTGACCATATGCCAGGCCCACTGTTGTTCACAGGGCTGCCCCTCAGAGGCAGCTCTGGGCTCCAGTCTCGGGGGATGGCGTACTCCTTGGTTGGTGGCAAAGAGCTCCCTGGATTAAAAGCGTTCATCTTCTCTGGCTGACGAGGATCTGGGGTCCCTCCCCACGGGGCTGGCCAGAGCTTGGCAATCAAGGCCGCCACCACCGTGAGGCCAGGGAGGGCAATTCTGAAGCAGGGGCATGCACTGTGCTGGACGGCGGGGGTGGACAGGACAGGACAACTCTTTAGGACCAGGGACGGCAGTGGAGCCCACAAGGCCAACATGGGCCCTGACGGCAGAAGTCGGCCGGCAAGACGGCAGCAAGTGGGTGTGCCCACAATATGCACCAGGAGAGCAGGGGGCCTCCGAGAGGCCGTCCTGCCCTCTCCACACGCCCATCGGGCCAGGGGCATCGCCATCCCCAGTCCATGGCAAGCTGCAAGTGGTGGGGCCAGCCTCTGAGCACAGCCCTGCTGCCCCCTAGCCCTGGCCCCTCACTCCACCTCCCGCCAGGCTGCTCCACCTGGGCCTCCTCAGGGCCACACGTCACTTACAGAGCCTGGGCCCAGCGTGGTCACAGACTCCTCGGCACACCTGACAGGCACCTGCTCCGGCTGCACCGTACAGGAGGGACACGGAGGCCAAGGCGCTCGCCTGCAGTCACGCAGCTCCCGGGGCAGATCGGAGCCCGACTCTGGGCCCAGGCTGTTTTCCTTCTCTGAGCCTAAGGAATGCCATGCTGAGCCCTGCCAGGGCAGCTCCAGGTAGCCTCAGGCCAGGCGGCCACCTGCCTGCCGGGCACCTGTGTCTCCAGGTGCCATGTGTGAATCCGAGCGCCTACGGCATGCCGGCACTGCTGCCTGCCCGAGCTGCAGAGGGCGCTGTAGCTCAGGGAGGACGACCATCCTCAGTTTTCAGACAGGGAAACAGACTCAAAGAAAGGGAAGGGCTGTGCTGCGGCTCCACCCTCACGGACACGGCGAGGGAGGCACAGTCCACTCCAGCTTTCCCCTGGATCGGCGCTTCCCAAGGTGTGTGCCACGGAGCTCCACCCGCCTGGAATGTTCTAGAAGATTACCCATGGACACACTTCCTGGGGAACTGCCACCTGGTGTCCCTAGAAAAGGCCCTGGAAGGACTGCCATCAAGAGCTGGGCCTAGCGGCGCCCAGTCTGCTTCTCGCACCCGGCTCTGGCCTGGAACTGGATTTTTGCCAAAGGCCCATGAGACACGGAGGACTCTGGGAAAGAGCTAGATTAGGGCCGATTCCTTGAAGAACCGCTGGCCACTGCTCTCAGCTGGTGACGTGCACAACCCCACACTGCGCCCCCACCCCCTCGCACTGCTCACGCAAGTGCACAGACGCGCACCACCACCCCTCCCAGGCAACTGAGGGCCTCTGCAGATGAAGAAAGGCCGGCCTTGGGGGTGCCTCCCCCAGAAGCTCAGGGGCACAGGAGGGGATGAAGCCAGAGAAGGGGCCTCGGTGGGTGCTGGCTCCCCAGGGTGGGTCCTGAGCACTGAATGCAGTGACCATGTCCCGAGGACCCGCTGGGGACAAAGCTCTGTACTTGGAGGGTGTGTGCAGCAGGGGCCAGGTAAATAGGACACACGACGGCTCACGGCGCCTCCACCCCGGCAGAGGTGCAGGCTTGAGGCCAGAGGGTGCATCTGAGAGCCCCCAGAGAGGCGGCCCCTGCAGGCCGAGCAGGCCCGGGGAGGGGCCTGGGTCCAGTCCTCCTCTGGTATGCAGGAAGGAGGAGTCTATTACTCCTGCAACCAGGGTCAGGTAAAACCAGGAAGCCGTAGTGGGCTTGAACACGCAGGTGCAGCTGTTGGAGGCCTGCCAGAGCCCCCAGGCTTACCAGAAGGACAGGAGGGGCTGTGGAGTGGCAAGGGCAGAAGGCAGAGGACCCTCCTGGGGTGTGGGAGGGGGTCTCTCCTGTGCATCTGACCCTGAAGTTATATCATGAGAAGGTATATCACAGAGAAGCCAGGGTTAGAGCTCTCTTTCTACAAATGATCAGAGAGGGTGAATAGAGGGCCTGAGGCCACACAGAAAATCAGCAGGTAAGGGGTTGGGATGGGGTTGAACATTCTGATGTCCAAATTGTCACAAATAGCTACAGCCTCTGTGCCTGGGTCAGGCTGGCTTGAGTCTGAGTCCTGAGTAGTCGGGGTCCCTTGGTGAGACCCTTACCTCCCGGAGTGGTCTTCTCACCTGTGAAGCAGGGTCGTAACTGTCCACCTGGGCTGTGCGAGGACTGGAGGAGTGGACACAGGTGGGCAGAGGGCCCAGGGCCGGCCCACAGCACCCCAAACTGTGAGCAATGCTGGGAATGGGCATGTTTGTAACGATCCCGTGGCCCAGACACCCCAGGCAGCTCAGAGACCCCACAGGGAGAGGGAGAGGGGCACAGAACCCCTGGGAGCCAGGGCCAGGCTGAGGGGCCTGGCTGGGCACCTCCGGGAGCCTTGGAGTCTGTGGGCGAGGGAGAGTGATGTGCGAGCCCATCTCACTGGGTGATGTTTTGAAATACCGTCTGGATCAAGGGAAATTAAACACTGCAGCTTTTAACCGGAGCTACACCGAAAACGCACCCTCGCAGTAAATAAAAATACGCTTTACCACGGCGACACTTTCATTTAACAAACCCCCCTGTGTGGCTCATTTGTAATCATTCCCAAACGCGGTGAGGGAGGGGCCATGGCCCCTCACTACATCATCCCTGCCAGGGCGGCACAGGGCTGGCCAGTGGGCCAACATGGCCCTGTCCAGGGAGGCAGACGGGTCTGAATGTGGCTCATTATGGTTGAGATAAAACTGAAAAATCAATTTTTAATTGGATGTACTCTCTGAACAGCCCCCGCTGTCCATGGCTGAACACTAATGGAATTTCCATCTGAGCTGCCCCTGCTCCTGCAGGACCCTCCCTACCCTGCTGACCCCGGCACCACTGACCAGGTGGCTGATCACTTCCTTCTGAGGCTGCCACAGAACTCAGTGATGGGCTATGGGGCAAGACGGCTGAGACCACCCGTCAGTGTGCAGGGGACGGGCTGGCGGACAGCCGGCTTCCCAGCATGCACTGGCCCGGTCGCTGGATGGGTTGGCCTGGCTGAGCCACCCACTCCCTGCCATCTCTGCATGTGGCCCCTCCTGGCGTCCCAGGAGTCCAGGCTCCAGGACTAGAAGACTAAGGGGAAGGGCCCCTGGGGAGGGGCTCCTGTGGCCAGGGCTGCAGAGGGAGGAGGAGCTGGCCTCGTCTCCTGGTGCCCGCAGCCCCGTCCCCAGGAAGTGAGTTCAGCGTGTCCTGGCCTGGGCTGACGGCAGGCATGGAGCCCTTCACTCCCCATCTCCTCAGGGGAGGACCTCCCTGCGGGGCCGGCTCCCACCTGTGGGTGAGGCGCCCTGGGTGTCTGCTGGGCGGCTCCACCTCTCTGCCACCAGGCCTCCTCCCTGCACTGGCCTCCTGGGAGCTTCAAGCCCCTTCCTGGGTAACTCAGGGTGCAGGCGTGTGGTGAGGCACCTGTGCTGTGGCCAGAGGCCAATCCTACAAATCACGTGTCCGTCTCGCGTGACTCTGCCCATCTCCCAGGCTTCCACGTCTGGTCTGTTTCCTCCACTGCCCACTGCCGCCAGCTCCTGGGCTGGCCCCCTACAGCGGGGGCTCTCCACAGGTTCAATGCCACACTCCACCATGCAGAGCCCTGGCCCCATGCAGGCAGGGCCTTGGCCACAGGAGCTAGGGCTCCTTCCCAGCAGGACCCTCTGCTGTGGCCACGGGGGACTCTCTTAGCCCAAACACTGGCTCAACACCACTCAGGGGGTCTCTCCAGGGTGGGTGCCCATCCACACAGTCTCCTTGGGATGCCACTGTGCATCTGAGGGCTGGGCTTGTTTTCAGTGAAGGCAGAAAGGACAGGAAGCACCAGCCTACGAAGACCCCACCTTTACTGTGAGGACCCTGACCCAGGGGGCTCCTCTTGGCCCACCATTCCTATTAATTGTCCACCACCCACAGCTCAAGGATGGCCCCAAGGGGACGCTGGCCACTCAGCAGGGGCTCTGCAGCCAGGTCTGCCAGTCTCAGCCCTGCAGAGGAGCAACCTAAGAGTGGGCCAGGTGCTGGCTGCAAAGGGCCCAGAGGTCTCCCTGGGGTGACACTGCTACGCATGCTGGAGGGACACTGAGCAGGCAGTAGGCTGCAGTCCACCCTCCCCTGCCTGTTGGCCGGCCCAGCCCAGTCAGGTCAGTGCGTAGAGAACAGCTTGCCCTTAAGACAGGCCCTCGGCGGCCTGAGAATGGCCCCCTCTGTCCCTGCCCCTTCTTTAAAACAGCAGCTATTACAGGAAGGCGGGGCGGGAGGGCGGGTGGAGCTGCCTTCGCAGGCCCTGGAGCCCCCAAGGTCCCTTCTACCTGTCTTTGGAAGGCGGAGCCTGGGAGCCTAAGGCTGGCTCCAGGACTGATGAGTCTGGGCAGGCGAGCGCGGTCCGCCGACGTCCCAGTTGTCACCAGGCCCCAGGTCAGAAGAGCAGAGCCATCGACATCTCCTGGAGCAGTGCGTGCCCAGCTGAGGCCAGGTGCCGAGGACCTGCGCTAATGGCCTCTGGCGCCCTCAGTGGGCACCGTCCACACCACAGCCCAGGAAACAGCAGGGCGGAGGACGCTGTCGGGGGCCTGGAGCCCTAACCTGTGGGGCAGACCCTGTCTGGGTGTGGGCTCCCGTGGGCTGCAGCAGGAGCTGTGCCCCCCACGCTGGAGGAGATTCTGATCCAGCTGCCTGGGCCGGCTGGGTGTCTGCATTCAAACAGGCTCCCAGGGATCCCTCCATGACCATGGCTCTCAAGTGTGACCACACTGAAGTCTCCCGGGAAGATTCAAAAGCTCCTGGTGCCTGGATCCTGCCCCAGAGGGACTGCCGTCCTTGGTCTGGGGGAAAGCCAGGGCCCAGGTGACTCTGAACTAAGCAGGGCCCAGCAGCTGCTGGAGGGGGCACCCTGCCCAGCCCTGCCTCCTGCCTTGCATGAGCCCTGCATCCCTGGTGGGTCCAGGCTCTGGGCCAGGTCCTCTGGGTGGCTCAGGAGGCTCTGCCTGCACCTCCCCAGCTTCTCTCGGGTGCTCCTGGTCCCTGGAAGCCTGCTGGGCCCCGTGGCTCGGGCCCACCTTCCGGGAAGCTCTGCCCTCCCACTGCCTCCCCTGGGGCTCTGCGGACAGGCTGGGGTGCGGGGCCATTCTCTGTGGTGGGACTGGCTTGGGTGCTACAGGGGGTGCAGTGGCACCCTTGACTTCCAGCTGTGACAACCCCCACGTGCCCTGGGGCACAGTCGCCCAGCTGAGCACCCGCTGTCGCTCAGGCCCTGCCGTGTGGACACACTGACCCGTATGGAGGCTGCATCTGCTCCCTGCTGGCCACGGGCAAGCCACTCAGTGAGAGCAGGTCCCCCAGGCCCCGTCAGGCCTGCTAAGCGAGTGGGGAGGGTGAGCGGCCAGGGCCTCATCAGGCACTGCAGGACTTGGGCTGGGGGCTTGGCCTCCACTCCTCCTGACTGTGAACCCTCTGGTTCGACATCATGGGCTAGAAGACGCACAGCCAGTCAGCTCCCAGGGGCTTGCAGGGCAGCCGACAGGCCGTGTGTCCAGCTGGGGGTAGCTGAGGGGCTGGTTTGTGTGGAGTGTGTCTGGCACAGTGCATGGGCAGGACCATGGGCCGCGGCTGCCCCCGAGTCTCAGCTCGACCTGGAGGTGGGCTGCATCCCCAGCCTCAGAGCAGCCCTGGAGTCCAAGAAAGCTGTCCACAGCAGGTCTGCACCTGCACTTGCTGGCCAGGTGGGCCACGTGCTGGGAGACCCCACAAAAGCCGTGCCAGTAGATGACAGGGGTGGGGTGGGTGGGTAACCACTGGGCAGGGGTCCCTCCAGTTGTAGCAAAGCAGTCAGGTTTGTGGGCACAGGAGCCAGACCCCTGGCTTCTGATCTTACCGAGACAGAAAACCCACATGTATGCCTCTGGGACCGGCCGCTCCTAGTCCCCAGCCCACTCTGCTCCATCTAGACACAACCCTAAGCCGGCTTCTTCCTGTCCTGTCTACATTCCCCCTGGGGATAGCATGTCCCGAGTCAGCGGGATGCTGTGGTCATGGGAAGTGGCTGGCCGTACCTGTACGGGAGTCTGGCTGCAGGGAAGGGTGGCACATGGCCTTCCGTCACCTCAATGTCCCTCTGCAGGTGCCTCGGGTGCACGCACAACCCATGCCCGCCTGTGAAGCCCAGGACGGAGGTGCAAAGACGATAAATAGGCGGGAACATCAGCTGGGGCTTGAGCCCAAGGCCTGGGAGAGGCTGTGGAGGCAGAGAGGCTGCCCCCGCCCACCCGCTGACCCTCAGAGCCTCCTCTGTGCCCTGCCCAGGAGAGCCTGGAGGGAGTTCCTACTGCCCTGAGACCTGGCAGAGCTCACCCAAAGAGCGGGGGACGCACCTTTCACGAGAGGCTCCTGGGGCCTCAGCAAGGCCCCGAGCAGGTGGCCGGCAAACCCAGGAGGGCAGGGCACCGGGGCCAACTGGCGGCTGTCCACGCGCCTGGGTCTGGGCCTGCCGCTCACAGGTGTCCATGCCCCATGTGCCCAGGCCTGGCCAGGGCTGCCTGTGAGAAGGCGGCTGCTCGTGGGGTCCCTGACGAGCGCCTTCGATCCCGCTCTCTCATGCTAATGGCTGTCAACATGAAACAGAGGCTGTGAAGGGGAGAAAATCACTCCCCGAGAAGGAATTGACTGATCCCGTCATTTCTCAGGGAATCACTGACCTGTGAATATTTCATTACCCAGAATGCCGCACCATCCATACCAAGCAGCCTCTGCCGCAGGCCGGGAGCAGGGTGGACGCAGAGGGCCCGCAGGTGCAGGGCAGGTGAGGCACGTGCAGCTGGGGACCTGGGCCGCTGGGGGGTGACGTGGCCAGTGAACGCACTCCTGAGGCTGGCCTGCCCGCATCTCCCTCAGTCCTGCAGGCTGTGGACGGGCCTGCTTCCCCCACGTGGGAACCCGGGCTGGGCCCTAGGGACAGGCACCCACAGAGGGCACACGCACAGAGAGCACTCCAGGTCTTGGATGGTGCTGGCTGACATCCCTGGACGCGCCATCTGGCACCTTCCAAACTTCCAGAGGGACTCGGTGGAGTCCTGTTCCCCACCCAGGTCCCCCAGATCCTCCAGCTCCCTCCTGCAGTCTCACTCAAGCCCCCTGATCTTGGGTGGGTGCAAGTCGAGGTGGCCCTGGGGGCTCACGCTGCCCCCTCCCCACTGCGGCGGCCCAGGGGAGGGGCGGGGGAGGCAGTGCAGACACCACAAACACCACAGCCCAGGTCCAGATCCTGCCCAGTCCAGCCTGCTGGAGGCCCCCTCCCCGACAGGCTACTGGACCTCCCTGGGCTTCTGCTTCCTGGGCCAAAAACAAGGCTGGTATCAGAGACCCGCAGGGTTGCCAAGGGTGAAGGACGAGATCTGGTCATGATGCTGAGCATGAGGTTTACCCTCTGGAAGGGAGAGTCCAGCAGACTGCTGGGGGTACAGTCCTTGGGGGCTGAGGACTCAGAGAGGAAGCCCACCCTCCCATGCTCCCGGCAGCCTCTGAAGGCCTCTGCTGGCCTGGCTGGGGTCCAGTGCAGGCCAAGTTCCCCAGAAGACGGGAAAGGCCTGGGAGCCTGAGGGTGTGCGGACAGCTCCTGAGCTGCAGGCCCCGGGGTGGGCAGGGAAGTCTGAGGCTCTTCTTGGGCCAGGGAAGTAGTCATTGCAGAAACTCCAACAGTGAACCCGGGCTGAGCCGGGCGTGGACTGGTGGGATCCAGACTCCCATCCTCTGGCAAGGACAGGGCACCCTTAAGACCCCTTCAGGGCCGGGGGGGCTTCCTCAGCCCCTGGGGACAGAGCCCTGCGGCTGCAGGGAGATGTGTGGCTGTGCTATGATTGCTGTGGTTACATCGGGATGGTGTTTCCAAATTAGCACACGCTGGGGAAGGCGCGGGCATCCATCTGGGGATTAGTAGAGCGTGGGAGGCAGCGTCTCATGACCCCTCCCTGGCACCACGCAGCTGCAGAGCCGGGATGCTTGGCTGGGGGAGGGGGAAGGAGGAGGGGGAGGGAGGGTCAGGGAGGGGACCCGGGCCCAGCCCATGCCCTGCTGCGACCCTCCCTGGTCCTGGAGGCTCTTCTTGTCCCGGGGAGGAGGGTCTGGGTGCTGGGTCTGGGCCTTGGGCTGCAGCAGGAGAGACTTCGGCTGGCTACCTGGAGGCGCTCTGGGCAGCGAGGCGTGTGAGACACTGGGAAGCGTGCCTTGGGGGTGTCTGTGGAAAATCCCCCCCCAGGCCAGGAGGGCTCACCCACCCCGAGCAGCAGGTGGCCTGAACTCACCCTAGCCTACTCAGCCTTCTCCCACCCTGCCAGACCCTGACCCCTGACCCAGCCCCTACCCTGGGGTCTGTGGCTCCTGGACAACGGGGAGGATGGCAGCCATCTGTCAGGGTGCACCGAGGGTGAGAGGGCCAAGGTGGGCGGCGGTCCCCTCCTCCCTGGGGAGTGGGGACAGGAGGGGTAGACAAAACAAGTAGACAGTGCCCACGTTAGGAGTCGAGCTGTGTCAGGTGGGCATGGGCTGGGCTGCACTTAGTGGGGGAGTCAAGCAGGGGTCTTAGGGGCACAAGTCCCTGGGGAGAGGGGCAGCCAGGTGGCCTGTGTGGTCAGGATAAGAGTCCACTGCCTGGGTGAGGCATGCTGGCTGGCTGCTGGCCAGTGTGGAGTGGTGGCGGTACCTGCCTCCAAGGCATGAGGTCTGAAGGCTCTGGCCAGTGCCCAGGGCAGGGCACGCAGCGCCAAGGGGCAGAGGAGGCTACTGCTTCCCCACAACTGGGAACCATGGGTGCAGGCTGTAGCCCGGGGCAGGGTGGAGAGAGGCCCAGGGGGGAGGGAGGCCCAGAGGAGGAGGACAAGGGGCAGAGGACGGGTGGTTCCAGCCTCCCTGTCTCCACTGGCTCCTTGCACGGCCATCCCCAGCTCAGGTCCTCTGCACCCCTCCCCACGGCCAGCCCCAGCCCATGTGGGCAGCCTGCTGGTGGCTTCATAACATCCAATCTCTGACTGTCCAAGTGGGCAGGTCAGCTCACCTAAGCACGGGGCAGGGTGTGGGAGGCCCAGGGCCATCAAGGCTGTCACTGGGTTGGGGGATACCTGGCCACCTCCAGAGCAGGCGTGTGATTCCAGCCCAGGATCAGTGCTCCCATCTGGGCAGTGGGGAGAACAGTGGCCCTTACCTGCCCGGTGCTGGGCAGTCACAGTGGCCCCCAGGACTGCAGGGCTCTCCCCAGGGCAGGGTCACCTAGGCCACCGTGGGCATATTCAGTGTATACGGGTCCCTTGCCCAGCTGGGCACCTGGACCTTTGGTATGGATGCTACTTGATTCTTACACTGCCCCGGCCCCAAGTAACCTGATCCCAGCTGCCACTCAGCCACATGCCGGGAGGGGCCTGGGGACATAAGAGGAGGGCAAGGGTGTCCTTCAAGAGTGGTGGAGCAGGGTGGAAGGCTCTGGACAGAGGCCCGTGCAGACAGGACTTGGGCCTGGAAAGAGATGAGGCGCCCGTTGGGAGGGGCTCCAACGGCATCACCCTGCAGGGGACCACAGCGATGGGAGGACTGGATTCAGGGCAGCCACCATGGATACCTGATGGACGAGAGCCACGCTGGGCCCAGGGTCTGGAGCATGCAGAGGGGCAGGAGGTGGGAGCGCCCCGGAGAGCTCCGTCTCTGCAGGGACGGAAGCCATGTCAAAGTCGGTCACAGTGGCACTAAGAAGTGGCTGATTGGGCTCAGCAAATGTGGACGCGGCCTTCCAGATAAATCAACTGCTGCTGCACCAGCGGCTGGCCAGTGAGAGCAGCCAGGGCTGAGGCAGCGGCAGGAGCGGCCGGCCCAACAGCGGGGGTGGGAGCCCCTTCTTGGGGGAGCCATGGCGGGGTGCACTTCCCAGCGTGGCCGGGGACCACCCCAAAGGGGGCACCGAGGTGCTCATACTGTGAGCCCCCCCACCCACCCAGTTTATGCCCATTAGGACCCTGGGTCCCCTACTGACCAGTCTGCAGGCTACTTGTGAGGGACAGGGCCTGATGCAGCAGAGGGCCCCATGGGCAGAGAATGGGGGAAGTGTGCTGGTCTTGCACAGGACAGAACAGGGGCCCCGCAGAGGACAGGATGTGCATCATGGGGGGCAGGACAGACAGACACGGGGCGGGAGGAGAGTGGGCCCACCTGGGGCTCCCACTGTCCCGGCAGCATGAGGCAGACCCCTTCTGGACATCAGGTCCCTTCCCAACGGAGCGGGATGTGGCTTCCTACCCTGCAGCCTCTGCAGAGAGGGCGGTGGCCTGTGGTGTCTGGGGTTGGAGCGCAACTGTCACACACCCACCCGCCTTGCCCCAGAAGACACTCCCTCCTATCCCTGCCTCGCCCCTGACTGGTCTGAACAGCTCACTCTCCTGCTCGCCCTGGCCGGCTGGGTCTGGCCCGCCCTGTGGTCCCTCCTCATGTGTCAATCCCAGGTTCCTGGCGAGGTGGGTGTTGGGCACAGGGGCGAGCAGAGGGCTGGACGCCATTGTCACTCCACTTCCCCGAGCCCATTTCTGACGGATGCGTGCACAGAGTGTGGCCAGGGGCAACTGGCCTTCTGGAACATGTTGAAGGACCTTCAGGCCTAACTGAAGGAATTTCCAAGCTCTCTCCATTGGGTGGTGGCGTGGCTCCAGGACAAGCCCAGTTTGGGAGCTGGTGGGACGGAGGCGGGATGAGACCAGCCAAGCCCCAGGGCCCACTGGGGGCTTCAGAGGAACAGCTGATAGCCCCTGTGAGTCACATGCCTGAGAAAGGCAACGGGCCTTGCCCCAGGACACACAGCCCTGGGAGCATCACATTGCCCAGTCCCCGCCCTGGTCTTTCTGGGTGTCCTTCCTGGTCACAGACGTCACACACAGGGGAGACATGAAGAAAACAAGCTCCCGCCATGCCACAGCCTCCACTCGGCACCTGTTCCCACCTCCCCACCCTGCCACAACCTACACACTTCACCCGCTGGGACGAGGTGGTGGCATTCTGCACCTGCAGAGGCAGCCCAGCCCTCTCCTGCAATGTCCCTGCCCAGCCTGACCCCAGGCTGCTGGCCTCTGGGCCCCAGGGTCCATTCCTGCCTCCAGGGATGGGCCTGGCCCTGGCTCCTATAGCAGCCAGGGAGATGGCTTGGGCCTTCTCGTCCTAAAGCCTCAATCATTGAAGAACAAGCACCCTCTTGCTCCTGGTCTGCAAGGCCCTGCTGGTCATGCCCTTGCCTTGTTCTCTAACACCAAACAGCTCGCCTGGCCTGGCCTGGCCACCAGCTGCTTTCAAGTCCTTAACACACCAAGCTCATTTGCCTCAGGGCCTTCATGCATGCCATTCCTTGAGCCTGCAATGCTGTTCCCCTCCGTCTTTCTGCCCAGGTCCGTCCAGTCCTTCTGCTTAAGTCAGAGATGTCCTTCTCAGTCACCCTGCCTGGACTTGGGCTCATCCTTCACTGCCATCTCAAGGTCCTGTTTCCACAGCACTGAGACCAACTCGTATTTCCTTAGTTTACTGGTCTCTGTGCCCCGGGTGACAGCGCGCACCAGGGCAGGCAGTGTGCCTCTCTTGTCCTCCACTGCTTCCGGATGCCTGGCACGAAGTGGGTGCGCAACAGGCAGCGAGTAGGTGGGCAACGGCCAGGTGGCGGGAGGCACAGTGGACGGAGGAAGCCAAGTGCCTGCATCAACGGTGCAGGATCTGACCCTGGAGGTGGGCCTCAGCTGCTGCAGGTCAGAGGCCCGTGCCTCTCCCAAGTGAGCCCCGCGACCTGGCTGCCACATGCCAGGAGACCGGGATGGGGTCAGATGGCCGTGCCGAGGGCCTGGGCACCTAACTGCTGGCACACGTCCTGTCCACCTATTCTTGCTCTGATGAGGCAGGGGAGGCCATGGGCAGGGGCCACCCTCGGAAGTGAGGGCTTCACACTGTGCGGTGGCCCAGGATCAGTCCTCTGAGAAGCAAGAGCCCTTCAGTGGCACCCACATGGATGCACCCCGGCACACACGTGCAGTGGGCAGTGCCTCCCCGTCTGCCCTTCCTGCCCCCTACAGGCCCCAGGGTCTTCCTCTTCCAGGACTTAGCCCTCAGTGGCCTGTGGCCTGCCCCATGGTCTGAGGAGGCATGCAGTGGCCTGTCCAACATCCCAAGGGCCAGAGAGGCAGGTGGCATCAGGCGGAGGTGACACGGCAGCCTCCCTGTCAGGGCACCCTGAGCTCCGTCCTGGAGACCCCCAGCCAGTTGCAGCCACTCTCAGGCATTATGGGAAAGCAGCCAGCCGGGCCTTGCCCCCGCCCACCCGGGCTCTCTGCCTTGGACCGACTGAATTCCCAGCCCACAAGGTCGGGGTGTGGCTGTGGGGGAGCATCTCAGAGGCCATCCCGCCCCAACCTTGATGGTGCCCCGAAGACTGCTCACGCCTCTCAATACCCGTCTCCTCCCGCTTCCTCGGCAGCCCCAGCCCAGCAGCAGCGCCGGGCACTGCCCTCTGTTGGGCAGGAAGCCAGTGGGCAGGGACGGCCAGGGCAGCGGGCTGCACTCCCTCCGACCGAAGCCTGAGCGAAGCCAGCATGAAATATTCATGCAGTAAATGGTGCAGTTTTGTCTGCGTTCAGCCAGCTTCATGTATATTTCAGAGTATTATGAAATGATGATGTGTGCCACAGAGACGACGAGACAGCGGGCCGGGGACCTCGGGTGAAGACGGAGGGAGTGGGGAGGGGGCCCTCTCCCTCAGGACTGACGGATGGCGGGCTCTCAGGCAGAGTGGGCATGCTGAGCGGGGTGCGGCCAGCCCCAGGGGGGCTGTGAGGGCTGGCAGGTGGTGAGGGTGCAGGCCAGACGCAGCCTGGCGCTCTTCCCTGGGGCAGAGGGTCCTGCCTTTCGCAGTGCAGGGGCAGAGCTGTGCCGCCTGCCCACCCGCCTGCCCACCCGCTCCTCTGAGGGCCACAGGGCTCGGGTTTCAGGCCAAGGCCAGGTGCTGATTCAGCAGATGCCGGGCCTCTGGGGCATTTCCAGCGGTCCTGCGAGGAGGCTGCAGGCGCAGGGCATCAGGGCCCGGGTTTGCAGGAGGGTCACTGTCCAACCCAGAAGGAGTTCTCCTCTGGCCCCTGAGGCAGTTGGGGGCTGCAGTGAGACCTCCCAGGAGTCCCGCTGGCCCATCTGCGGGCCTCTGGACCATCTCCCGGGGGGCTCAGGTGCGGGAGAGGCCACCAGTGAGAGAATGTGTTCCTTAGCCTCTGACACCCACGGTCCATCTACTGGGCCAGGGCTCAGGTTTGGGGGCTCCACTATGGTCACCCAGTCCTCAATTCTTGGTCCACCAAGACCTCAACCCTGGCTTTTCTGGAGCAGCCTCTCTGGGTCCCACAGCAGAGGAAGCACCCCTGGCTGGGGACTCCTCCTCCCGAGCACAGTGTCCCCCAGGCCTGGCAGCCCCACCTGGTGCTGCTGGGAGCGGGGGAGCGCCACCCTGTGCTGCGAGGGCTGGTGCCCGGGTGTCCACAGCACACTCCACCCTCTGGGCAGGCCTAGGGTCCCCACGGTCAGCTCCACCTGGAGTAGGTCAACTAGGGTCCGTGGGGAAAATCCGATCCCTGGCTTGCTGGGCTGAGGAAAGTTTTGCAGGATCCTGGACATGCTCGAGACACACTGCCCGGGCTGCGTCTGCCGCCACAGCTGGGCTGGAGGCTGCCCCCCTTAGGGCCCGGGGGTGCCGGCCCTGAGCTAGGCAGCAGGGCATGTGGACTTGCTGGAGCCATCATGGCTTCTGCTGCCGGAGCTGGCCCTGCTACAGGAGACCGAGAGAAAACGGGGCATGTGGAGGGAGCAGGGACTCCGTGCCCTTGGCTGGCGGTGCAGCCGGTGCTGTGGTCACTGGGCGAGAATGAGTTTCATCCCTGTAAACCACAGAGCCACACTGTCTGGTCTGCAGCCTCCCTGCCAAGGGTGGTGTCCTCCTCTCCCTCTGCCAGCGTGGGCCAGGGAGGGGGGCAGGGACCCAAGGGCAGGTGCCCCTTGGAGTGTCCCAGGTACCTGAGAGACCCTGCATGGCGCACAGACGCCTCCTCTGCTCCCCCACTCCTCCAGCCTGGGTCTCAGGCTCTCCTCCGCCCCTTGCCCCAGTCTGTCTCGCTTTCCGTGTCCTCCCCAGGCTTGCGTGCCCCAGCACCATCAGCACCTGGGCACTGTCCAGTCTGCAGCTGGCCCCTGCAGCGTGCGCACTGACCAACTCCTGGCTGACAGCCTTCTGGCTGGAGCTCTGCCACAGCCACCCATCCCCTCTGCCACAAGCCTGCCCCTTCTCCAGGCTCCGAGAGGCCACTGTGCTGCCTATCCTCCACCCACCTCTCCCATGAACATAACTGTGATGTTCCTCCCCGAGGAAGCTGCATCGGGGCCTCTGGGTGGGCACAGAGGGCTCTGGCCCCACCTGGGCCACTCTGAGAGCGAGAACTGGCCATGTCATCCCTGAGGGGTTTGGCGCAGTGGCTGGAGGACTGGGTGGGTGAGGGAGGCTGAGAGGGGCCAGCTGAGCTCCCAGCCCAGGAGAGGCTCTGTGGAAGACCACCACACAGGAGGCAGACACGGAGGAGGCCCAGGCCCACTGTCCACTCCCACGGCCCTGGAGGCAGAGGCAGCTGCCTTCTGCCCAGGGCGGCACACTGCAGCACGGTGACCAGGCGGCCAACAGATGTGCTCTTGTGAAACTCCTACGCCTGGAGAGGCCAGTCCAGGCTCAGATGGGCTGGACGGCAGGAGTGCAGCCTCTGCCATGTGGTCGGCTGTGCCCTGAATCTGCAGCACCTCAGGATGCAACTGTGCTTGGATATGGGTCTTCACCAAGGCTACTGGGGCACACTGAGATCACTAGGGTGGCCTTGGTCCAGTCTGATCGGTACTCTTATGAGAAGGGCGTTCAGGATACGGACACAGGCGGACAACCACGTGATGACCCAGGGAAGAGATGCCCATCTGCAAGCCAAGGAGAGAGGCCTAGGAGGAACCTGCCCGACCCACACCTGCTCCCAGCCTCCAGGACCGCGGGGGAATAAATTCCTGACGTTGGAGCTGCCCGCCCTGCCTGTGGCAGACCAGTCCATGGACCCGTGCCCTCCACACCCGTTTCCTCCCCTGTAAAATCAGATAACCATGCACCCACCTCCCGGGCTGCAGTGGGGACGAGGGAGTGGAAAGACCCGAGAGCCCAGGCAGGCTGGTCCCGGGCTCTGCACACGGTTCCTCCCCGTCCGTGTACCGTCCGTGTACTCATTCACTGCCAAGGCCAGAAGAGTTCCTCCCAGCTCACGGTCACTGCTTTCAGCCGCGCCCCAGTGTCCCCAACCAGAGCCCCAGCTCAAGCAGCCCAGAAGAGGGGGAGGAGAGGGCCCTGGGAAGCCTGTCCAGCCATGGCGGTGAGCAGGCGAAGCTCAGGGCCACAGCTTTCTGGCAAGAGGAATGAAGCAGATGAATACAACACCCCAGGACTGAACAGGAGTCCCGCTCGGGCAGGGCACCGTTTATGTGACCACTGTGGGTCCTGGCCTAGCTGTGCCACGTCACTGATGGCCACAGGGCCTCTCCAGGGCTCCTGCGATGGGCACCACAGCGTCTGAGGTAGACACTTTGTGGAAGTCTCCATTCACCCACAGCAGTGCCCTGGGTGGCCCAGGGGACACTTGTGGAGAAGCACTTCCCCTGGGACACCCAGGGAGAGTAGCCACACAGGAGCCAGTGGTGGCCCAGCTAGGCTGGCTTGGAGAGGGGGCAGCGGAAGTCCCTGTCCAGCACCAGCCAGTATTGCTGAAGGCAAGCCACGGATCCAGGGTCCCACCCTTGGCCCCACCCAGCAGGGAGCCCATGCCCTGCCAGTTCCCCTTTCTCAAGTGTTGGGCTGACGGCCGACCCCGGGAGCAGGAAAAGTCGTCCAGCACCCAGCCTGTGTCCTCTGAGGGGCCCGTGCCTGTCTCTGCAGGCTGCTGACACGCCTGGCCTTCCTCACTCAGAACCCAGCTGACCCAGGCAAGTGTACAGATGGCAAGAGATCCTTCAGAGGCAGAGGAAAGGACCATGTGGGGTGTACACTGCTTGAGCGCCTGCTGTGTGCTCTCACATGCTAACCGCAGGTCTGAAGGCCCCACACAGTCACCGCAGCTGCCCGGCACAGGGAGCAGAGCGGGCTCTCTGTGGAGGTGGGGGTGGGGGCTGAAGACCTGAACTGTGGATGCCAAGGGTGTTGCTCAGGAAAGACCAGCAGGTAGAGGAGGTCGGGGCGAAGCTGCCCAAGGGCCCCTGTTCCTCAGTCTGCGTGGACATGGTGGGTGTGGCCAGGGAACAGCCAAGGGGTCCAGGAAATGAACAAGGGCAGGGGACAGACAGCGCTGGGGTCTGCTGTTACCACAGGTCCTGCCTCTGCACAGGCGCCCACACCACGCGTGTCTGCCTCCATGGGTCAGAGGGCACCTTGCATGCCCCCCCCAGGTCCCCAGGCCCTGCCACACGCAGTACCACCCTTGAGACTCATGTGGGACAAAGCAACAGAGACACTTGCTGCCTGCACACACTTGGAGTTCACCTGGGCCCACAGAGATGCACGGAGTCGGTGCAGAGCTCACACCACCACTCTCCACAGTGGGGCACACGCACACACACGCATGCACCCCCGGGCAATGCCACTCACACGCACCGCACATGCACATCACTCGCACACGCCCACGGCCCCCCACTCCCACTCCCACTCCCACCCACCACTGCTGTGCGGCCAGTGCAGACTGTACTCCCCCCCCCACCCATGAAGCAGAGCAGGGAGTGTATGTACATCCACACGCGTGTGTCCCCCTGTGTGCATCCCAGGAAGCCCCCACCCTCTCGTAGAGCCGACAAAATGGGGCACCTGGCTCGGCTCTCAGGGAGTCTGCTTGGACCAGGGGAGCACCCAACGGGGATGGGCTGGGACACTGACACAGCTGCCGGGTGGGAGGACAGTCCACAAGTGAAGCCCTTCCCTACAGGAGGGGGCATGGCCTGGAGCCAGGGATGACCCAGGGCCCACGGGCAGCGGCATGGAGACCTGAGAGGGGAACACATGGCACAGAGCTCAGCAGGGCCCGCCCCAGCAGGCAGAGCAGAATGACCCCCAGGGCTTTGGGGTTGGGTCTGTGCCCTGGGAGGCCAAGCCTATGTTCTAGAGCTGGGAAGTCCTCATAAGGGGCAGGATGAAGCCTGCAGCTGTCCCTCCTCCCTGTGTCCACCCCTCACACGCTTACCCTAGAGCTGCGCCTGGGCTCCCAGGATCCTTGGGAACCCTCACACCCACCTGCCACTTTTTCAGTGGTCTCTTGGGACAGAAACTCTCTGAGGGGGAAGAAGAGAGCCCGGGGAGCGGGGGAGCCGCGGCTGGGTTTGCCGCTCTCCCGCGGGCCCTTTCCACCAACCCTCTGGGCTGCATGGTGCTCGGTGCGGACGCCTGGTCCTCGTCCCCCAGGGAATCTACAGGCCTTCTGTGGTGATCTGAAGCTGTGGCAGGACAGAGAACCCAGCCCAGCTATGACGGGTCACCCTGACAGGGGATCCCTGGAGAGGTGGCTCAGGGGACCCTGAAGGGTGAGCAGGAGTGAGCAGGGAGAGGTGGGACAGGAGCTGGCAGAAGTCAGTCAAGAGGCAAGACGCTTCAGTGTGCCCAGAGCCCAGGACACAGGCCAGGCTGGAGGGGACAGAGGGGCCCCAAGAGGCCCATCCTTTGCTGCCACCAAGTCCCTCGGGAAGCCCTGAAGGAGGCCTGGAGGCGCCCATGGGTCTGCACACACTCCCACGGCCACTGAAAACCTGAGGTCACCTTGCCTTGTGGACACAAGGTGCTCTCCTACAGCCTAGCAGTCCCTTGGGTCCCCGGGGCCCCCAAGCTGCCTGCCAGCTCCTGCAGCTGGGTGCTGAATCTTTGCTCTTCCTGTTGAGGCCCCCTCCCAAGCCACACCCACACTGGGGACTGGCACCTACAACGCCAAACCCACAACTGTAGAGGAGGCTGTGGCAGCGCAGCGGACCTTCAGCACAGAAATGGGAAGGAGCCTCAGAGCTGGACCCATCAGAAATAGCACACGGCCTCCTCCCTGGCTGCCCTGCTGAGAACGGGAGCCGCAAGAGGGACGGGGCTGATGTTCAGGCTCCCTGAAACCTCTGCTCCCCCTGAGCCAGCTACACAGCCCCAGCTGCACCTCGCAGAGCCAGACATAATGGGGCATTAGGACAGAATCGAATTTCCCCTTAATTACAATGGCCCACAGATACTGTTTAATTTGTACTCTGGAGTTAATGTGGGCTCCCCTCTCGCTGTCCCTGAGGCTGCCCACAGCCACACATGCACAT
The DNA here is from genome assembly GCF_048772815.1 of Callospermophilus lateralis. Lineage (NCBI taxonomy): Eukaryota > Metazoa > Chordata > Mammalia > Rodentia > Sciuridae > Callospermophilus > Callospermophilus lateralis. Next base: position 3,075,095 of record NC_135315.1, on the reverse strand, counting down.
TGGTACCACACGGCTCCGCATGCCCTGTGGGGCACTGACCTCCCTGTCCCCGAGTGCCCCGACGCCAGCCCCGCCTCCGGCCAAGCCCACCACACGGAGGCCAGCGGTATGTCCGTCACATGGCACACGGCGCACACATGCGTGAACTGTCCTAATAGGCAGGCGGGAGCATAATTTTTCCTCTAATTACATATTCAGCACTTCTGAGAAAATGAGATTTTAGTAATTCAATTGGACTGAGAAGCGGGGCTATAATAAAATGAAATTTGTAACAATCGTGCAGTTAAATTAGTTAAATGGAGAGGAAGGAGCTGTGGAAAATTGACCCCGCGATCTCCTAAAGACTAATCAGACATTTGAACCCAGTTGTGCTAACAAAGCCCCCAGGGTACTGCAGAGGGTGGGGTGGGAGGTAGAGTTGGCTGCAGGGTGGGGCCAGAGGGCCCAGGCCGCAGGTGAAGGAGGAGGAGGAGGGGACAGGCAGGTGACTGGAGTGGAAAAAGCCAAGCGCAGGCTGCTCACATGGGGCTGTCCTCAAACTGCAATTTTTGTAGCATCCCCTGGTGCCACCTGGAGAGGGACAATGTCACCAAGGAGACCAGCATCGGAGCTTAAGCGCTCTTGGCTCTCCTGAGCACAGGCACAGAGGGGGGCATCTGGGGAAGAGAGGGTGACAGTGGGGACCAAAATTTCAGTCCCCCCTGCTCCTCCAACCCCAGAACACAGAGGCTCAGCTGGGGGACAGGGAGGCCACTTCTGTCCAGACCACTGGGCCATGTCCTTCTCAGGACAGCTACTCCAAGAGCACAGTGCTAAATCAGGAGTGGCCGGTCCAAGGTCCAGGTCCAGTGTGGACACTGAGCCTCTGCAGGACGAGGAATTCCAGAAAACAGGCTCCAGAGATACTCCATGGCGGAGGAGGGAGGGGGCCTGGCAGGGGAGGAGAGTGGCAGGGCCTCCGGTAAGCGTCCTCCTGGCCACGAGGCGGGTCCTCTATTTGCTTCCTTCACAGGGACGTCCTGCTCAGAAGACCCGGCCAAATAAAGAGCCACTGGAGGCCGAGAGCTGCAGGGCAGGCTTTGAACAGGGAAGAGGCCAGCTGCCGCAGCCCACCTGGGCCTGGTCAAAGCTGCCTGGGTGGGGGAGGCCAGGCCCATGGCCACCTGCTTCCTGCCTGACCCAGACAGGGTGGCACACACCCCAGGGCCCACATAGGGGCTGCCAGATGCAGGACAGGCCTTGGGTGCGGAGCTGTGCTTGCCTGGGTGCTGTGGGTGTCTCGGGGCCAGATGGCGTCCAGACATGCCTGCTGGATCCCACCCTCCAGGGCCTCCTGGACCCTTGTGCTGAGCCGTGCAAACAGAAGGGGGCTGGCTCTGAGGAGGGCAAATCATGGCCCCTGCCCTGAGGCCTGAGCACACGGCACATTCTAGAATGTCAGCAGAAGCCCTTCCTGCTCCCCTTGGCTGCCAGGGCCGGCTCCACCCCAGCAGCTCCGGTTGAGACAGCGGGGAGATCAATAAGGAAGTGGCAGGTGTTGGCGTCAGGAATCCTTCCCGTCAGGTTCTGGGAAGAGGGAGACGGGGGCTTGAGGTTTGGGAGGGGGCTGGGGAAAGAACGGGCCAGGAAGACCCCAGGTGCCCTCTGGGAGCGGGTGGCTGCACCCTCAGCCTCCCTACAGGGCCAGGCTGCAGAAGCCAGTGGTCAGGGAACAGCAGCGGGCCAGGGGAGGCAGGAGCCCAGGGCAAACCAGGATTTCCTGTGTACAGGGGCACCACGCTGACTCTGGGGTTTCTTCCTGTGAACGCTGAAGCACCCTAAGGCAGTTGCTAGAGAGTCCTGGACCTACAGAGGCAGCAGGGTGCGCAGCTCAGGTCGGGGACAATTGGGTGGGCGGCATCTCTCCCCAGCAGTCTTGGTGGGAGGTGCTGTAGGATCAGGTCCCTGAACACCTGTACAGTGGCCAACACCGTTGACAAAAATGGCCCCACAGACTCTCTGTGGGAGGCCAGGCCTCAGGTGGGACACGGTGGCCTGCTGGGGCCAGGGAGTGTGCAGGGAAAGGGGAGCAGGGGGCCTCCTCTAGACCCTCCCAGGAACAAGGAGCTGCTGCAACTCATCAGCTGGTCCTCTGAGATCCTGCGCTGCTGGCGGGGAAGACCCCCTGCTCCAGGGGGTGGAGGGGGGCTGCTGAGGACCACCGTACACCAGTCGTCCCCTCCCGCTGGCAGGGGAGGAATATGACCAGGCCTGGATTTGCAGACAGAGAAACTGAGGCCCAGGGAGTGAACTCCAGAGGGCCAGACCTGAGGGCGGCAGAGCAAATGGGGGGCAGGCATCCAAGGGACCTGACATCCACTCATCTGTCCACCCCTGGTGCCAGGAACAAAGTGAACCCTCAGAGCATCATCTCCTGAATGACGGACGGGCCACCCCCCGCACCCCAGAGCCAGGAGGAGGGGCAGCGGCCAGGCGCCGTGGGGGAGGGGAGGGCCGCGGGTCGCTGGCACCCTCTGCCCTGGAGCCCCACCTCCGTCGCCTGGGCTGCCTTCCACCTCGCAGGCCGCCGCGAGCCATTCAAATATTTATCCTTGTTTCATTTTCCAAAAGGGGAATGAAGAGAAAGCAATACGAAGAGAGGAGCGAGGAGAGAAACTCCGAGTTTCTCATTTGAAAGTTAATTAGTCTAATTAGGTCTAATTAAGAGCCCCCCACACAATGCAGCTCACAAATGAATTGCCGGTCTCCTCATTTCCTTTCATTCTCGTTTTAGACTGAGCGGGAGGAAAGCCTGGGAAGGGAGCTGGGGTGCAGTAGGGTGGGCACTGGGAGCCCCAGGGGCAGCGGGCAGAGGGCCCACCGAGGCAGAGCAGGTGAGGTGCAGATTCCCGCCCCTCTGCGGCCCCCTTCCAGGGCCTTCCTGGGAAGCACTCTGCATCCTTCTCCACCTGGCTCTGCTTCCTGTCTCCAGGACCCTGGAGGGAGGATGGCTTTGCAGTGGGGTCCCCTGCCTCCTGCAGCCCAGGCACAGACTGTCCAGACCCTGTTCGACAGCTCTGAGGCCAGCGTCGGGCTGTGCCCTCTCCCCCAGTGAGTCCAGTCTTGCAGAAGTCAGGCGGGGTCAGAAGCTCCTCAGGGGTCCAAGGCCACCTGGAGCCCTGGGCTGTCTGGTCACTCCCATGGGAGATGATGGCAACTGGAGGAAGAGCCCTGTCTGTGGGTCCCCTCGACTCTGCCTGCTGAGTGTCCAGGGGACAGAACTGGGGAGGGCAGAGGTGGACGAATGGATTCCTCCAGGCAGCGCATTGCCACCAGCTCACCAATGGCCCTGCCTCGCTCCTGGCCAGACGTCAGGGTCAGGCCGCCCACTGCCCTGCTTGTCTTGCTCAGGGTGGGACCTTCGCCTCCAGCTGTGGCAGCCCCAGGTGCCCCAAGGTGCTGCAGACCCAAGGGTGGAGGGGTCTCTCCTACAGTGACGCTTGGGGGCCTGTGACGAGGAGGGAGGGGGTTGCTGAGGACCACCGTGCGCCAGGCTCCCTAACGGTTGTCCCCTCATGCTGGCAGGAGAGAAATGTCACCAGACCTGGATTTGCAGGTGGAGAAACTGAGGCCCAGCAAGGTGGAGGGAAGTGAACCCCGGTAGGTCAGACTGTTACGCAGCTGGGCTCTGCTGGCCGCCCACCCACCTCTCACAGGCAGGCACAGGCCAACCGCGGCCCCGACAGGACACAAAGCAGGCAGCCCCAAGCAGACACGGGGGGTCCTCCCTTCTGCATTCCTGGGGCTCCCACCTGGCAGGGCCTCCCCTGGGGTTGTGTGCAGGCAGGCCCACAGCGGGGGCAGCGCTCAGGAAAGGAGGCCAGGGCAGGTGCCAGGGGAACCCACCATGGGCCGCCGCAGTCCCCAGCTCAGACTCAGGCAGGCGCACCCCAGCTGAGCAGAAGCAGGAATGGCTGGAGGGCCCGTTTCTGAACTGAGATCAAAAGAATTAAGTAGGCTTAGCTCTGAGCCACGGATGAGGGGTCCAAGAGCCACCCACAGGGACCCTGCTGGTGCAGGGAGTGAGGGGGCGTGAGGAAGGCCCCCAGGGAGAGCAGAGCCTGGGGAAGGTTGGGGGGAGGAGACCCAGAGCCCACAAGTGTGCCAGGGGCAGGTCAGGGCTCAGCCCTCACCGTCCACCACCCAAGCCAGGGTAGCCTGAGCCACTCAGAGCCCCCCCACCGTCCTGCCAGGGCTGCCCCAAGCCAGGGGTGTGCGTGTGTATCACCCTGGGCTCAGGGGGACAGTCGAGGCAAAGGGAGGTCACCAAGAGACACTTTGGGGAGGGGAAGCTTCCCACAGGTCTGCAGGGACGGTGGTCCAGCTAGCCAGGTGCTGCTGAAGGTCACCGAGCTGTCACCTCCCAGTGGGTGAATTAGACCTCAATAAAGCCCTTAACAAATAACAGGGGGACAGGCCAGAGTCGGCCTCCTCTGCCCCTGCCTGTGAGGGCAGGAGAGCCACGCTCGGGGCCGGGGACGCTGCTGCGGCTACCCAGGGCAGCTGCTGGCGTGGGCTCCTAGCCGGGCCACCCCACCCTGGATGTGCCACCTTCTTGACCTCTCTCTCGGTTTTCCTCTTCTGTAAAATGGGGAGATGACCGGCACCCTGAACTTGTAGGAGGTCCTTACCCGAGAAGTCCAGGCGTGGGAAGCCCAGGTCTCCCTCGCCTCTCCCTGGGATCCCTGTCAGGCTCTGCAGCCCTGCTCCTCAGGCAGGCGCCCTCCAACCGGCCCCTGACTCTGCTGATGACGTGTGGCCCCTCCCATGAGACAGGGCCCTTGGTGACCAACTCAGCTGAAGTCCACGAGCACTTAATTCTGAGTCTTCGGGCCCCCAGCCTTGGCCCTCACCTCGACCTGCTTGCAGCGGGACCGGGGTCTGCCTGCTTTCCCAGAGGCAGGGTCCCCTGGCAGGCACCTCTGCCTCCCACAGTCTCACCGTCTCTTGCCTAGATTTCCTGGGCTAGCCGACCCCATCAGCTCTGGGGCCCCTTCAACCCTAGCCCCATCTGGGGTTCAGCCCACCCTGGAGCCAGAGGCCAGGCAGGGAGGTGTGAGGGGTCCTGGGACATGGCCCTGCTGTACGCTGCATCCTCCTGCATTGTCTGGGCCCCACCAAGGGTCAGTGCAGGCCACACGTGGTCTCTAGTGCTTTCCCGGGAGAAGGGAGGAAGAGATGGGCCTTCTCCTGCCCAGATGAGGTCCCTCCCTTCCCCTCAACCACAGGAAGGTTCGAGTTCGGGCCGGACCCCAGCCATAGGGGAGTGAGGGGTGGGGGTGCTGGGGCAGGTGGTCAGCTTGAGCTGGATACAGCAGAGCCCAGGACACGGGGGGCTCTGGATGCTCAGCCCTGCAGGGCACTGACCACGCTGCTGACACCTCCCTCCTGGGGAGGCGGGCTCTCTGGGGGCAGGAGCTGCACGGGGCAGAGAGGAGGGCCCCCATGGCACACCCTCAGGCCCAGGCCCTGCCCCAGCTCCCAGGACTGGCCCAGGCCCTCTGTGGCCTGTGGAGGGAGTGCCCTGCCGGGGAGCCAGAACAGACAGCCCGAGTTCGACTGGGGAATAGCAGCTTCCTTGCTTTTGCTTGAGTGTGGGCTGAAATTGTTAATTTGCCAAATGGAAATATTGAAGACAAACTCCATATTTTGTGACCTTATTTTAGCAATTTCTTCTCTTGATTTAACAGATCTGGAGTGTAAGACAACAGGAGGGGCCAGCAACAGTGGGGCCTGACTCCACTCCAGCCCTGCTGCTCTCTATCTGCTCTGTCCTTGTCCTCCCAGCAAGGGACCACCTTGTCCCCACCCACCACAAGGACACTGAGGTGCAGGGTTGCATCACTGAGCAGGGGTGGGGGGGCTGGCCTGCTCCTGAGACCCTGCTCTTTCCACCTGCCCACCCGGGGAGTGCATCGAGGTGGAGGGCAGGGGACAGTCCTGCGCAGGGGCCGCCGACAACCCAACTGAGAGTTCTGGCTGCTCTTTGGGAGGCTCTGCCCTGCTCCAGCCCTGGGGACTGGGACAGGGAGGTGGGTGGCACATCCTGAGCCCCCAGCCTCCTTCACCAGCCACCTGCCTGGAAGACAGCTCATTTGCTGGTTCGCCTGAGCCTGGTGGTCTCGCCTGGTCACAGCAGTGATGACACACACCTGGTGGGCAGGTATGGCAGCCTGAGACCCGACTTGGTACAGTCAGACTCTTGGACCAAGAAACCCACCAGCCCCTGGGTCTGCAAGCCCTCTGAGCGCACAGGCTGGTGTCCTGCTAGGGGAGCCACACATAGCCGTGCTCTGGGGACAGGACACAGGCCCAAAGTCATAGCCCAAAGTGTGTGACTCCCTGTTTACAAACTGTTCAGAATAGGCAGAGGCAGGTCAGGGGGCGGCACGGTCTGGGTCTGCAGGGCTAGAGCTGAGGGGTTGGGGATGGGAATCTGCAGGGCCAGGACGGGGCTGTCACACACCTCTGCACACACTGAGCCCAGGGGATTCTGGGGAGCCCAGGAGAGTTTGACACTGAACTGTATCCCAAGAAACCCCACAGGTATACACTGTCAAGAGGAAAGGAAGCGAGGATGCCAGGCTTGCTGCTGCAGAACACTCCTGTCCCTCCTGTCTTGAAGTCCCCCAGGGAGGAGCCCGCTCTGATCTGTGTCACCTGTGGCCACACAGCTACTTTCTGGGGTACTCGAGGCTCAGACTCTGAGGCACGGGCGGTGGCTCTGGACATGCAACCATGATACACAGTGCCCCCCAGAAGACAGGTGCCGTGCAGAGACACACGCTCCCCAGGCTGCTGCAACATGGCCATCCGCCCTGCCCCAGCTCCCAGGACTGGCCCAGGCCCTCTGTGGCCTGTGGAGGGAGTGTCCTGCCGGGGAGCCAGGATGGACAGCAGGTCAAAACAGAAAGCACAGCATTCCACTCGGGAGGCACCGACGGACAGAGGACACGGTCCCAACCACTGAGTAGCTGCTAACTTAGTATCCACCATGCACCAGGTGCCATCCTTGTCCCTGGGAAAACAGCCCGGAGCAAAACAGACAAAAAGTCCCTCCCCCCTGTAGAGAGGGTCCGGACAGACCAGTAACTGAAGGGCTTCATACGCCCAGTATCCACAGGCCAGGAAGACGGTGGAGCAGGGTGGGCAGGGCGGGGAGCGTGCCGGGCAGCTGCACTGCCCAATGGCTCAGGAAAGGCCTCCTGAGAAAGGGACCAGAGGTTGGAAGGTGTCAAGCATCACGCCAGGTGGGTTTCTGGGGGGCAGGGGGGCAGGTGCACCCACCCCACCCAGGCTCACCCGCTGCCCTCATCATTCCCTGAGCATTTTCCCCATCTGGTCACGAGGACCCTGCCTTCCCAGGTGAGGCAGGGGGAGCTGGCCGTCTCTCCCTGGGACCTCACCTGGTCCCTTTCCACCCAGGGGGCACTGATGTGGGGGGCCACCTGCTACTGGCCTGGGCTCCTTCCTATGCCCTTCCTGGCAGGTGCTTGTGAGAGACTGCACCATGGGCTGGGCGTGTGTGGCCACTGCCTCCCTCGGAGCAGGGAGTTGAGAGCCACTTCCCTGTCCAGCCACCTCACAAAGGAGCTTGGCAGCAAGTCTGCTTGGGGCCTGGCGGGAAGGGGACAAGGGAGGGCGGCAGGGTCCTCAAGGGCGCCACAGGCTCGGGCAGAGGCTCATCATGGGCAACGGCGAAGGCATGTGGTTCCCACAAGGGCAGAGCCAGGTGTTCACAGCTGGCCAGGGCACTGGCCAGAGAGGAGAGCAAAGGATTCCACACTGACCCTCCCTCCTGGTCGGGGCACGCTGTCCTGCTCTCTCCCCTCCGGCCCTCTTCATCCACGCTGCCGGCCGGGTCGGCTCGCGGCCTCTCCCTGAGCCCGTGTCCTGCTGTTCCCTGGACTGCGGCCCTCCTGCCCTCCTCTCCTCTCCTTCCACACCTACAGATCGGATCCTGTCACTCCCGGCACAAAGGCCTTTCTCAGCCTAAACCCTGAAAGAACAGAGTGGTCACCTGCTCCCCGAGCACTGGACTCCAGGTGCCCAGGACCCACCCTGCACCTCCCTTCAGTCTTTCCAAGGAAACTGTGACTTTCATTTGGGACCGTCCTGCTCACAAAATCCTGTGGCAGGCCTTCACCACCCGGGCACGGCCTGGCTGCTCCCAGAGGCCCTTCCCAGACCCCCCGGGAGCGTCCCCTCCTCTTTCCTCTGCGACTGAGCTATCTGCTGCGGCAGGCGCCAGCCCCATGTGGCCGCTGGAGCATTTGAAACGTGGCCGGACAGATTAGAGACGGGCTGTGAGTGACAAGCACAGGGTGGCTTTGGAAAATTTAGCATGGAAAGAGAACGCCAAATGTCTCAATCGTGTTTATATTGATTGGAAGCTGCAGTGGCAATACTCAGCATCAGGTTAAATAAAATACATCATTAAAATGCATTTCATCTGTTCTCGTTGCTTTTGTAGATACGCGATTAGGAAACGCCAGCGCCAGGCACGGCTCTGTCCTCTGGGCAGCG